>NW_020954662.1:517735-817531 GCF_900497805.2 Vombatus ursinus | reverse complement strand
CTCTCTCTCTCTCTCTCTCTCTCTCTCTCTCTCTCTCTCTCTCTCTCCCCCCACTCCTCCATCCATCCGGAAATCTTCTGGTCAGACTGTAAATGGTCAGTGAAACCCAACGCAGCAAGAGTTGAAGACTGAAAACAAAACTTACTGCAAGTATCAGTAGAGGCCTCATTTGTTTTGTGGTCAAGATAACAATTAAACTTGTATTTCCTATACAAAGGTTTCACACAACCTCTGCCCCAAATTCTATTAAAGTTCACTTGATACATAAAATGGTATCTCCCAATTGAACAACACCTCCTTCCAGAAGGATAGGTTTTCATAACTCACTCTTCCAAAATCTGCTGAAAATCAAGAGTTTTTGAGTGTGAGCAGTTATGGGAAACAGCTTTGCCTGAGGTCCCAGCAGCTGCTGAGCCTGGAGAAGACAACATTTTTAAGGCTGGGCTCTATCAGCATAGATTAAAAACCTAAATGGGAGCTGTCCTTTCAACAAATGACCCTCAAACGTAAAGTGGGCTGCCTTAGAGGAGACTTACTGAGTCCTCGGCCTGAGAGTCTTCTTCTTCTACCGCCAGCTCCTCTACCCAGTCTGAGTCGACCTCGATGGCCCGCTCCTCTCCATCCACTGAGAGATGACTCGGGCCCTGACCGCTGCCCTGGCTCAGGGCATTGGTGACATCAGCCAGGTAAGATACAATATGGCAGGTACATTCCAGAATAGTCACATGCTATAAAAGAAGACCATGATTCCTCAGAAATTACACTTCTCAACTATTTCCTGTTATGTAAAATCAAGTACTATGCACTTTTCCCAATGAAAAAAGTTCCTTTTTTCATTTACATCATCTACATTTACATGGCTCTTTGTATGTTTTCCCTTGTCAGTTTGCACACCTTTGTACAATGAGTATGGGACCTTTTTTACGCCTCCTAAGTTGTTGTTTCTTGATTAGTTTTGTCTCTTTTTCCTTCATTCTCTCTCACTTTTGTTCCCCAACCCTCCTCTTGGGACTTTAGGAACTTTCAATTAGTCCTTTATCCTCCACTGATAGCAATACTCACTTAAGAATAATTAACAATAATAACAGCAGCTAGCATTTAGGTAGTGCTCTAAGGTTTGCAAAGCTCTTTACAGGATACATCTGAATTTGATCCTCACAACAACCCTGTGAAGTAGGCGCTAGTATTATCCCCATTTTACAGATGAGGAAACTGAGGATGAGAGAGATGAAGTGACTTGCTCAGGGTCACATAGCAAATAAACAAGTGACTACATTAGGCAGGATCTGAATTGAGTCTTCTTGACTCCAAGTGCTGCCCTCTGGCCGCGGCACCACCTAGTGGCTGTAATTAAACATAATAAAGGCTCAGACCACTACGTCGGGAGAAATAGGGAGCAGTTGGAGAGATCATGAGTGAGTTTAGTAGCAAATTCCTCATACCTCTTTTTCAAATACAACAGCCTGACCTCTAACCCTCAGAAACCCAAGTTACTTTATTCTATCCTCTGTGACCTTTCCATGCTAAAAGGACAGACTGCCAAGAGGAGAACTGGCACCTAAGAGGGCTCCCACGGCAAGCAGAAGGGGCCACCACGTGCTCTCAGCCAACCACCCAGGGTTCTTCCATTCCACAGGGAATGAAATGTCACCTGGATGCAGGAATTATAGATCCTAGCAGAGTGACTTGTGTGCCTAAAGCCCCCTGGGAGGCTTGGTGGAGAAACATTTGGAAATCCAGAAGGTCACCATGCACTCAGAGTGTGCATTGATTAGGGGGGTGCCTGATGGAAGCAGGAAAGACAGTTTTCTGTACCATGACAACATATTTTTTTAAACAGCAGCCACTGATATATCAGCAAGGGCTCTACTGAAAGCCTGTTTTTCAGAATATTTGCAGCCTCCTATCACTTCCTGACACCTTGAAAAGGCCTAAAGGCATGCAGTTGACAATTACACACATCTTCCCATAGGACACCAGGGACAGAGACCAGGGCTGAGAAGCAATGACTTCCTGGCGAACTGAAGACAAGAATCAATCAACACCCTCCCAGGTTAAACAGGTCCTCCCCAATTGTTTTAATTGTCACCCTCCCAATCTAATAATTGCTCCCCAATTTTCTTACCTTCCCATGCATTACATTAGCATTCATTTTTTCAACTACATTCTTCTGAGACAAGTATTTCTTACTGTTGAGGAAAGGAAATACAGAAACACTGAGGTGTCCAGGGAGAGGAAACATCTTCCTGACTCCACCAGGTCTTCAATTCCCAGCCCAGTTGGTAAATGTAGAAATCCAAATTAATGCTTATAGAAAAAGACTGAACGGAATGGACTAACAGAGTGAACGACAGGTTGAGAGTTAAACCACATGGGCCTTTATCACTCACCCTTCCCATCAATTTGTCCCATACCTCAGTCTTCTCATCAGCAAAATAATGATAATATGCAGTCTAAGAAAGCTGTGAGGATTGTGTACCATGCTCAGGACTACTTTAATGTAATAAATCAATGACACTGAATCATCATACAGAAAATGCCACAGCATGTTACATTTTCTTCCTTACTCAAACCCATTCTCTCACATCTATCCCCCTTTGCTCTTTAACCCCTCTGCAACAAACCTAGTATAAGCTCATTTTACTACTAACCTGGACAACAACCTCCCCTCAGGAATCCCCCCAGCACTCTATACAATACATTCAATACTTCCCTCAACCACTGGCAGACTAACTTTCCTAACAGACTGTATCATATCGCTCAATAGATCAAATATCTTCAGTGTTTTACCTCCTTTTGCCTACGTAACAAAAATAAAACTCCTTTACCCAACATTCCAAGCCCTATACAATCTGGTGCTGCCCTACTTGTCCCACCAACACACATGCACGCGTGCATACACAACACACATTGCGCACACACACAAGCACACACACATTTTCTGTTCTAGTGAAACTGAACTCTCCTCAGTCCTGGCTCCACCCCCAAACACACATCTTTGTTCTTTTGTCTCCATGATTTACTTGCACACTTTCTTGCACCTGGAAGATATACTTTGTATGTTTAACCCCTATGTGTCTTTTAAAGCCCAACTCAAACTTTCTCAGCTAAACGTTCCCTGATATGCCAATGATCCATCAATCCCTCAGCCGCCCCTCTCTGAGAACTCTGTTCTGAAATTCTCTAAAGACATTTAGTATTGCATCTGATGGCTCTACGTCTCAGTGTTTGTAAGCTTCATGAAGAGAAGGAGCCCAGCCCACCCAGACTCTTCTCCCCCCAGCACAACGGGCGCCTGGTTGAGTCTGCTCAAGCTGAATGAGTTCCGAACGAGGGGAAGCAGCAGCATGGCTTCACCTTCACCAAGGCCCAGCTCCAGGGCTCACTGCTCACTTGCTCCATTTCTTTTCCACTTACCATCTGCTCAACCAGTCCACAGCAGCACCATGAAGCTGGAGGTGGCCGGCACCTTGGCCCGCACTGGCCAGTGTCGCCATCACAACCATGAGCTCAGGAAAGCCAGCGCCGTCCCCATTGGCCAGCATTTCTGTCGCCATAGGGATCAGGGTGCTCAGCAGCACAGTGCAAACGCCTTCCCCAACTTGGCTACGGGGCACAGAAAACAGTGAAGCAATGAGATGCCAACGGGAAATCAGGCCGTCAGCTGGTTGAGGCGCAGGACACACTGGAGGCAAACAGAACCCAGGCCGTGGGCATGATTTGAGCATGTAACAGGAGCTCAGTCTGCCCATCAGTCACCCTCAGTTTTAAAAAACTCATGCTCTATCACCCTGGCTAGACAAAATCACAGCACAGTCATGCACATAGCCCTTATTAGAGCAGCCTTCTCTGGGAGCTGTACCCGGGATGAAGTTGAGGAGCTGTGCTGGGGCTCATGGTTGGGGAGAGAGGACAAGAGGAGGGAATGGGAAGATATCTCAAAGGATGGGACTGACAGCAGAGGGGGGAACAGAGAGGCTCAGTGCCATGCACATCCTCCTGGAGTTTTCTAGGGGCACTGAAGCACATCAGGTCAAGACGTTCTACCTGTTCTCCCGAACGATGTATGTGGTCAGTAGCTGCAGCAGCTGCCGGTTCTCTTGCACCACCTCCAGCTGGTCGGACTCCTTGGGGGGTGATGTGGTCATGCGGGTAAGCCAAGCCTGGAGCCGCACAGGCTCCACACAAGCCAGCTGGGCGAGAGAGCCACAGAGATGTAGCAGGCTGGGGTTAGGGCTCTTCTCGGCTGAGGAAAGAGCAAAGGGCTGCGGTCAACACAACAGGGGCCAGAAAAGGGTAAGAAGAAAGGCGAGAGGGAGGAAATGTGGGGGAGGGAAAGGGGAGGCCATTTTAATTGAGTGTTCTGTCTCCCTCCAAAAATTCTCCTGGAAAGATTCTCCCCACTTGTTCACATTTTCATGCTGCTGTGACACTCTGGCAGAAGGTGGCCCAGTATTAGCCAGACATCAAAGTTCCCATAAGGAGATTATTAAAAGCTGTCACTCACTCAGCTGGAAGAGTTTGGTGAAGAATTTCAGAACTCGGTTACAGAATTTAGCAGAGAGGTTTTCATTGGCTGTGGCCATCATGATCTGGACAAGTTCTCCACTGGGAGACAGAAGGGAGAGAAAAACAGAAGAATCGCATTAAGCCCCACAAAAGGCATCCATTTCCATTTCCTCACCATCACTTGTCTTTCCAGTGGAACCATTCATCTTTGGAGCATGACTGGTTCAGGCCATGAAGCCCTCCCTCCCTCCCTCTCTCCCTTAGAGAGCAGGAGATAAAAGTAGCCTTGCTCCCCAAGCACACAGGCCGCTAATCAGACCTCCCAGAAGGCAACACCCCAGGAAGGATGCCAAAAGGTCTCACCTCTCTGAGAAAAACTCCTCCATGGCCTTGCGAGCCTGGCTACTTTCCAACTGTTTCTCCAGATGCTGGAGACACTCTTCCAAGATGGACTCATCTAGTCCACTGAGGATCAAAAAGGAGAAAATGACTGTGAACAGTCAGGTGCATTCTAATGACTTTTTAAGAATTCATAATGCCCACACAGGAATGAAATATGAAAATGTCAAATACAGTGAGAGCAGTGTCCAAGAATCAACAAAGACACTAAAGTTACAAACCATTTCTAAATAATGGTTCTGTGATCTGACTTTCCTATCCTCTATGCCCCCTGAGTTAATGAATAGAATCACTAAATTTCAATTGTTTGCCAAGACATGATTCAGTGATACAAGTAATAGAAGCTATGAGTTCTAATCCTGTCTCTGGCTTGGATACATTTGAGTGACAGGAGACAAATCACCACATTTGCCTAGCTAATAATTTTGAGTTCCTCAAGAGGAAGAAGGCAGAATGCCCAAGAAAAAAATAAAGATTGTGGTGAACAAACCTGGTCCCCTCACTATTGAGATGATGGGTACGAGGCTCAGGTACTCATTTCCCTATTGGAACATTTATAAGACCTGTCATAAGTGGACAAAAACACACTATACAGTTTTCTGGAAAGGTATAATATGACACAGGAATCTATCACAAATCCTGGCAGGATTCAAATGCTGGCCCTACCCTTTTCTGTCATCCAGCATTTTGGCTGAAGATAGAGCAAGGGTCCAAGAATCAGGAAAAAAATTGCTGTGTCCATCTGCAAGAATCCCATTACCTTGCCTAACGTCAATGACAAAGGAGCTGGCAGAAGCTAACAGTACTAAATCAGACTCACCTATTAGGGTCTGCATGATTGGCCAAAATGTTGTAACACCCCGTGATGAGCTTTTCGTAGACTCGAGCCAAAAACTCATCTGACTCAGCTGGGCCCAGGATCCTTTCTAGGGAGTTGCTGCTCATCTCAGCCACGCTCTCAGTGCTCATCTCCAAGAGAAGGGGCAGCAGTGTGCCAATCACCTGGGGAGGGTTTAACTCATCGGACCAACTTCAGGGAAGAAAAAGGAACCAGGTCAGTTTCTTCTGAGACCCTGCTAGGAACAGCACAACTCGAGCATTTCTAAATGGAAACACTTACTGATCTTTACTGAAAAGATGAATATTCTGTATGACAGATGTAAACCAAGGGAAAAGATATCTCAAAACCAACAAAGTAACTGATCTGCCTCCAAAAACGCAGACTTTGGACAAAAATATAACCTCAGCATTTTGGCTGACATTTCTTCTCCAGGGAATATGGCCCTAATTTTATGTGGATTGTTCACAAAAACACCAAACAGTCCCTATGTCAGTCTCCTCCACTACAATGGAACACTGGAGCCCCTCCTGGTATTTATGAACAATCTTTCAAATTACAGCTGCCCACCATGTTACTGTTCCCCACATCTATGTGATGTTGCTATTTAAATATTGTACCTCCTTCCAGAGGTCACATGTAGGAAAAGAGGTGGGAGCTGCCTTTACCCTAGCATCCTCAGAGCTCACACTGATGGAGCCCTCACAGCTTACAAATCACCTTCCTCAAATTCCTCCTTGAGGTCGGCAGTGCAAGTATTATTGCCCCATTCTAAGAAAGGAGAAAACCAAGGCACAGAAATGTCAAGTTATTTATCCAAAGGGTCTTAACTAGTTCAGTGACAGATCTGAATCTTAAAACCTCGTCCTTGGGACTTTAAGCCTTCCCTCTATACTCTCACTTCTGTATAATTTAAAACCAGAAAGATGACTCAAAGTGAACAGATTTCATTCCAAGGGCCAAATGTACAGGTTTCTTCTACTAGACAAGAACACGAGAAAGGTCTATTAATACCAACACCCAATCCCTTCCCTCACATATTTTCTCTAGATATAGATAGTTTTCTCAGCTAAAGAGCTAGGGCAAAAAGCACAGAAGACTTTGAATTTAATTATATAAAGTACTCACACAATAAGATCACCAGTCAGCCTGACCAGAGAAAGAAGTGTGTGTTTCAAGGAAGCAGCCAAGGGCAGACTCTGACTACAGAGGGTCCCCAGGTGGGCGGCCTGCACAGCACTGATGTAACTCTCTGCTGGAATTGTGTCATTGGCAAAAGCATTACGCTATAAGGAAGCAGAACACAAATATCATATAAGGCATAAGGACCACATAGTCTACACATGATCAAATTTTCTCATTGAAGAAAGATGACAACAGAAGAAGCCATCAGGGCTTACAGACTAATGACTGTATTTTAGCGATGTGAGAATGAAGAAATAGCTATACACTTAAAATAAGACACTGAAAACATGATAAGCAACCAACCAATTTCTAGGTGACTAATTCCTGCCCTGCCCACCTCAATGGAAGGTGGTCAAAACCAAAGATGAACACATTCATGTGTTTTGAAAAGCATTCAGTCAAGGAATCTGTGTCACAGCAAGACCAGATGATGGAGCCATCTCACAAGGATGACCACTTGTGGGGGAGATATTAACAAGAGCACTCTTATTCAGGATTCAATTCTGCTATCCACTATGGTCAGGGAATGGAGGTTATTGCCTCAGGATGACAGTTACCACATATAATGTATATGAGTGATCAACTTTTCTCAAAGAACTTAATCCTTCTTACGTGATTCAGAAGGAGCTCCAGGATCTTGAAATGTGTCAAGATCATCAAAATGAACATAATTATCCTTAGAATCACAGAACCATGGGATATGAAAGCTAAAATGAGCCTAAGAAATCTAGTCCAATTTACAAATGAGGAAACTAAAGCACAGAGCTAAGTAACTTGCTCAAGGTCAAACAGCTGGTGGCAAAGCCAAGTCTAGAACTCTTGGTCAATGAAAGACCAAGTTGTCTTCCAGATGTGGACATAACTTATAAACTGCTAGTCAACAGAATACTGGGTAACAGACTTTACCATCTTTTTTTTTCTGATAGGGTTGAGAAAACTTAGAGTCAGAAACTGCCCCATAGTGTAACACAGAGCAAGCCTGATTCCTGACTCGCCTTCTATCTGCTCCAAAGCACATGTGAGCTTTCAGAACAGAGGCATCACCCCTTGGGCACTACAATACATGGATTCTGGCATCACATATGACTACTATGTGTAAGGATCTTCTTGGAATCCATGTGGTGGCCAAAAAAAGGGAAAAGAACATAGACACTGCAGGCAGCATTCATATAACTGCTGTTCCAAGAAGCACTATAAACTTGCTTACCCAGGATCCAATATTGGGAAACTCATTTGTGTGAATATTGTTCCATGACTCACATAGGGCCTGCACAGATGATGGTAAGTTCTGAACAAGTGTAGAACCTGCAGGCAAGAGAAAGGAACAGAAACCATCACAAGAGAGAAGGGAAAATTCAATGGCCCTATTGTTTTAAAATTTCAGCCCAAATGCAGAGGAAAAAGCTTTTCAATAGTATTACCATAATATCTGAAAGAAAATAAAGAGGTACAAGACAAAAAGTGAAAATCTCTCTTTCTATCTGACTGAAACTATAGCAAATACCGCTACCACCAAGCTGCCAAATAAATAAGAGGCATTTTGGAATAATGGCTAGCAAATGAGTCTCAGAATCAGGAAGACCTGGGTTCAACTTCCCTCCCTGAAATCTACTGGCTATGGGAGCCTTGAAAAGTCACAGACTCTCTCAGAACTCCAGACACATTTAGACTATCTACCCAAGTTGTTTAAAAAAAAAAAAGGACAGGGGGTACCGCCTGTTTCCCTTTGGCAGAGGGAGTTCCTTTACTGAGAATCCTTCACATCAATGAAACCATAGGTATAGACCAAATAGTAATGATGATGATGACGGTAACAACAATACCACAGCTAGCATTTATATAGCACCTGTTATGTGGCGGACACCTTTACAAATATTCTCTCATTTTGTCCTCACAACAAACCTGGCAGGTGGGTGCCGCTATTATCCTCATTTTACAGATAAGGAAACCAAGGTAGCCACTAGAGTTTATTGAGTAGGATGGGTGACATGGTTACACCTGCAATTTAGGAAGATGACTTTAACAGCTGAATGGAAGAAAGACTGCAGTGGGGAGAGACTTGAGGCAAGCAGAATCCCCAGCAGAAATGAGGTGATGAGAGCTTGCACCACTTAATAAACTCTAGGAACACCGTGTCACCTCCAAGTTCAAACATAAAATCTTCTGCCTGGTGTTCAAAGTATTTCCTAACTTTCCCCTTCCACACACTTTTATAGACTTCTTACACCCTCGATCCCGTGACATCCTGTTATTCCACAAACAAGACACTCCACTTCCAAACTCTGGGCATTTTCCCTGGCTGTCCCCATTACAGGGGGACTCTCTCTCATCTCTGCCACCTGGCTTCCTTTAAGTGACAACAAGAATCCCACCTTGTACAGAAAGCCTTTCCCAACCCATCTTAATTCTAGTGCCTTCCCTCATCCTGTACACAACTTGTCTATACATAGTTGTTTGCATGGGCCCTCCCCATTAGACACTGAGCTCCTTGAGAGCAGGGACTGTCTTTTGTCTTCCTCTGCACCCCAACAGCACAGTGTCTGGCATATAGTAGGCACTTAATATGTTTATTATTGACTGGCCTTAACAACTATAATTTAAGGAATAAAATAAATAACTGCATAACCCACCCTAAGAATTTGGAGAAAAATTATTTGAGGGAATCAAAGAAGGCTTTACAGAGACAGAATCATCTAATCTGGATTAAAAGGATCAGGCACATCAAATGACACAAAAATTTGCTTGGTTCTTTTTGGTATTCTTAAATTCTGGTCCTTCTAGTTTAAAGGAGGAGAAAAATATCAGTAAGTAGAAATGGAGAAGATCATATTTGTCATGGAGAAACAATGACAGACCAGAGAAGATGGTATCTCACCTGGACTTTGAAAGAGAAGTAAAGTATGCCAATAGACAGAGACTTGGGCAGAGGAAAAGGGAGAGGGGAGAACTGGAATGGGCCACAGGACACAAGACCAAGGAGTAACTGGGTTGGAATACAAAGTAAATTAAGGGGTATAGCATGAAATAAATAAAAATGAAAGGGTAGGCTGAAGAGAGACTGCAAAGTTCTGAATGTCTCCTGAGTTCATCACAGTTCAGCAGTTTCTATTTTATTAGGCAGCCACTGCAGTGCCACTGACAGCATCTGGGCAGGGAGTTCACCTAACCAAAGTTGTATACTGGCAGCAGTATGAAGGATGGATTAGATGGGGAGAAATGAGAAGCAAAGAGAACAATCAGGAGGCCGCTGCCCATGGCCACACAGAAGATAATGGCCTACACAGGTGTGGGCACCAAGAATTGAAAGGCTCCTCTGCCCTAAGTCTCCTCTTCAGAAACCCAACCCTTCAGCTGGCTGCCGCCCCTTACCCAAGGTATTGGACTTGCACCGGCTCGAGCCTATCGCCAAGACAGCAGAATAACCTCCCAGTTTCTCTTCAGAAGGCTTATTCTCAGTGGAACCCTCTTCAGAGAGGCTTTGCAGCAAATAAGACCTGTGGGAAGAATGTGGGGAAATGGAATCAAGACAAAAAATATATTGACTGGGAGTCTATTCTCATCTTAGCCAAGGAACTCTTTAAGATACCAGGAAGCCACTAAATCTCTAGGTATCTCAGGCACAAGGATAAGGAATAAGAGCGCAGCAGAGTAGACTAACAAGACTCTTACTCCAAAATTCTGATGGCAATCTGATGCTACTGAAATGAAATAAAATTGTTATACATGGTCTGTCCTTCCACAATCACTACTACTAACAGCAGGCAAAACACTGCTGATTCTTCCAATGGAGAAAGATCCAACAGTCTGGAGGACTTGAAACAACCCAAGGGCCATATTTTGTCCACTGCTCCACTAGCAATGCTGAGATAAGCAGCCTAAAGCCCCATAAACTCCTTAATCATAAGACCTTTTAAAATTTTTAAATATTATTTTCATTTGTTTCAATAACTTAAACATTTCGACTATAGGATACCCACATGTAGTCATTTTTATTACTGTTAATGGTTCTTTTAGCACAGAAAATCTGCAAAGGGAACTGAATTCTAGATCTTTCAAAATAATCTCTCAGATCTTTGAAAGCCTCCTTTTCAGGTTGCTTGGTAGTCTTTCCTTTCAAAGTTTAGCTCATGTGATACCTCCTATATCAAGATTTCCCTACTTCCCAGAAGAAAGTGCTATCTCCCCTCCTCCAATTTCTAATGGCACTTGTTCTAGACCAGGGTTCCTAACCTGTGCCTCTCAGACCCAGGGAGGGCCACAGAGTCACAATCAAGGGGGATATACGTGAGCACCAAGCACTGGCATTTAGTCATTATGTGTTTTCTCAATCAACAGATACTAACCGTACAACTACTATCATGTGGGGAAATATTTGGACAGTAAAAAAGGATCTTCATAAATTTTTTGGACACAGCCATTGTAAAAATTTGTTATAAGATTCTGTTGTCTTTCAATGAGAGAGAGATAGGAGGGAGAGATGGATTTTGTTCATTAAAAAAAATATTTTTTTAAAAAAAGGGGTCTTCATATTAAAACAAACTAAGAACTACTGGTCTAGCTCTCTCCACTGCCCTTATCCTTCCCATTCTGCCTTGCATTATACCTGCAATGTATAAGCCTGCCTTTCCTCATCATTTGATTCTAAGTTCCCTGAGGGCTGGGACTAAAGCCAATCTTTTACCTTTGAATGCCCAGCTCCTAGCACTTGCTTTGCATGTAATAATGTTTAATAAATGGCTGCTGAAATTGGTCAAAATTTGGACGGTGAGAAGAACTCTCCCAATTACTGAATAAATTTAATGTATTTGGAAAAACTGCTCCTGTTGTCTCTGTACCCCACCTCCACTCCCACCAGTAACTAAACCAAAAGAAATATCTAGATTCTACCCAGAAACAGAACCTCCTCCTCACATTCAAAGAGTATTCCTCAGCTATTACTAAAAATCAAAGCATGTGTAGCCTCCCCATGGAGAACAAGAAGTAAATGCTGCACCAAAGGAAAAAAAAATCCCTAAAAGTGATGAAAAAGGAGCCCCCGCCCCCCCCAAATGAACTTTAGTCATCAGGGCTGCAAAGAGTGAACAGGTGTACTGTACACAGCATCAGAACTATAAAGTTCAAGAAAATGAACCTGCACCTTCTAGGAGAACCTGGAATTCCCTAGGAAAAATGTCCTTACCCCCCATTTCTCTAAGCAATATACTACACCTAGTGAATGATGCGTAGGTATCAATCAGTTGTAATGTAGCAGGCAGCAGGTTCTTAGTTATTTCTGATGACTTATGAGGATCAGTCTCAGCCGCCAACTTGGAAAAATGCTCATCCAGAGAGACCTGGACCTTGGAAATGGCTGCATCAAGGGTATAGATGGATTGCAGGCTGGGAATCTCATGTAACTGCAAGATGGTGGTACAGTCGATGCCACAGAATGATGAGATCTTAAAAATACCAGACATCATTAGTCAGGAGCCCTAAGAAGAAGGCCCCACTGGCTATATCAACACCACTTCAGACAAAGAGTAGCCTACCTGTCGAGCAAAGTACTCCTCTGCTATTTCCACATCATATTTCACAGAGCTGCACTTGCTGGAGGCCAGCTCGATGACAGAACTAGCATGGTCAGTTTTCATGCCCTGCTGGACAAGGTGGTCCTGTTTGGGGGGCAGCGAAAGAATCTGATTTCAGAACATTCTTGAGCTCATGATCTAGGCTGGGCCTGTAGCCATCTTCCTCCTTAATTGCCTACAGAGCTGCTCAGCTCAAAGCAACAGCCCTCAATGCTACACTACACGTGACACTACCATACCTTTATCCAACTGACATAAGAGCCAATCCGGAGGCGCGAAGACCAGCGCAAAGTATGCAGGATGTCACACTCACTCATCTCAGGCGTGTTCATAGCCAACTGGTTCATATATTTCTTTGATGGTGGCAAAATCCCCAGGATCCTCCAGAGTATCAAGAAATAATATTGGAGGGCACATGCCTCCTGAAGGACGCAAGAGTAATGAGTCAGAGAGGTGGCACTTGGCCTAATTCACTTCCAATATCTACGTAAAAGTACTATCCTAATACAAGAATCAAAACTGTCACTGCATCAAGTCCCTAGATCCAACTGGAGTTTTACTTCCTCTCAGCTGTGAGACTTCCAACCTGGAAGCTTTAGGCCAGTGGTATCAAGCTCAAATAGAAACAGGGGCCACTAAACTTACCTAAGGACCCCTGTGGCCACATACTGACTTAGAAAACCACATATTAACATCGTAAATGTTCTACTGTATTTTCATTTATTTGGTTAAATATTTCCCACCTATATTTTATCTTGTTCAGGCCACACCAGGAGTGATGAGGTCTGTGTATGACATCTCTGCTATAAGGGAAAATCCCTGGTACAATACACCCAATAAAAGAGCAGGAAATGCATTTTACACCTGCAAATCCTGCCCATAACACAACGAAGCCAACACTTCTGTGTGAAGATAGACCCAAACCATTTATGTCTGTAGAAAGCTGGAAAAGCAGCACTCAGGCTGGACAGTCAGGCTGACAGTGCCTGTCAGCCTCCGGTGCAGGACAACCCTCTTTCACCAGCATGACATGGATGGGGAGGCTAGGCGGCCCTCTACAAGGTCAGTGAGCATAGGACCACTGAGGTGCCGAGGCGCCGCCACCACCAGGTGTCAGCCCACAGTGCCTAGGCCGCTGTTTATTCCCAAATGCTCATTTCACTAAAACACTAATAAAAGCACATCAATACAATCTATCCAAACATAAAAAATAATTCAGATGCTTGTTTCTGACATGAAATTAAGAATTAGACTTACTCAACAACTGATATTCAACTTAACTAGTGAAACCCCAGACCTTAGTAGGAAGGGTTCTGTTTGGAACACTGGCCTCCAGTAACGCAGTCCTGCCCCAGCCCTCCCTCAGAACAGAGCAGCCCGATGCTCTGGAGTTCTTACCAGTGCCGTCACATTCTTATTCTCCTTCCTCCTGGTGGTGTCAAACTGAGAGCCGGCAGCTAGCAAAGAAGTCAGGGCGCCATACAGTTCATCATATTTCACTGCTCCGGAGAAGAGGACCTCACAGATCTAATGCCAGAACACAAGGACAACATGACTTCCTCACGCCTCTGCCAACATCCTTTCCTAAATCTTGCCACATCGCCCCTCAGTGCTGACAAAATGTCCCACCAATAACGGCCATCAGATTCATTGGCTGTCACTCCCAAGTACCACTCAGAAGTCACTGGAGTTCACCATGCCCGTTAACATGAACAATCTCAACAGTACCCAAAAGCCTCCTTTCATAGTCGCCAGGCAGAACCTGTCTCCAAGCTAAAAGCGGTCTCATAAGACTAGAAGTGGTCCCTCTGGTGCAAAGCCTGCATCCCCGCTGCAAAGCCCTCAGCCAGTCATTCTCTTTCCATCTGATAAGTCTGTCAGGGGGAAGAGTGCAAAGGCCCCCTCTCACATGATATAAAATAAAGGCTTAGGGTTCCTGATACCATATTATCAAGGCGATTTAAGTCATCTTCTGAGGCTTCTGGTGACAGGACACAATAAAATCTGGGCTGTGGAGCAGCATCTGGAAGATAACATGTGTTCAACATATGATTAGAGAAGGAGAGGTGCATTCTCCTCTGACTCAAAGGTGCCATATGAAAATCAGCAACTTGGAAGTAACCCACAGTTACTTCCAAGGGCACAATGAGTGCCCTCATTGATATTAAATAGAACCACCACCTCACTGACCTAAAAGAGTTCAACAACTCTCAAAAAGATCAACGTAAGAGGATGCAATCTGAGTAAACAAACTAAAGACTCTGGGAATGTGGACTTGAAGCTCATGTTTCTATGAACTCTCTCACCTCTCTGAAAGCCCCAGGACAACACCTACAGATAGCAAGGACACACTGGACACCTGACACAGCATTTTGTTCTGTACTGCTCTAATGCATTTATCATGTAATGGCTTATATTTATATGTTTATGTGTCCAGCTCCATAAAACACAAGAAGCTCCGAAAGGATAGAAATTATGTCTTATCTCAGCCGTGTATCTTGCCCAGTGCCTAGCACAGCATTCTCTCTCCCTATAGAGGTGTTTAATAAATGTTTGCTAAATCCTCACTTAGGAATATCAAAGGCCTTGTGGACAAGTGGGAACTTCACAGTTCCAATACAAGACTCAGAAAGAAATTCTGAACCATATCCAAAATTAGAACAAAGAAGTGAAATTCTAGCAGTCAGGCATCCCCACGTCTCTATACGTCTACACTGGGGTCAAGTAAGAGCCTGCACAAGCACTGCCTCGGCCCTGGAGCCTCTCCAGGAAATGGAAGCTTAGGGAGGCAGCCGTAACTCTGCGCACACCATTGGATTCCCCAGTAGGGAGCCGTGGGCTTGGTAAACCTGGAAATCTTGTCTAATGGGATCAACTCACTCTTTCTTAGAGAGATGCTGGTCTTCCTCAATGGAGGACAATTACCCAAATCACCAACATTTCTTTTAGTTATTTTGATTCCACCCTTCTCTCTTCATAAACACTTGTTTGTTGGTTTGTTTCTTTCCTTCCTTCCTTCTCTACTTTTGTCAGTGAGATGTGCTGAAGAAGCCAGAGGGGCTTTATAAAGTTCTTCTCTTCTGACCTGATGAACAATGCTTGGTCCAGTTTTCTTCCACTTCTTTGAAGCCATGATACAAGGGCGCAGGGGCCCTGCGGCCGCTTTCCTGAGATCCAGTTACCCAGCCAAAAGGAGGACTAAGAAGGTTATACTGCACCTGTACAAGACATATGAGGATTCAGTTTAAAGGAGAAACACATTATCACCAATTCTGCTGTAATCCTTCCAAGGTACTGACGGCTTGAAAAAAGTCAAAAATAAAATAATAATAATCACCTGAACCCCAATGAAAAAGATGAGAAAGAGAGAGTAACAGTTATAGTCAGGCTTTCCATAATGCTTTAAAATTAGCAAAGCACTTTAATACAGGATCATATATGAGCAGCAAAACAGACCTGTCAATATGTAGGCTAGGTATCATTATCCCTACCCAGGAGGAAAAAGAGGCAGAGCTATGCTAAAGGACTCACCTAGGTCACACAACTAGGGTGCCAAACACCAGGACATCTCACCTACAAACACAGCAATCTCACCACTATAACCCATTGTTTCTCTTTACAATGACAACAAATGTCCCTATAGGGTGGTCAGGTCCACATCTGGGGAATGAAGAGCAAAGTACCACAAGGAATTGTCCAGCTGCAGGAGTTCATTAACTCTCAGCAGTGCCCTCACAAGGAGATATGATAAGAACTGCTAACTTAAATCATCCTGCAGAAGCTTACTTAACTTGCAGCATGAATGAGTAGGTAGGAAACAAAAAGAATCCTCCTTAAATTCAAGAATCAGTATAACATAGTCCTGGACCTAGAATCTGAAAGAACTGGGCTCAAAATCTGCCCTCTGGGAGTTACTAGCTGTGTGACCCCTGCCAAGTCACTTAACTTCTCCATCCCAGCTTCCACAGCTATAAAACAAGGATAATAACTAACAGCTGTAGTAGCTATCTGAAGAGGTTAAGACACTCAGATGAAATAATGAACAAAAAGTGCCTTGCAAACTTGAAAGCACTATATTAATGTAAGTTTTCATTTTTGTTATTATTTGATTCTACAATGGTTATAGAATTTCTTTTTCCGGACATTGTTATTATTATTATTATCATATTATTATTAGCATTAGCATTAGCTATATAATGCTTTTAACAATTCAATTTAACAAGCATTTATTAAACATCTACTACATTCAAGGTACTGTGACAGGTGCAAGAGCTATAAAGACAAAAATAAAAAACAACCTCTGCCTTTAAGGACCTTCAATTATGTATTCGAATGGATCTGTGATCTCTTGATATGGAAGTTCCCTCCAAAGTCATACACAGTAATCATCCACGTCTGCTCGTTCAAAGCAACTCTTATTCATGTCCTCCCCTGAGGTCAGCAGGGACAGGAGGAGTGAGGCCCGCCATCCATCATGATACTGTGATGGTGGCCTTCCTCATCTTCTCAAGACATCAAGAGGCTACAATGTGGACCTCTCAGATCAGTCCCTTGTTATTCTTCACCTCCATTATGTGGATAAAATGGTAAACACTATTTACTTTACAAATAAAAGTCAACATAACATGATTTTGAGAAGGGACAGAGCCCTAACTAGCAGGACATCAGCAAAGTTTCCTCACTCCAAGAGATGGCACCTGGGCTGAGCCTGGAAAGAAGTTAAGAATTCTAAAAGACAAAAAATGCAGAGGGCACATACTCCAGGAAAGGAGGGGAGCCTGTGAAAAGGTTCAGAAAGGAAATGGAATGTCAAGTTTAGAAGGCAGCAGGTAGGCCAGTTTGGCTGGCCTACAATATGTGTAGAAGGGAGAACGTGAAATAAGTCTGGCAAGACCTGTTGGGGCCAGATGCCCCTCAAGATTACTGAGCACAGGAGTGAAAAAGTCAGACCCATGCTTTAGGTCGACCAGTTTGGCAGTTATGTGGAGGACTGATAAGAATTGGGAAAAATTAAAAACAGGGAGGCCAATTAGAAGGCCTATACAATAGTACAGGCAAGTGGTGATAAGAACCCAGACGATAGTGAAAGCTATGTGAATGGAGAAGAGAGGACAAATGGGAGATACACTGTAGAGAAAGGACTGACAACACTTGGCCACTTATTTGCTGCATATAGAGAGTGAAGGGAAAAGGAAGAGTTGAAGATAATTCCAAAATTGCCAACCTGGGAGACTGGGAGAATCATGTTACCCTCAACAGAAACCAGAAAGTAGGCAGGAGATTTAGGAAAAAAGAAGACAACTTTCACTTTAGACATACTGACTTTGAGATGGTGATGGGACATAAATTATAATGCCCAGCTGGTGGTGTGGGACTTGAGTTCTAAAAAGAAAAGAGTTGGATAACTTTATGTGGGAATCCTCTGTGTCCGAGAGCTAAGCAAGTGTAGAGCAAGAGGAAAGAGGCCCAGGACAGAAGCTGGAGGGATAAGTGGATTTGGGGGAGCAAGCTTCACAAACAATGAGCCAGCAATGGAAACTGAACAGAAACAGTCAAGCAGGAATGAAGAAAGCCAAGAGAAAAGAGGGTCATGAAATGTGAACAAGGACAGAGTATCCATGGTGTCAAAGGCTGCAGAGAGGTCAAGAAAGATGATAAGTGAGAAACGACCATCAGGTTTGGCAACTGAGAGATCCCAGATAACTTCAGGAAGAGCAGTCTCACTTAGTGATGAGGGTGGGAGACACTGCTGAGGATTCAAAAGGGAGTGAAAGGGAAGAAACTAGAGGCAATGCCTACAGGTAACTTCTTCCAGGTTCGTAAAAGAACAAAAAGAGAACACAAGCTCACAGTTTGAGTGGCTGGGATACCAAATGAAAGTTAAGGATAGGGAAGAGCTGCAGATATGTTTGAAGATGCCAGGAAAGATAAGGAGAAGCTGAAGATGAGAGAAAAGGGATGATGGAAGATGTGAGCTCCCAAAGGAGAACAGGGATGGAATCCAGAGCCCAAGGGGCTGTCCTGGACAAAGTGAAAGGCCACATCTTCATCACAGACTAAAACAAAAAGAGACTAGGTGATGATGTGGAGAAGTTCTGTTATAAAGAAGAGGGGATGAGGCAGCTAGGTGGCGCAGTGGATAGAGGACTGGCCCTGGAGTCAGGAGGACCCAAGTTCAAATCTGGCCTCAGACACATAACACTCACTAGCTGTGTGACTCTGGGCAAGTCACTTAACCCTAACTGCCTCACAAAAAAAAAAAAAAGAAGAAGAGGAGAGAGGAGAGATTTCATTATGGATGGCCTCAGTCTTCTCAGTAAAGTATGAAGCAAGCTCCTTGGCTAAGAAGGCACAGGGAGGAAGGTGGAATATGAGGTTAAGCTGAGGGAAGAGAAACACTGCTTTAAAACCGGCAAAGTAAGATATGAGTGTGTGTATAAAATATTTATAAAATCTAATCTGATCCTCACAACTCTCTTATCTTCTTTTTACAGATAAGGAAAGTGAGATTCAGTAACATTAGGTAGCTTGCTAGTAAGAATCACAGGCAGGATTTGAACCCAGGTGTCTCCTGACAATGTTCCCATGATACCATCCTGCCTTTCATTATAAATAGGGTAGATTTTATTTAGGTCAATCACAACTTATTGGAAAAAACGAAATGTACGGAATGAACATTTGGGGCCATACCTGTTCAAAAAGGTACATGGGGACTTTGGAATACTGATGAAGCAGATAATCAAAGACCAAGAGAAGGCGTGCCAGGAGCAGCGGCACCGAATGCAGCTGAGAATCCAAGCTAGCTGTCAGCTCCAGGATGGTCTGGATGCAAAGGGCCAATATGGAGCGACGACCTTTCTCTGAGAAGTTGTGGAAAAGGAGGAGGAGAAGCTGTAAATGCTCCACATTCAGGTCTTCTGTATCATTGGGAAGCACCCCTTGCAAGGCATTCTGTTTCAGTGTGGCCACAAACCTGCCAGAAAAAAAGAAAGGGACTCTCATTCAGGTAAGATCAACAAATATCCCTGGGGTTGAAGTGTTAATAAACCCATAAGCAATTAAATTTCTTAAATCCAGTAATCAAGTTAGAGAGCCCAGGGGTGGGGGTGGGGGGGCAGGCATGAATGGATAGGAAACAGAAACTAAATCTCTCCTTGAAAATACAAATGTCACAGTTGGCAACCAAAGCCAGTTCCCAGAGTCCTGTGATGAGGCAGCCACTCCAGCCTCCTTATCAGTAGAAATGAGAGAGTAGGCAGACAAAGAAGGACTGTACTATAAAAAAACAGCAGCCCAAAAGCATAATGATAACTGGGCTATGCAAACAGGAAGGAGGCCATTACTTCTTCCTGCGGTGAGTCTGTCATTTGGTTCTAGTCTCACCAGCAGAGATTATGCTGCATATTAAAATCGTAACATAACATAAAAAGTTCTGAATAACTCAGCATCCTGTCTGTGCACCAAGTAAAGGAGGAAATTTTACCCTTGAGCAAACTTGGGAAAAGAGCTTTAATGCAAAAAGCAACGAACGTGGCCAGCATTCTGTTCACTCCCTTTGGCTATTAGGAAAGAGATTTGTGTTTTAATAAGGGCTTTTCCACCCTCATTTTTGCCTGATCCTGCTGGGATCAGTCACATGGGTTTATGATTTCACAAATCCAGCATTACAGCTATTTGATCCTAGAGAGGAGAATAAAAAGGCAAAGCCTTTTAGGAACACAAACAGCTTTGAAGATTCACAAACATATAAACAAAAAATGGCAAAAACCAGATCCATCTAAAGAGGATTTAATAGGTGACCAATTAATCTGAGTTTTCCCCCAAGTGCAAAGAAAACTTTAAAATTTGGCCAAAAGATTGCAAGTTCTTTAAATGGTTTCAAGCAGAACTCCTAGGAACATAACTTGAAAACAGGGTTACTTTTCTGCTTCCATCTTTTTTTATTTTTTTTTAATAGGCTGGGATAAAAATCACTTCTGGTAGAGTTAAGTTTAGCCTAGATTTTATATCCTAAATGCCTAATGTTCTAAAGAAAGATTCCTTTGGAGATCTTACCAGTCTATTTCATAAGCACCCCATCTTCCCGAATCACATACAAGGCATCTTCGCCCATCGTCTGAGGTTATATAGTCAATAACTCCAAAGCTCAAGCCTCGAGAGCCATGGAAATCATGGTCATATATACACAAAAACTTATCGTAACAAAGAACTGAAAACAAAGTGGGTGCCCATCTATTGGGGAATGGCTAAACAAATGGTGGTACAGGAATGTAATGGAATAATACTCCATGGTAAGAAACAAGGGACATGAAGAATTCCACGGAATTTGAGAGGTCCTGTATAACTTGCTGCAGAGTAAAGTGAAAAGAATAAAAAGAAGATTCTACACAATGCCCACAAAGACGTAAAGGAAAACAACAATGAAAGACTTCAGAAGCCTAATCAGTCCAGTAATTAAGTATAACTTTAATTACTAGTGATGCACGCTTCTCCTCTTGGTGGACAAGTGGTAAACTAAAGATATGAAACAAAATATCCACTGTCAGAAATGGCCAATGGATCATTTGTTCTCTTTAGTTGTATCTCTTTGTGATTAGGAAAAGTTCTCTTAGGTGGAGTTGGAGGGGATCACTAAGAAGTGACAGGAATGTTAAAAAAAAAAAAAAAGGTCAAGAAAACATTTACTTCACTTTTTAAAAAAGCCATTGTCAGCTGAGTCACAAGTTAGAATTTTTCAATGGGAGATTTCTCTGGGACTTTTCTTACCTCTCCCAAACTTGAAGGCATTCGGGAACATCAGGGTTTCCTTGAGCACTGGCTCTGTGCTGCCAGATGAGCAGGAGGCGTGAGAGCACCGATAAGCTCTGAGGATGGATGTACAAAGGCCACGGGCCATCAGAAAAGGGAGCAATTCCCAGTTGCTGCAACAGAGTATTCTGTTATGAAAGAAATAAGAAATTATGAGGAAGGAGATAAAACTGGGTCCCACTTTACTTCACTGATGCTAGGGGTCAAATCAATGAACTGGGGTTATTATAAATCATGAATAGAAGAATGGGAAATATAGAATCATACTTAGAATACTAAAGACCAAAAGGAGCTTAGGGAGCATCCCCTCATTTTTCAGATTACGAAACAATTCCAAAAAGAGGAAATGATTAGTCCAAAGTTAAAGAGGTGATCAGTAAGTAGCAAAGAAAAGACCAGAAGTCAAGTCTCCTAACTCACAACTTTGTGCACTTTCCTCTACACCCAGCTGCCCCCGTGACACGCAGCTTCAAGGGAGGTACAGTGTGCCATTTAGGGGAGCTCAAGGACTACCATAAGAAAGGAACAGCATGGCAGAGGGAAAATCTGAGGACTTGTAGCAGGAGAGTTTCTAAAGAGGTGGTACACAAAGAGCTGATGTTTCCAGGGAGAAACATGTTAATTGCTTGTCAGAAAGCTGAGCGGTCTTTAACTTCATAATTAACACCAAAAGAAATGACAAAAAGAAACAAGTACACTAAGAATTCTGGCACAGAAACACAAGATGGAGAAGTTTAGGAATCAATGTCAGTGAAACCTCAGCTAAAGGTTCTAGGCAATGGTTTTCCTTGTCTTTAATTCCTGCAAGATTTGCTCCAGCTCAGTTACATAAACTATAATGTATCGCCTCTACCACATGGTGGTGATTGGGATGCCTGTAGAGTGGCAGGCACAAACCATGGTTACAAGCTCAGGGTATAGAATGATAATCTAGGGTAGGAGTGTGCCAAGTGTGTTTGTGTGCAATAAACTCTCAAAGGCATCCCAAAGAACTGTTTGGGAAATAAATACTATTGTAAACTATTTATGAGAAAGAAAGAAGGGCCTTTACATCTACAGAAAATTATTTTAGGGCCCTCTGGAACCTGATTCTTTGACATTATGGAAATTAACAATTAATTCAATATTGAGTATTTATTCTGCACCTATGTGTGAGAACTCTACTATGCCCTAAGGGAAATGCAAGAATGAGACCAGATCCCTTGCCCAATGAGTTTAAGATATAGTCCTAGGGGAAGATGAGGAGAGGGAAGTTTAATTCAACAGGGAATATTCCCCTGTCCTCATCTAGCCATTTTTCATCTTAAGCACTTCACTTACCACTGAAGATTCTCATTAACTCCTATGAATGCTATGACCATTTTTCAGTGGGATGCTAAGCTCCAGAGGTATCCTGGCTACAGCTCTGGTGCTGCTGCTAGTTTTCTGGTGGCTAAGGGAAAAGCTCTTTCAGTCCTGAGTCATGTTCTAACAAATCAGTAGTCTAAGGAGGCAGCAGCTACAACAAGGGCTCTGGTGACTGAAATGAACCATGCCACATGTCACAAAAAAGACACTAGTTTTGGCTCTTCTTTATGCTCAGGCTAAGTCATCTCATAAGGCAACACAAGGTTCTCCAAAAAAGTAAGGGGGTGATGATCCATTACCAAAGTGAGCTAGGCTCGATTTCTTATGCTACCACCACTTCACCTCAGTATGGCACTGGGAGGATGATGAAGCTCAGAACTCATCACAACCCTGAGAGCTGGCAGGTTATGATGTTTAGCAGTCCCATCTTACAGAGGATGAAAGTAACGCTCAGAGAAGTCACGATTGGTCCATGGCCCTACGGCGACTTGGAGCACTACCACTTGAGGTCAGGCCCTCACCGATTCCTGTCCAGGACTTTGCCAGAGCCTCCCCATTGATTTCCCCCCCTCAGGTGTCACCCCTGTCCAACCCATCTTTGACACACAAGACAAAAGACTTTTTCCAAAGCATAGTTCTGACTGTCATGTGGAAGAGGGAGGGAGGAAGGAAGGGAAGGAGGAAAGAAGGAAGGGAGGGAGGAAAGGAGGAAAGAAGAGATGAGGGAAGGAAGAAAGGAAATTGTCTTTATTGTCTCTATGAGTCCTGGGTCAGTGACTTCAGTCTTTTGCAGCCCAGCCCAACTTCCCTTTCTAGCCTCATTACATTACTCCCTTTCCTATATTCTTTGGTCTAAGCAAACTGGCCTGCTAGCTGTTCCTCATACACACAACTCTTATCTCCTGTTGCCCTGCCTTTGCACTGGCTATCCCCCATGCCTGGAATACCCTCCCTTCCTCACTTTTGACTCGAGGAACAACTAGTTTCCTTCAAAGCTCAATCCAAGTGCCACTTTCTACATAAAGCCTTTCCCAGGACCCCCAGTCAATTTTCCCTTACACCCAATTTATCTTTTATTTATTTTATATCTAATTGCATGTGTACATCCTATCTCCCCCAACAGAATACAAGACCCTGAGGACTAGGACTATCTCACTTTGTCTCTGCACCCCCCTCCCCACAACTTACAAAGTGCACCGCACGTAGCAGACATTTAATAGAGGTATCTTTGATTATTAAGTGTAAGAACTAGGATTGAATTCTGGTTTCCTGACTCCAAGTCTAACACTCCTCACATTAGATATGGCTCAGTCTCTGATTTCTTCTCGATATAGAGGGTACTGCCTGATGATCTTAATTAATCAACCTGCCACAGCCACATAACAGGACTTGAGACACGTAGGGATACTTAATTCATTTCCGTGTCTTGCAAACTTTCATCAGACTCCTTTTTCCTCATTGACAACACAAGTCAGGGCCTTTGACAAAGACTTTAATTCAATATTCTATTAAAAAAAAAACAAAACAGAGCCCAGGGTCAATGCCCATAGTGAAATGTCTATCTTCACTCACTTACCAGAAAGTCAGTCATAAAAAGCCAAGTTCTTTGAATATACAAAGTACCCACCTACTTTGACTTTAATGACCTTATGTTTTATGGACTCTGGTTCTACTAGGGGATAACACATTTCCATTACTTTTTGGACAAGCATAAACTTGAAAATGTCTAGCTTATGAAATTAAGAGCTTCACTGAGTGAGCAGAGATTTGAGAAAGAAGCTGACAACTCTGGCAGGACTCCCTGTGTTTACCAAGTCTGAAGAAGTCTTGGCAAATACTGAATTAGCTTTTCCCTTCTTTTCACGTAAGATGGCCTAACAAATGCCCTGTCTTTCTAACCCAGATAATATTCTTTTTTGGGTTAAAATAAACTTTTCAAATAATAAGAAGGACAGGCTGCTTAATATAATTTTTAAATAGTTTTATGATTATAAGGTTTGGGATGGGGACTAGACCTGTGATTTCACTGGTCTGAGGAACATTCTGATGAAAGAAAGTCCCTCCAGCAATGCAGGTGGGAAATTTATACTCTTTTCTACAATTTATAGTCTTTGGGTATTATTGGAGTACTCAAAAATTAAGTGGTATGCCCAGGGTCTTAGAGCCAGTACATGTCAGAGGCAGGTCTTGAACCCAGATCTTCCGGACTTCCAAGACAGTTGTCCCTCACTCTACTCCACTGCCTGTCACTATCCTTTGCTGAAAGGTGCCTTTGCTGAAAAATATCTAAATGTATTGAGCTGACAAATATAAAAGATTGCTTCTTAGTATAGACAACATCAACCATAAAAAGGTCATGGTGGAAACACAACATACAAACTTCCTGCAAAAATAAAAAGAATCTACTTTTTATGTTTCTCCTCACTCACGTGTTCATGTGTCAAAGTCAACAAAAGAATGAATCATACGTCCAAGGGATTTATTTCATTGAATCAGCAACGACCCTGGAGCTCCATCAGAGGCCAGGTCTTCTCTGTTGCCCTCAGGGTAGACAGGAAAGGTCACTAAAGTCCTTGTCAAGGGACAGCAGGGCTGAGCGTCACAGCAACCAGAGGCTACTAGCTATCTCCCTTGAATGCTAGGAGCCTAATTTTCTTCCACTCTAAAATGGAAATACTGGTAATAAGTGAGCTCCCTCCCAGGGCTGCCGGGAGGAAAGTGCTGGCAAAGTAGCAATGTGGAATAGAAATGGGAGGTATTATTACTAGTACTGTGACTTGAGGACATAACCAAACTTTCCTCTTCCCCTTTCTCGACAGTCTAGCACCAAGACTACATAATAAACTTTATCCCTTAATAAACCAGCGCTGGCTCAAAGGCTAGCCACTACCTTTGATTCCCACTCTCTCCCGGCCTGTGCAGGCCCAAGGCACACTCACCTGCAAGGTAGGAGACTGAAGATCTGACGTGACTAGGGAGTGGTTAAAGTGATAAAGTGCAGCAGCAAATTCTTCATCTGATGAACCTTAAAAGCAAGGAAAATATCCAGTATTTTCTACCAACTGCCCCTGACAACCTCCCAGGCCACCAGCAACATCAGGCATCTAAACTCTTGGGAAAGGGTTCTTTCTACTCACCCTTGAGCCCATCCTTGTCCACCTCCTTGATGATGCTGGCTAAGGTAGCCATGTGCTGCTCAGACAGAGATACACTCAGGTAATTGCGGATAAAGTTGTTTCGAGAGTTTAACATGGAGGAGGTGAGGAAGTTCAAGATGTTGGAAGCCAAACCTAAAAACTGAAAGGACAGAAAACGAGCTCCTCTCGGGCTCTCTGGTACTGAAGCACACAGGAAGCCTCACACAGGGCAAACCACATACAACAACACAAGTGATTGCATACTATGGTTAAACACACCAGGGAAGGGTCTCATTATATTTGCAAACATTAAGGTCCGGTTCGTGGCTGTGAAGATCTCTTACAATTAACTCTACCAGGGATGACCATGGCGGGATCATGGGACCCCAGATCAGAGCTAGAAGGAACCTTAGAGATCACCTACCCAAGCCCCTCATTTACAAATGAGAACCCTGATGCCCAGCAAAGCTAAAGTGACTTGCCCAAGTTACCCAACTAACGAATTACAATCTCAGTTCTGTTCCAAAGTCTTTAAAGATAAAGATACAAGGACGCCAGATGACCATCTACACCAACACAGCTTTTCACTCCTGTTCATCCTCCATTCAGCCGCCATTGGGATTTTTCCCAAAGTACAAGTCCAAACGTTTCACCTCCTTCTTAATAAACTCTCGTGGCTCCCTATCACCTCCAGTATTAAATCCCAGTTCCTCTGTTTGGCACTGAAAGCCCTTCATAATCTGGTCCCTCCCACCATTCCAGTCCTCTTAGATCTTATACCCTCCCCAACTCCTACACATAGACATCGGTTTCCTGGCTATTCCTGGGACAAGACTCTCCTCCTCACTCCTGATTGTCCCCCAAACCTAAAATGCTCCCCCTCCTCATCTCTGCCTCCTGGCTTCTTTCAAGTTCCAACTAAAGTCCCACCTTCTATACAAAGCCTTTCCCAATCCCTCTTACTTCCAGTACCTTCTCTCTAGTTATTATTTCCTGTTTATCCTATTGTTTGTACACAGGTGTTTGCATGTTATCTCTCTCCCATTAGACCATGAGCTCCTCAAGGGCAGGAACTGTCTTTTGCCTTGCCCTGTCTGCCCAACACTTAGCAAAGGGCCTGGCACACAGTAGGCTCTTAATAAATACTTACTGACTATTCCTTCCTTCCTATGACAGAGTATTTTATCTTCTCCAGAAGAAAGCTGTAATTTAATTATGAAGCCACCATGCCTATTTTGTCCCAGATACTTACTTTACTTCTCTACTATCGACACAAACTAATCAATCTACAGTAATCTATTCACAATCCTCTCCTAAAATCAGTCCCTATCGCCTTTTCCAGTGTCTGACCCAAAAGCGATCTTGAGGCCACGTGAACTTTCCAAGCCCTCTTGAAGCCCATTCATACCAGCTCAGGGTCCTTGCGACTGGCCAGGATGTTGCCTTTCTCACCAGCAGCTGGTTTGTTTGGGCTCTTGACCCGAGGTGAGCTCTCCAGTGGCGGGGGAGGAGGAGGGGGAGGAGGTGCCACTTTCTCCTTGCTCGGAGAGATGGTTTCCTCAAACCACTGCCCAAGGATGGGCTCGCTGTCATCATCTGCACAAAAACAGGAAGACGTTCAATTTGGTTCAACAAGAACTTACTAAGCACTGACTCTATCCAAGGACCCCTGCTAGTTGTTAGGGTGCTTTATACAAGCAGCTAAATCAAGAGGGCCCCCAGAGAGAATCTCTTGACTCTTCAAATTCAAAGGGACAGCGGGTCATGGCTGAAGCACGACTCCCCTCTACAACAATCAACATCCCAAAAAGTTGGCTTTCAGCCTCTGCTTGGGAAGCTCAAGTGATTGGGGTAGGGTGGGGTGGAGGGGATGGCTCACTACCTCCAAGATGAGAAAGGAAACAATGCTTGCCCTTCAGATTTATGCACCAGGCCAAACACCTTACGCCTGATATGAGTGATCATAAACCCCAAGATGGTAAGAATTAGAACCCTCTCTGTACTGGGAATAGTACCCAGCACACCTGATAAATTATAATTAAGAAGAATCCAATAGACCTCTTCCTCACCTCCCTCCAGACTCAGGAAGAGTTTTACTCACTATGAGAGAGAGACTCCAGCTTGGGCCTCTGCGAGGTAGGTTCTGCCACTCTGGTAACCCTGGCTAGAAAAGCCAAACCAGGGAGTATACACACTGCCTTTGGGCTCTTTAAAGAAGCCTGAGATTAGAGGTCGTGACATGGGTCAGCATAAAGAAATGGGGGGGAAATAACATTTTATTTTTAATTCTGAGGCAGACAGAGAGGAATAAGTTCACCCTAAGTTTGGCTGAAAGTGGCTCTAATCACTCACTCTTCAAATTCCTCTTCAATTAAAATGTTCTGTTGGGGGAATACATCTATGTATCTATGCTGGATAAGAGAGAACAAAATGACACAAATAGGAAACAAATGGAACCTGCTGGGGAAAGTCTTATTGGAGTCAGCTCCTCTCCTCTGTAAGAGACAGGAAGGCTAGGGCCTCTACCTTGGCTACTGTCCTCCTCTGTGCTGCTGAAATCATCCTCGTAGTAGGTGTTGGAGTCGGTAGAGGCACTGGCATCACTGCTCATGGAACCCTTCCTCTGACGCTGCAAGACACATGCCTAGAGGAACAGAAAGGAAAATGAGGCCACAGGCAACAGGACAGTGCAATAGCTAAGAAATCCCTGCTTACCTGGCCAGTGGCTCCAAAAGAATTTTGAGTTTTCCTTTTAATCCTCTTGTATTTTACTTACAAACGCTTACATTAAATTCTTCTCACAGCTATCTTAAAGGGAGAGACATCATTCGTGTCTATGTAAGGATTCCCAACCCACGCTCCAGCAAACAAAGAGAAGGTCTTTACAATGAATGTTCCCTATATTCTGCTCAGTGTGCCACCATTCTCACACATGGTTTAGTAGCCATGGACACCATAAAGGGACATTTATCAGTGGTGGATAAAAATGGATTTTTAACAAGCTAAACCTACTAGATCCTGTTTGCTCACCAGAAAGGCCTAAAGCTATTAGTCTTTCTTAAGAGTCACTACATTGGATAAGTCTTCTTACTTCACTATCACAAGTTATCATCTTGGTCAAAACCAGCTTTGAAAGTCAAAAAGCTATTATATTTTAAAATACGCAAAAATCCCAATAGTGATCTGTGAGGATTGCTTGCCCACCTTTCTGTACGAGGTAGAGAGCAAGGTCAGCAGCAGATTTGTGAGTGGGACAGAGTCAATCAATCGCTGAATTCTCTGTATTGACGTACTCTGGGCCATGATGCTCAGGGTTGCAGGGGGACCATCTGCCTCCCAACCCTAGAGGTGATAACATCAAATGACAATCAGCAACATAGATCACTGCATGAACCGAGACAGATAAAAAAGCATACCTAGCACATCATTAGCCTTTCCCTCCTCAGATCCACCACCTCCTCACCTTATAGAGAGCCTCTACTTGCAGGTCTTGAAAAAGAGATGTTAATAGTTTGATTGAATGGTTTGCCAACACTACAGAGAGAACTCCAAATCCTTGATGCCTGTGGAGCGGAAAACCACCATAAGAGCTTAAGAATGATTAACAGGGGCAGCTAAGCAGTGCAGTGGATAGAGCACCAGCCCTGGGGTCAGGAGGACTTGAGTTCAAATCCAGTCTCAGACCAGAGACTTGATACTTACTAGCTATGTGGCCCTGGGAAAGTCACTTAACCCCAATTGCCACACACACACACACACACACACACACACACACACACACAGAAGAATGATTAACAGTTAGCAGCTGCCAGAAAAAGGAAACTTCTCCAAGATCTAAAAATCCTTCACTTCTTAAATACTTAAATGCTTTTAAGCCAGCAATAATTAAGAATTATTGAGTAGCAAAATTATGACATTTTAAAATCAGCAAATTTAAGAGATGATACCTTCTGAGGTCTGGTGTAATGTATTAAGCTGAATTTTATTATACCTACTAATCAATATTATAGTGTTTATATAGTGGTTGATAAGTGAACAAGCATTTGCGCCTACTATGTGAAAGGCACTGTGCTAAGCAATGGGCTTACAAAGAAAGACAAGAGCTCATAGTCTAATGGAGGAGACAACATGCAAATGATTATATACAAATGAGCAACATACATGATAAATTTGAAATAATCAACAGGTGATGGAATTAATGGGGATCAGGAAAGGCTTCTTGTAGAAGGTGAGCCTTGAAGGAAACCAGGAGGAGATGGAAAGAAGATTCCAGGCATGAGGGATGGCAAATGAAAACACACAGAATAAGGAGATGGAGTGTCTTGTAGGAAGAACAGCAAGGAGGACACTGTCACTGGTTCAAGGCAGCCATGGGGGGAGAGGAGGGATTAAGGAGCAAGAAAACAGGAAAGGTTATGAAGGGCTTTAGATATTAGAGGACTTTATTTCTGATCCTGGAGGTTAATGAGATGCTAAACTTAATGAGAATTTAAATGTCACACAATTAAAATCTATTTAGAGATTCATTTAATATTGGAAGAAATAAGGATAAAACTTTACTATAAAATCCTTCAAGTCTAGCAGGAAGGCTAACAGGAAGAAAAATTAATTTAGATCCATACATCACATTATATACTACAATAAATTTCTACTGGATCAAGGATATAAATATTTTTTTTTAAATCATAAAAACATTTGGAAGAAAATAGAATTAAATATTTATCTTATCTGTGGAGAAGAAATATTTACCTATCAAATAAATTAGAAAAATTATTAGAGAAGACTTCAGTTTTTAATTACATAAGCAAAAAACCATTAACCAGAATTAAAAAGTAACAAATCGGTAGAAAAAACTTTTTAGTAAATATATCTGGTATGAATCTAACATAGAGAATCTACAAGGAATTGGTACAAATTTTTAAGAGTAATAGTACTCAATATAAATGGTCAAAGGATATAAACAGTTTATAAGAAGACACTGAAGCTATATATGACCACATGAAATATATTTATATAAAGAGAATTTTTTTGAAAAAGAAGAAAAGGACTTATATGTACAAAAATACTTACAGCACCTCTTTTTGTGGTGGCAAAGAAACGGAAAGTGAGGGGATGCCTATCAATTGGGGAAATGGCTGAACAAATTAGGGAACATGAAGGACATGGAATGCTATTTTGTGCTATAAGAAATGATAAAGAGGATGGTTTCAGAGAAACCTGGGAAGACTTGGATGAACTGATGCAGACTGAAGTAAATGGAAACAAGAAAATAATCCACACAGTAACAGCAATATTGTAAAGATAATCAATTTTGAAAGACTTTGTAATTCTGATCAACACAATGACTAACCAGAAATCAAAAGGACTCATGACGAAACACAATATCCAGCTCCAATTAGATAACTGATGGATAGAGAGTGCAGACTGAAGCAGATTTTCTTATCTTCCTTTTTTTGGACTAATGTGGGAATGTTTTGCATAACTATACATAATTGTAACAAATTTTGTATTTCTTGCCTTCTCAATGAGTGGAGAAGGGAGAAAAGAGGGAGAAAATTTGACACAGAAGGTAAAATAGAACTGAATTTTAAAAGATCACAAATACTGAAATACAAATGACAATAACTTTGAGGTACCACTCTGCAACTATAAAATTGGCAAAAGCATTTAAAGATGACAAAATTAAATGTTTATAATATTGTAAACTAGAGAACAATCTGTTAATACAAGTAAAATCAAAATAAAGGTCACATACGCTTTGACTCAAGAACACAACTCCCCTCCTCAAGACTCTTCTGTTAAGTTAAAAAGAAAAAAAATCTATAAAAAACATCTGCATAATGAAAAACTAGAAGCAATTTTTATATGTCTAAAGTTTAAGAGATAGCTTAGCAAACTGTGAAATCTTTAAGAGGATGTTATTAAAGATAAAGACTGAAGGGATGCTATCACTAGACCATTAAAAATGTCAAATATTAGGAATATAAGAAAATGTGGGAAAACATAAAATAACAAAGAAAGCAGAAAAAAACATACTTTTACAACTGCATAAAAAAAGAATCCTTATATACACATGAAAAAGAGATCAGAAAAAAATACAATAGTAAGTTTTTACTGCTAGTGATTTGCTGAAGTATATATTCTTTTTTCAAATATATTTACAAGAACCATTCCTCTACAGACATATGATAAAAGGACAACTAAAAACAGCTTTCTAAAGAATACAAACTATTCATAACTACTTGAAAAATGTTCAACATGACTAATAATCAGAGAAATGAAAATTAAAATCCTGATAACATCTTATACCCATCAAGATAGGAAAAATATAAAAGATGTGAAAATTCATTATTGCCTGGGCTATGAGAAGATGGGGACAATTAATTTGTTACTAGTAAAACCGAAAATTGGTTCCATTGCTCTAGAAAAGAATTTGGAATATGTTTCTATGTTTTGATCCAGAGATCTCCTCTACTGGGACCACAGAATCATCTCTATGAAGATGATGATCTATGTATCTAGCCTATACATCTCTCCTGTTGGGCATCTCAAACTTTTCTTTCTCTGTATCCCCAGCACTTTGACAATGCCAGGCACATCACAAGCACTTAATAAATGCTTGCTGACCAAACTGGTTAAGGATTCATTTTGTGCAGGGATTGGACTACAGAGTCCCTGAGGTCTCTTCGGAACTCTCAAATTTTGTAATTCTGTAATTCTGAAGAGGTTACTGTCAGCAAGAAAGACTCCATGTGTATAAAAGCATTATTTATACCCAAAAGATCAAAACACAATAGGCACCCAATAACTGGAAATTAGCTGGAAAAAATTCTGGTTAACTACTATAATAATAAAGCATTACTTCACTGTGAGGAATGACAAATATGGGCAATTGGGGGAAATACTGAAGAATCCTATGAAATGATGTGAAGAAAGAAGTATCAAAACACAACATGTACAATGTCTACAGCAATGTAAATAGAGTCATTATGGAGAGAGGAAACATAATTCTGATTACACACAAGGGTTAATTTTAATGTCAAACTACCAAAGTACACACTCCTTTCTATTAATAACTGATAAGCTGTTTTGCTGTTTTGTTGGGGAATGTACTTGGTGAGGGTATTTGCTTTGGTGTTGGCTGGAAAATATCCATTGTGTTAAAACTGGATGGTATCAATAAGTTTATTTTTTAAACGTAGCATATAGCTATTTATATATAAACTGTATTTATTTAAATATTAATTAATTTTACATGCATTATCAAATTAATTTAAAAGTGATTAAAGTGACATTACTACTTAACTAAAAATTATATTTAAAAATTTGAGCCCTTTTCTTTGTTGTATACTTACTGAAATTAAATTCACAATAAATCATTTAACACAAAAACTCACTTCATAAAGTTACTAATCTCAAAATCAAGAGGGAAAACTAGTAAATTCTACTGTTCAAATGAGAAACTACCCACTTTGTGTTGAAACTGTTCCTTCCTTTTAAAACAAATCCCTAAGCACTTTGCCCTTACTCTTCTCAATACCTATTAATAAGACCTCAATCAGCCCTTTAATTCCACAATCTACTTAGTTTTGGAAAGGTGTAGGCAAGGAAAAAAGGCCTAGGACAGGCGTAGAGAACTGCGGCCTCAAGGTCATAGGTTCCCCACCCCTGGCCCAGGATATACTCCAAGGAGATCAAAGACAGAAAGTTCTCATATTCACCAAAACATTCTTACCAGTATTTTATGTGATAGCAAAGAATTTGAAACAAAGCATATGCCCACTGATTGGAGAAAGCCTAAACATTATGATACATAAATAATGCAATATTACAATACCATAAGAAATGACGAATATCAAGAATTCAGAAAAGTGCAGGCAGATTTATTTACATGAACTTATCTAGAACAAAGTGAGCAGAACCAGAAAAACAACACACACAATGACCACAATAATGTAAGTGCAAAGAACAAGAAACTAAACTGAATGTTACATAAATATTATGGCCAAGTTTGGTTCAGGGAAAGAGATGAGAAAATACACCTCCCTTTTATGCAGAGGTAGAGGATTATGGGTATAGAATACTTAATTACTGTCAGATGTGACTGTTTGTGTTGGTCAGTTCTGCAAAACTGAGTTCAGTTTTTAAAAAATTCTTTACAAATAGATTGTTTGTTGGGTACAGATTCATTCAGAAAAGGTATTGTAAAAATAAATGCTAGTAATGCAATTTTTGAAAGAGAAAGAGAGAAAGTGGGGGAGAGGGGAGTAGGCCTTTAACAACATGGAAGCCGAATCTCAAAATTTAACTTCTTCCCTTGCCATCAGTACTGCTTACTGTCCAGATTTCACTAAAATGTTGAAAAATGTTGTCATAATCAATTTTACTGTAGGAAGTGGTGTCATCTTACTGGATTAGGCTTATAAAGGAAAAAACTTCCCTCAAGCAAGGAATATTTGGTCATCATTCTATACAATAAGTTCAAACTAAAGAGGGAGGGAGAAATGAAAAAGAAAAGTCAAAGACTCTCCAAGGCTGAAAAGACCTAGGAGTTCACATGATCCAACCTGTTCTCTCTACATCTCTGAGAACGAGCCCACAATTTGCTTAAAAGCCTCCAAGGATGAAGAAATCATTCTCTCTCCCCAACAACAGCATATTCCACTTTCGGAGGGATATTGTTGGTAGGGAATCTTTCCTTACATTGAGCCAAAATTTCCCTCTTAGCAACATCCCCCTCCCCAGCTCCTGTTCCTCTCCCCTGGGACCAAGTCTCATCACTACTTTCATATGACAGCCCTCAAAACAGTTGAAGAATAATGATTATCTCCTGCTCCCCCTACCCAAATATGATCTTCTCCAGACAAGTTTTGCAAATGTACTAAGCTCCTCATTGGTGTCCTTTATCGATAGAAAAGGAAAGGGGGAAAACAAACCAAAAGCCAGGAGTTACATACCCTTTCCCAGGTCCCAGTTTGGGAGAACCCACACCCTCCTTTGCACGAGCAATGATGTCTCGCACTCTGAGAGCGGCCAGAGGATCTTTCTCTTTTCCCTTATCAGCTAAGGCAGTGGGGCTGAGATTCAAGATGAGGAAGAGACTGTTCAGCAAACACCATGCACCCAGCAGCTGGAAGTTCTGGTAGTGCTGGAGTGAAAGGCAAAGCACAAATGAGAATCTGAGGAAGAGCAGAGCTGACGCATGGCAAGGGATAAGTTGAGCTCAGAGATGGGCTTCCTACCTCACCGCCAGCTCTCCGGGAGCTGCTGATGGCCTGCCCAATCATCTCATAGATTTCAAGCTGTTGGAAAACACATACATGAAATGTAAGTCAGCATAGACCATTCTGTAATAAAATGACTAATCCTGCCCACACCCCATCTATAAAGATTACTTGTCTCTTCTAAGGTGATATCTCAATTACAGAAAGACAATTTTTACCAGAGTCTACTGCCATGGCTAAGCTGTGTTTGTAACTGCATAATTAAAGAAAGAAGGTAAAGCTCACTAGAAACAGTCTAGCCACACAAGGGCACTGTCCACTAAAGAGGTACACTTTTCTCAGTACAACTCCGAAGGCCAACTTCACCAACCAAACCTCTGTCTCCTCCCGACCCTCTTCAGGGTCCAAGTACCCTTGGCTTACACATTTCTGGACAATGGTAGCAGCATCGTTTTCATAATCTTCTTCTTTGGAGCTTGTGGAGCCTGTCCGCACCTGCTGGGTGCTGCCCACATGAAGAATGGCCATACAGGTGGCCACACTCACACCTACAACAAGAGAAGCAGAGATTCCATGACTCCCTGCTAAGGGCCCACAGGCATCTACCTGTACTACATTACTGGGGTTCAAGAAACAGAATGGAAAACACAAGGACAGACCCAAGCCCCACAACAAATAATGACTACCACAACAAATGCTGAAGGTTTAAAAAGGCTCTCAAATTGTGAGCAGGATAACAACAATACTGAAACCCACTCACCAAAACCGAATCTAAATTGTTCAAGTTTCGGGGACAAACCACAGTCCCAATTTTGAAACCTTCAACATGGTAACCACAAAAGTCTCTGACCAACTGGATGTACCTCAAGAAAATTCAACAACAGTTAAAAATACAAATCTGAGAGAGATCACTTTGACTCCTCCTTCTTGTTCTTTCTACCCTTGCAATATTCAAGCTCTGGCTCTCATTCTCTCTCCTGCAGACAACTGCAATGATCTCTCTACCTCTGACCATGGATGCGGAACCTACAGTCAAGGTCACATGTGGCCCTCTAGGTCCTCACGTGTGGCCCTTTGACTGAATCCAAACTTCACAGAACAAATCCCCTTAATAAAAGGATTTGTTCTGTAAAATTTGGACTCAGTGAAAAGGCTGCACCCACATGTGGCCTCGAGGACCCAGGTTCCCCACCCGTCCTAGACGTAACACTGATAGACTAATAATCCTAAAATACAATTCAGATCATGTCATTCCATTCCTTCAAAACCATTTAATGGCTTCCCTAAGAAATGGCCTAGAGAATAAAGTCTAAGTCCAAAATCCTCAGTGATCTGACCCCTACTTACTCTAGGTTTATGTGCCACTCCTCTCAGATACTGAAGTCAAATGGATACGTGGATTTCATAACATAACTAGGATTTTTCCACTGCCCTGACACTGAGTCAAGATCAAATGTCACCCCTTCCCTGAAGCCTTTTCCTTTGATTTCCCCTTCCCCTTCAATCCCCTCGGTCCATTTTGAAATTCTCACCTTCTGCCTATTCTTATCTGCATACTTACTTAACATTCCCCTATTAAAGAATAAGCTCCTTTGAGGATAGGGACAGTTACTGATTCGTCTTTGTATTTCTTCTCACAGCAACTAGCACTCAGCAAACAAGAACATAGTACCTGGCTCAATAAATATTTGTTCAATGACTGAACTAATAGTAATGAGTCAATTTTAACAATTCCTGGATAACCCAAAGCCAAGTTTCCAAGGACGTCTCTCCAATCAACTACTTTCAGAACCTAATTCCCAAGACACACCAAACCCACTTCAATGACCTTAAAACCAAAAACCGAATAATTCTATTAAACAAATAAACTGCAAGGCTCAGGATTAGGCAGGGAGAATATGAAGATGAGATAAGCTTATAATCTAATGAGGGAAACAAGGGACAAAACATACAGCAAAATGTAACAAGTAGAACAGTCCAAACAAAGTGCTAGGAAAAGTCAAAAAAAGGAAAGATTGCTTCCTGCTTTGGGACAGATATGCAGGAAGGGAACATGAAAAGGCCTCATGGAAGAGGCAGAATCTGAGTTGGAAGTTGCAGAGGAAAATATTTCAACAGGTGAAAATTTTGTTTTATGTTTGTTTTTCATATGTTTATGTGTTTCTTCCGGTTTGGGGAGGGACACACACACACAAAAATAGCTAGGGTTAGTGAAGATAAAACTATGAAAAAATTCCGGATAAGAACAGGATGGTGAGCAGTCCAATTTTCCCAGTATATAAATTATGTGATAGGATCGTATGAAATAAGGTTAGAAAGACTATAAAGTATTTTTCCTAAATAAAAGGTAACCATAAGCTTACACTCAGGCCCCATATACTTTGAGGCATCAGGGTGAGGGCAAGGGGAACATGTCATGGATGTAACAGAGAACATTTACAATAACATGCACCATTGTACATAAGGCATTTTGTCAAGCACCACTGGTTCCCTGTGGCAAAACAGAGATTGAGTTACGGGAAACTGCCTGGACGGAAGATATCAGATAGCATTTGTGGGAAAAAAAATCAGGCAACAATCAAAAATCAACAAGATCTCAGGACTAAGAAGAAACTTAGGGCCAAGTCCAACAACTACTCACCTGCATATAGACAGCTGAGGCTGAGCACCGTCACATCTTGTAATCGAGCAGGGTTAAGGGGTTCCAAAACAGGGAGAGAAAGGGTATCCAATGCCATGGTTACATCAATGACTAATGAATGAAAACTATAAGGAGAGAGAAGACAGGGTGAGCCTAGCTAGCCCTTGCAATAGTTTCCCTTCTGCAACCCTGAGGTCACAGTAACTGACAATGAAGGTCAATTATAGCTCTCTTTTTGGACATAACCTTTGCAACCTCTTACCCATTACGGACAGCGGTGGCATCTGCCACTGTTGCAGGCATAATGAAGAAGGAATTAGCCAACACAGCATCTTGGAACCGATTAATGTAGCGTAGGAAATATGGCAGGTTCAGACACACACGGAGCAGCTTCTCTGAGCCACCTGCAGCAATGACAAGACAGAGCTACAAACAAGACTCTCTGATCTCATCGCTTTTTATAGAGACACAGAGATAAGGTTTGGCTTCTAGACAATTACTGGACCACAGCCTGGAGTGGCCTTTTTGTGTTCTAAGATATGAAACTAGCTGTTTCATCTTACCGAGCTCCTGTAGACTAGCCACATTCTGGGCTATAAACACATTCTTGGTTTTGATGGCAGAGGCTTGATCTGTTGAGGACTGATCTTCATTTTCTCCTTCCACCTAAATGAAAGTGCAAAGTGACTGAGACTTCTTATAGCAGCTAACTGCCCCAGCTTCTTCATTGCTTACTATCCTAGAAGGTGGGAACCAAACCACAGCCCAAAAGCCAGGAAAAAATAATAGGATAACAGATTTAGAGATGAAAGTTTAGACCTCAGGAGTCATCTAGTCCAGAAGTTCCCCCACTTCTAATACTTCACTCCTCCTAGGCTAACTCCAGAAATGCTATTCCAACTCTGTGGGTTGGAACACACAGAGGTTATTTATCCAGTACAAGCAGTAATAAACATAGAATGTACCAAAATTTGTTACCTATTGCCTTTTACTTACTAGGTTAACAGGTGATGGGGACAAGGCTAAAGAATCTCACCTGAATCACGGGCGGGAGGGATGGTGCTGCTACCGCTCTAGGATTGAAGACTGAGGTCAACTGGTTCAGAAAGTTCATTTGTACTTCCTTCTGCCGAAGCTCTGGGCTGACTGGTGAAGCCAGCTCCTTCTGATCTTCCACTGCATTAGTTCAAAGAGAGGAAATGGGACAAAAATGATAGAGGCAAAGCAGTGAAAAATCCAGAAATGCCAGGGACCAAAGGAGTGAGGTATATATATATAGGGCAAACACTTACCATCTGAGAGAGTCTTCACTGTCTGTGGGAGCTTGGCAGATTTCATCATTGCAGTGAAAGTAATGATTTCAGTTCGGTCTAGCCGGCTACAGCCAGTGCACAGACCTTTGATAAGGAGAATCAAGTGTTTCTGGAGAGCAATCAAATTAAAAACGTGACTTTAGGTAGGTACAGCACAAAGCATTCTCACTGGCAAAGGCCTACAGGACCAAAATCAGGCTCATATTAATTAGTACAGACTGAACAATAATACAAAGCCTCTCCACTAGCCTTTCCTTTTCCCACTTCTCTGACTCTACTCAGCAATCTCTTGCCAAATAAAAACAAGAAAACCTTCAGAGAGATGGCACACCATGCCACAGCTCTCACCTGGGATACAGCACAGGCCTCATCTGGATTCTCTAGGCGCAGGAGAGAGAATTCAATCAGGACTTTGCAGGCAGCTGCCACTGACTGAAGCTGATTTCGGGGAACTGAAAAAGCAACCAACTATTTATGTACAGGGAATTATGGCCCTCCTTTACCAACAAATTAAGCAATCAATAACAAGTTTTTGTTGAACCTCTACCTCACATCAACCAAGCTACACCTATAACCAATGCTGACTTTGACCCCCCATCATTTAACACTGATAACTACATTTGCTGAGACAGAGGTTCTCTCCTATTTGTTCAGTATGAAAGAAGGTACTCCTTTTCCTACATATCTATTTTTCCCAGGGGCTCTTGTTTTTTTTCAGTTTTCATCCATAAAGACAAAGGAACAGATGCCATCAGGACATGATGCTTACTACCAACAATTCCAGCCTCTTACCTGGAAGGATGCTGAGGGTTTATGAAGTTTCTCACTGTCTACCTGAATAACCTGCTAACTAAACAAGTCAATAAAGAATTCAGGTACTCATTTAATTCATTCTGGTGCTTTTTTAGGTAGCAACATAACATAAAGAGATCAGAAGGATAAATTACTGAAATAGAACAAACATAAAATACAAATTTTATAATCAATTGGGCAAAAAGATAAGAAAATGGAGGCTGGAAGAAGTCATTTCATGTTGCAGGGCCCATAAAGAAGTCAAATTCACTTTCAAACCACAACCACAGGATGGGATACTGCTTTGGTATACTGGCTGTTAGCCCCAAAGCTATGGGTTACTGAGAAATGCACTCCTTCCCAGACGATGTATGAAACCTAACATAAAGGGCTTTGGCTAGAGAGAGAAACTTAATGAACTGAGGACCTGTTGCTCAAGCCTCAGGGCATTTTCTGCTTCTGCTTGGGCAGCCTGGGTTAAAATGAACTTGTTCATTTCACTGTAGACAGTGGTGCACATCATAGTTTGCTGTTGTCTCAACTCCTGGGAACATGGCTTGGGAGTGCGGAAGCAAAGACACTTCATTAACCAATTCATGCAGTCAAACCTAATGGGAGAAACAACAATCCCTCTATTCACAAGCCAAGAACTGGGAGGGACAGCAGCTGGATACTTACTGAGGCTGCAGACCGTTGTGATATAGTGTGTGGAAAGTGCGACAAAGGAGGAGTAGAAGGGCTCATACTGCTTGTCGTGGTGCAGGATTTCTAATTCACTGCAAAGACAACATGGCTAGTTGGCAATCCAGAATCTCAACTACATCAATAGCACACGGTGAGCATTCATTCAATTAACAGCTTCAACTGAAATATTTACTGTGTGCCACATCTTTCTCCACTATTCCAAGTGGCGCATCATCATGACGATTCTGGCAATCCCACCCAATCATCCCCTTAACCCTTTGGCTGGGGAACTCCTGCTTCTTTAAAGGATCTTTAAAGGATTACAAGCCCCCTGGCTAAGCTGTGAGGGCCAACATGATCTAACATCCACGAGAACAGACCAGAACTTAAGCAATTAAAGAAGGTATTGAATAGTCAATGGAGCCACTAAACTTTGCTGAGAGTTTTGCTTCTCAAGCCAGAAGCATCCCAGACTCAGAGAGGTAAATACAGAGAACTGGACCTGCATTGCCTATGGGCAACAACACAGCTGGCACCTCAATGTAGAGGATGTCAAAAGTAAAGTATCATACTTAGAGGGTCCCAATTCAGGGGAGCCACCCCTTCAGAAGACATTTAGATGTTTGTTATTTTGGAATAGTAAAACAAAGATTAATCAAGGACTGGTTCCTTCTCTGACAGTCAAGCACGAATACCAATGGCATGAGTGGCTACTATGTGTGAGGCTCTATGGTAGGCAGTGTTAGGGTATTTCCTCCTTTCCGGCTTCATCTCAAACAATGAAAACAAAAGAACAGAAACATCAAAAAATTCTGAGCTAGGAGAGTCTTAGAAAGAACATTCAAAGCTTCAAGACATCAATACTGGACCTCACTTCATAAACCAAGTTTGGTGGAGCACAAATGGAGCTAATTTAAGAAGTCAGAAAATTTGGATTCAAGTCCTGGCTCAGACACAACGTTGGGTAAGTCACTTTACTTGTCTGAGCCTCAGTTTCCTCATCTTTAAAATGAAAGGGTTAAATTAATTGATCCCTAAGGTCACTTCAAGCTCTGATATTCTGTTTCAGAAAACTAGTTCACAGAACTTTAGAGCTTGGAATGTTTAGAGCTCTTCTCAAAGGGTTCTTAACCTGCGGTATAGAAACTTGAGGGTTTTTAAAATACTTTTTAATAAATGTATTTCAATACAATTAGTTTCCTTTGTAATTCCAAGTACTTTATTTTGAGTAACTAAAACTATGATTCTGAGAAGAGGTTCATAGGCTTTACCAGACTGCCAAAAGGGTCCACAAGACCCCTCCCCAAAAAGAAAAGAAACTACTGCGTTCATTCCCTTTGTTTTCTCCAAGCTGAACACACAGCTGCTCTTTTCCTTCTCTTCTAATTTGGGGCTTTCTTATTCACTATTCTAAGGTTTTCACAGCCCAGAATAAGTTAATGTTCTAGTTCCAGCTCTGTCCCTTACTAGTTATCTTTCAATTGTGAGACTATAGTACCAAGATATTAAAGACAGGAGAGAAGTGAGGACAGGGGAGGTGAGAGAAGCACCAAGGGCGTATTCTTCATTATTTATGAACCACTGAACCTCAGTTTCATCATTAGATGGGCAGAGTTAATTCCTGCCCTGTCTACCTTAGTTGTTATGAAGGCCAAGTGAGAAAGCATATGTAAAAGCACTACAAACACACAAAGCATGATTATAAAGTTATTTCCATTTATCCTTTGTGATCTGAAGGAACAGAATAGGCAACACTAATAAAACCAATCGAAACTGTACGGAGCAGCGCGCTCACAGTCAGAGACATATTCTTTTGGCTGTTATTCCTAATCTGAGAACAATGTTACTCCAACAGGCTGTAAAAAAGGTCTGGACTCATTTAGCCCAGATCAATGTTGCCACATTGTTACTCAGTGCTTACTTTATGGAGAGAATGTCTTAGTCCACACCTAAGGCATTGATCCAGATGCTGACTCTAGCCCTATAGCTCAGTAACCGAAATGTGACAGCAAAAAACACAAGTACAGAGGAAAGATAAGAACATAGTTGGACAAAAGATGGGTACTGGCAGCAGTTCTGAGTCACTCATTATTTTGAGAGGAATCTGAGGTCTGTGAGAAATAAGTCTTTGAAAGAGTTCTACAGGAGGAAGTATGTTAGTTAAGTCCATAGAAGATCACTCCAAGTACATGAGAGGTACTAAAGAGTGAAGAGAAACAGAGCAGGAGAACAAAGCAAGTAGCAAAAGAATGGGGGGGAAGGGAAAGGCAGAAAACATGAAATGAAAAAGTAAACAGAAGCAGATAAAGGCTGGGTCCCGATGGTGCAAGGTTGTCTTCTCTCACTTGCCAAGCAATACTCCTGTTTGTTCAATCCTCTGAACACCCATTTCTCCCAACCTACCACAACAGCATCATCCAAGTCTGAAACCCAAATAAACCTACTAAATGCAAGGCCAAGAATCATCTTCACGAAAAGATCCAATGCCTTACATTTGAAAGTGCTACATGGAGTAACAAAAGAAACAGCAGCTAACCAAATGATGGAGTATGATCATAAAGATTAGGGCTAGGAAAGAGAACTGTTTTCTCTTTTTTTGGCAAGGAGGTACAAAGTAGAGAGGAATTTACTTTCATTCTCATCTGTCAAGCAACTAATGTCTTCTATTTCTGATCTTTACTACTGCTGATATTTTCTCTACACAGTTTTTCTTTTTAAAGTATAGCTATCCAACCCCTCCTCCCATTAGCCAATAAATGTCAAAGGATAACAGAAGTCCTTTCCCATTTCTTTCTTGGCTATCAAAGACACGGTGTCCCACATTTTTCCATGTACAGAGTGGCATTTTTAAAAATGTTGACCTAGGAAATGAAAGCCTTTTCCAGATATCTTGTTTACTTTGGAATGAAAGGGGAAAGTCAATACTCAGAGAAGCTAAAGGACTTACCTAAAGTCATAAAGACCGGAATAAGATTTAGGTCATTTATCTGCACAATTAAATAATATCTCTCAGTGGTGGGGATCTGTTTCTATTTGTTAACCACCATGTTATGACACAAAGCAATTAACCTAGAAGAATGGTAGCCTTCCTCATCGCTTCTCTTTTTCCAGAGAGATAAAGGCTGAATGAAGAGTAATAGCAGATATTTATATGAGGAGCTTTAAGGTTTACAAAGCACTCTACAGACATGATCTTATTTTAACCTCACAAGAAATGTGAAAAAAGTATTACAGGTATTATTATCTCCACTTTTCAGATGAAGGAAATGGTGACAGCTAGCCAAGTGTCAAAGGCAATTTCAAACCCAGGCCTGACTGACTGGAATCCTTTGATTCCAAACTCAGCACTGTATCCACAACTCTCTATAGCCTCTAATTTGTCTGTTTTTGAGAAAGCCTAAGGACTCTCTGGCAGGGGCATAATTTGACAAATATCTTTATATTACATAAAGGGGAAGTCTATAACCAAGAAGTTCAGTGACAACACAGGAAACACTGATTCAGGGAAAAGCTGGTAAATTCAGTATATGAGGATGAGAGCTCTTCCCTAAAGACAACTATGCTTAGAGTGATTTGCGGCATACTAAAAAATAATCCACTGTGTGATATTCTCTTTAAAAAGCCAGTTCTCATCAATTAAGCTAACCAATCACACAGCATTGGTGCTAGACTGAACCAACTCTGGCTACGATACATTTGTTCCTTAGCTTGGAAAGGTGATAGTGTTTAAATAGCTTGCAGTTCTAAGGCCACATATGATACACGCAAGTCTCAGAAAGTTAGAAAGAATAAGCCCATCAAAAAGCAGAACCAGATTTTTCATTATTTTTACACTTATTCTTATTATTTTTACACTTATTCTTATTATTTTTACATTATTCTGACAATTCTGAGCATGGAGCACCAATTTATATATGCTAATCTATTCTTCCTTCATTTCAGCAAGAGTCTAATTACAAATTCTCAATAGATTCTCAATAAGCAGAGTCTGGACCTTGTAATTGTCCATCCACTTCTTCATCAGAATGGAAGGTAACTATCATCTAAAAGTGAACAAAGAGTGGATCACAATGCCTGGAAATCTCCTATTTCATATGTCATCACCCCTGAGAGTCATGAGGAACTGACTTAATGAAGCTTCTGAATGCCAGAGTAGGAGGTGAAAGCCGGTAGAAGAGAGCCAGGACAGCCAAAAAAAAAAAAAAAGTAGTAGAAAGTACAGCAGCAGGAAGAGAGGACATTGGGGAAAGGGAAGAAAAACATAGCCAGAGTAAAGTGGACTGGAGCTTAAGGACCCACAAAAGAAGGAATGGCAAAATAAAAGAGGGAAAGCAAAAAGAATCTGGACATAAATATAGGAAACTGAATAATCCATCCATTAAGTAAAACATTTAGCCCATTTTACATATAGTAATAAAAAGAACATTGGTCTTCAAGTCATGAGGCTTAGGCTCAAGTTCTGGCTATGACTTACTATCAGATCATAGTGATCACAGATTTCTAAGTGGAACAGCCCTTAGGGATCACCTAGTCCAACTGTCTCTTTTTTCAGATGAAAGTACTGAGGCTTTGAGAAGGAACTTCCCAAGTTCTCACTGTTAATACATGGAAGAACAAGGATTTCAACCAGCTCCTCTGACTCCAGAAACGGGCTCCATTATACTACCACTTAGCAATTTGTATAACCATAAAGCACTAGATCAATGAGCTAAGTAGTCTATGTATCATGTCCTAAGTATTTGCTCTTGTGGTATAGCAGCATTAGAATGAAGAATTCATAGAAAAGTTATCCTCTCAGTATCTTCATCCTTTAAAAGCCCACCTGGAATTCTAAGGAAGACACAATAGTGCACACATATTCAAATCTAAGCTGCACAACCTTGCCCAGTGATTCAATGGGATTCAGCTTTTTCAGTAAGGACCTGTGGTTAAATGCCTATCAGTTGAGAACTGCTTTTACAACAAAGAAGAGCTGTCTTATTCTTTTGTATGGGCACGGTCAAATCTCAATTACATGAACTATCAGAGGATGGAGCAGGAAGAGACCATTATCATTTTGTCTCCTATCTGGTCTGCTATACTTGACTTCAGCATATGCTCCAGATATTTTTGTTGTTGTTATTCAGTTGTTTCATTTGTGTCTGACTCTTGGTGATCCCATTTGGGGTTTTCTTGCAAAGATACTGAAGTAGTTTGCCATTTCCTTGTACAACTCATTTTACAGATGAGAAAACTGAGGCAAACAGGATTAAGTGCCCAAGGTCATACAGCTATCTGAGGCCAGATCTGAAGTTATGAACATAAAACTTCCTAACTCTAGGCCCAGCATTCTATCCACTGCACCACCGAACTGCCCATATTCACTGAATTAGATCATCTAATTTTTTCATTTAACAGTCCTATTGCTGGTTTTTGGGCAGTGTATAAACAAATAACTGTTATTCTGCTTTCATAGAATGATAAGACTGTCTATGCTCATGTAGAGAGCCTTGAGATTCTTGAGACACCTGGCTCAACTTCCTCATTTTACAGAAAAGGAAACTGAGACCCAGAAAGTTGACCTGATCTGCATATGTCAGTTAAGTACCTGAAAGCAAATTTGCAGAGGAGGAGGAAAGAGCCCTGGACTGGGACTGTGGACGCCAGATTTCAAGTCCTAACTCTGCTTTACAACTTTGTGCCCTTTTAGAAATCACTGAACTACTGTAAACCTCAGTTTTCTCATCAATTAAGGGGGTTGGACAGGATGAAGGTACTTTAAGGCCCCTTCTGTAAAATTCTGTAAAATTCAATGATTCTAATGCCAAATGTTATTGATTGCAACTCAATTCAAGCAACACACTGGAGTAAAACTCAGGGAAAATAAAAATACCACTTATCTAAAAGTTTTTTTTAAAAGGAGAGTATATAATTTGAGATAAGAACTTTGATATGTCTCCATCTTCAGAATATTTTTGGTTTGATAATAAAATAGGAAAAATTATCTAAAGGATTTACTTGTGAAGCAGGATTTGATATATGCCAACCAGGCATAAAAACAAACACTGTCAGATTGTGAGACTTGCTGAAGTAATAACTACTTATTTCTGACTTTCTGTAAAACTTTCTCATTTTTTTTTACTTTGCTCTAGGATAAAGTGACCCAGTTAGCAGTAAATGTAGAGAGTAGTATAAAGTTTTGGTTGGAAAAAACAGAATTAAGGTCATCTCCTATAGAGACTAACATAAAAGATGATTTCTTTCATTACATTTATGAAAGTCTGATCTGGTGGCAGGAACTCTGGCATAACATCTCTTTGTAAATGAACAGCTCCCACAACCTGAGGGTGATAGTGTCTCCATGATAAGAAAAACTGATGTTAAAACAAGATTTAGAGAAAGTCAAAAGAGTTAGAAAGAAAACTCCAGAGGTCAACTAGTCTAATATCCTTGTTTTACAGATTAGTGCAATGGATACTAGGGTAGGCATGGAGTCAGGAGGCCTAGCTTAAAATTTTGACTCTGACACCATCACCCTACGAAAAGTAACCTAAATGCCCTAGATTTTGAAATAAGGTACTGACAGAATAAGTCTAAAACCTAGGTCTCCTGGAACGCCTTACTGTTCTTAACTCCCTATACTCTACTGCTATAGAGAAACTCTCACATCTCTGATATTCCTCCATCACCTGCTCTCCCCTCTCCAAGATCCTCTGGCACATGCTAACCAAGCTGCTTGTAAAATGATTTGAAGACATATTTTTTTTACAGATGAAAAAAGAACTCTTCACCATGGAAAAAATGCTAACTTCTTGGTCAAAGAGTAGAGAAGCTTTCTGATCCCTGGCTTTAGGGAAGAGAGAATGATCAGTGGTGTGTTATAGCTTAAACTCCATAAAGGCACAAGTTACTATGACTACATTTCCACTGGGGGACTGTTAGTTGTTAAATTATTTGGTCGGCTCTTGATTTAAACCTCAGGTTTCTCAGGCCCCTATTCTTAGGTGAGAGGAAGGGTTGCCCCAGGAATGAAATCTCATCATAAGAGCAAAGGTTTTAGAACTAGAAAGGCCCTGTTACAGATGAGGAAAATGAGGCCCGAAGGCAAAACAACTTGCCCAGTATCACAAAGGTCATAAAATAACAGTGTGGATTCCAACCCAGGTCCTCCAACTCCAAATTCATTCTTCTTTGCACTACCTATCCTATTCACAGAGAAATCGGACTCTAAATGTCGTTATGCATCTTACAAATGTTCAACCTCCTCATTTCACAGAGGTGTTCATTAAGGTCCAGAGTGATGCAGTCACTTAATTCTGACTCCAATCCTTACTAGCTGGGGTGATCCTAAGCAAGTCACTTTAGACCATGGGCTTCAGCTTTCCTCATCTATTAAATGAAGGTAATAATATTTGTTCTACTTATATCAAAGGACAGCTATGAGGAAACCGCTCTGTAATCCTTAAGGTAATGCATAAATGTGAGCTGTTATTACTGCCCAAGGTCACACTGCAGAGCAGGAAATTTTAACTTGCCATAATACCAAGTCCTACGGCATCCTCCCAAGGGGCAGCCTGAGATCTAAGGACCATAGATTTAGGAGTTGGAAAGGGCCTTTGGGCTATCTAGTTCTACCTCCTCATTTTAGGGATAAGGAAGCTTAGGTTTAAAGAGGTCAAACAGCTGGCCCAAGGTCACACAAATAGTTAAGTGGCAGAGGCAGGATTTGATTCCGGATCCCCTGATTCCAAAGCTGATGTTCTGTCCACTGTAGCCCGACGATGCTCCTCCCAAGGTCTCCCTCCTCAAGTTTCACTGGCACACGTTCAAGATACCATAGGTATATGTATAAGGGAGGGGGTGGAGGGAGCATCTTTTACAGACTGTCAAAGCTAGAAGGAAGCTCGGGCATCCTTTAGCCCAACTCCCTCCTTTTACGGAAAAGGAAACTCAGGCTTGGGAGGAGAAGTGACTTGCCCAAGGTCACACAGTGAGTCAGCGGCAGAGGCTGGATTCAAACCCAGCGCTTTTACCACTCCTCCGACTCCAAGACGTGCCTCTCGAGGGGAAACTGAGGCACGAGCTCCTCGGCCCTGGTCCCCGGGGCCGGGGAGGGCGGGTCCGGTCCAGGAGGGAGAAGGAGGGGGTCGGAGGGGCGGCGGCCGGAATGATGCAGCAGAATCTCCCCCTCCCCCCCCCCCGCCCGGCCTGGCTCCCGGTCCCCGCCCGGTACTACCTCTCGATGACTGAGGCCACCAGCTGCGGCAGCTCCTTCATCTCGAAGGCGGAGTAAGAGGCGGAGAGCAGCGGCCGGACCGCCACCTCCCAGCCCGGGGCCGCGGCCGGGGCTGAGGCAGGAGCCGGGGCCGGGGCCGAGGCCGGCGGGGCTGGGGTTGCAGCAGGGGTAGGGGCAGCGGCCGGGGCCGGGGCCGGGGTCGGGGTCGGGGTCGGGGCCGGGGCCGGGGCCGGCGCCGGGGCAGCAGGAGCCGTCCCCGCCGCCGCCATGGCCGCTGTCCCCGCCGCCGCCACCACGGCCGCCGCCACCACAGCGTCTTCCCCGCCGCTCGTCGCCATCTTCCCTCTCACGACTGCGCCTCCTCCGGGGGATTGCCACCGGCCCAGCGCCGCCTCCCGGGAGGGGGGCGGAAGTGACGTGACTCTTCGCGTCAGCCGGCGCGACGCGACCCGACGTGGGCAGTGAGCCGGAGAAGCCCAAGGGACGAAAAGACAGGCCTCTCCCCTCACCTCAACGATTGGCGAACGGCTCAGGAGGTGCCTGCGCAGAACGCTTCGAACGGCGCCCTGGGGCGGAGGTTGTTTTTTATTTGGGAAGCCCGCACTGCCTACTGCGCCTGCGCAGTGCCCAGAGCCTCTGGCGGCCCCCTAGGTGTGGGGAGGTCTCTTGGTATAAGTAGTCTGATGGTCGCGTCGTGGCTGTCGCGACGTGAGGAATGTCGGCGACCGGGTGAGTATGGGACGGAGGAAACCCGGGGACTGTGAGGCCCCTGGACCCGAGACAACAGGCCCAGAGAGGGTAAGGGACTTGCCGAGGTCCCACAGCGAGCGTGTGGCAGCAGGCCCGAGGCCAGGCCGCGACCTCCCTTCTCCTTGCGTCCCCCTCCCGGCCCGGCACCCGAGCCAAGGGACCCTCCGAGACACTCGGCAGCCGAGGTAGGGCCTGGACAGCAGCCGCCCGCCCCTCGGCCCCAGCCCCAGCGTTCCCCCAGGCAACGAACATTTCTTTCCCTGTAGTTAGTGGGTCATTCAGTCAGTAAGCACCTACTACGTGCGGGGCACTGAGCTAAGCGAGGGAGATACAAAGGAAGATAGGAGAGACGCTGCACCGGAGGAGCTCACATGTATACATATACTCACACACACACAGATACATCTTTACACACAGTATACAGGTAGATAGGTAGCTGTGGTGACCTGGAGGTAATGAGCACTAGCATTAGGGGAATCGGGAAAAGCTTGGTCAACGGATCTGCTCAGGTTCGTCTTTACGTGGATTCCCCTGGACTGAATTGTGGGAAGCCAAGAGAGCTCTGCATTCCCTCATTCCTGTTCCTCTCTCCTTGAGATCTGCTTCAGCCTGCTTGGTAGACTTGGGAGCAAGACGCCTGTGTTGCCATGACGAGGTAAAGAGTAGGGAGCTGCCAAGTTAAGAGTAATAATTTATGATCCTGAGCTGCCAAGTGGTGCAGACTGCTGTGGCCAATATGAGAAGCTTCCTGTGGAGGTGAAGACTAGGGGAGGAAGAACCTGAGGAGAAAGCTGGCCCAGTTCGGGTCAATAAAACAAACATTTATTAAATGCTAAATGCTGGGCTACAAGAGTTTAAAAAAAAAAAAACAGCCCCTGCCCCCAAGGAATTTATATCAATAAAGAGGAATCAATATGAACACAGATAAAGTACATGTGGAGTATTTTCTTGGGAGAGGATACTAACAAATAAGGTGATCAAGAGAAAAGCCTTATAGAGGGGGTAGTACTTGAGCTGAACTTTTAGTCATTCTAACAGTAAGCATTTATTAAAACCCTGTTGTGTGCCAGGCAATGTGCTAAGTAAGCTGTGGGGATACAAAAGGCAAACAGTGAGATGCTAGGGATTCTAAAAGGTAAAAGTGTGGAGTGAGTGAACTCCCTGGTGGACAGCTTGTCCAAAAATATGGGGGGAATGGAATGTCACATAATCCCACGCCAGTTTATGGAGGCTAAGCAGTTTGGAGCCTCATTGTGAAGAGCTTTAAAATCTGAGCAAGAATTTCCTTTAATCTGAGGGGCAGGAGAGCTTCTACAGCAAGGGGATGACATAGTCAGACTTGTGTTTTAGTAATATCAATTTGGCAACGGTATAATAGGTGATTTAGAAGGGAGAGAGGCTGGAGGCAGGCATTCAAGAAGCTGTTGCAGTAGTCCAAGCCAGAAAAAAATGAAAACCTGAAGCCATATGAAAAAAAGTTTGAAATTACTAAAAACTAAGGAAATACAAATTAAAACTACTCTCAAGTACCACTTCACACCCATCAGAATGGCAAGACTGACCAAAAAAAAGGGAAAGTGACAAATGATGGAGGGGCTGTGGGGAAACAGGCATATTGATGCCCCATTAATAACACTATGAACTGGTCTGACGTTTCTGGAAAGCAACAGCAACCCTTTGACTTAGCAATACTGCTACTAGGTCTATACCCCCAAAGAAATCACATAAAAAGGAAAAGGGCTATATGTACAAAAATATTTATTGCAGCTTTTTGTGGTAGAAAAAAAAATAGAAACTGATGGGGGGGGGTGAGTACCTATCAATTGAAGAATGGTTAAACAAGTTTTGGTAAATTTTTGTGATGGAATACTATTGTACTTTAAGAAATGATGAAGGATGGGGCACAGTGGATAGAGCTCATAGTCCCAAAGAATTTGTAACGACACGTGCTAAATCTTCGAGAGAGAGGGTTGATGGAGTGCAAATTGTGGCAGTTTCTTTTGGGGTGGGGGGGTAAGCAGGGGCATAGTTAATGTGGGAATTTGTTTTGCTTAACTATACATATTTGTAAGGAGTTCTGTTTTTGTTTTTTTGCTTTCTCAATGGGTAGGCAAAGGGAAGTCAGGGGAGGGAGAGAATATGGAACTGAAAATAAAAGAAATTTGAATTTAAAAAAAAATATATGGGAACTTTAGGAAAAAAGGCATGCTGAAGAAGAAACCCAGTTCCAGAAAATGAGACCAAAGCCATAGAAGTCATAAATGCTAGAGATTATCAGCAATTATGAATCAGTGAATTATGGCCAGTTGTTAAGAGTAAAAAAGTATGAAAATTGGCCTTCATTTGAAAGGGTGGAACCAACACAACAGTATCTGATTTCTATTAGCTGCAGGACCTCTTGATTATGGGCCACAGAACCCAAACAAGAGACCACTTCACGTATACACAAAGCCAGAAAACTACACAGAACCTGATGAGAAAGAGAACCATTTGGAAAAGTAAAGACTCAGGGAATCAGAGATTCTAGCAGCCTATGTGGGAATACTGCTGGCAAGGCTCAGCCACCGAAGCAGATCTTTCTTCTGCTAAAGGCTTAGTCTGGATGGGCCATCGTGCTGGATTCCAGTAAACGGGGCCAGACACAAGTCACCAGAGATCCCTAAAACAGTAAGCCTCAAGTCATCATCATTTGCTTATGGACCCCTTTCACCTGGACAAGGACCATCTATCCACACTTGGGATATGTCAGAGTAAGCCTGAAGTTTCCTAAGGAAATCCTTGGCTTCAAAAGGGCTACCGTGGCCTTGGTATATATTCAAACCCAACATCCATCTCTAGAGTGTCAGCATTGATTGAACCCAATTCCACTTTATTCAGGGCATCAGTGGGAGACTTCAAGCACCAAACTAGGACTTAATACCTGAACATCTTAACCATCTATACAGCTTGTGCATAAAAAATGAAAGAATCAGTTGAAGGAATTCAGCTGGAGGATAGGCATGTTCTTATGAGGAGTATCTATCTCACAGAATTTATTTCACTCTTAACCTTTCTGTGAGTGAATTATATGTAATTGGTCTCCTGTGCACAAAGTGGAGTTTTTGATTTTGAAGTAAGCTGTCACTTCAGGGAAATTTCTAACAGAACAAACTTAAATGTCTGTCATAGGATCATAAGATAATAGAAATAGCGCTGAAGGAACCCTAAAAGTCTTTTAGTATAACCCCCCCCATTTTATAGATGAAAAAACTGAGGCTCAGAGGTAATAAGTGATTTACCCAAGGTAAATACAGGTAGCGAACATCAGCATTGGAATTTGGACCCAGGTCCTCTGACTCCAGAGTTCTAAAAATGGAGGACATACTTTTTTTTTTTTACTAATTTTTTTAAAATTATTTTATTTTTAGTTTTCAACATTCACTTCCATAAGCTTTTGAGTTTTAAATTTTCTCCCCCTCCCTCCCTACTTCCCTCTCCAAGACAATCTGATACAGGTTCCACATATACATTCCTATTAAACATATTTTCACATTAGTCATGTTGTAAAGAATTAGAACCAATAGGAGGAACCATAAGAAAGAAGAAACAAAAGAGAAGGGGGGGGGGGAGAGGAAATAGTATGCTTCTATCTACATTCCAACCCCATAGTTCTTTCTCTGGATGTGGATAGCATTTTCCATCATGAGACTTTTGAAGATGTCTTAGATCCTTGCATTGCTGAGAAGAACTAAGTCTATCAAAGTCAGTCATCTCACAGTGTTACCGTTACTGTGTACAGTGTTCTCTGGTTCTGCTCACTTCACTCAGCATCAGTCCATACAAGTCTTTCCAGGTTTTTCTGAAGTTTGTTTGCTCATCATTTCTTATAGCACAATAGTATTCCGTTACATTCATATACCACAACTTGTTCAGCCATTCCCCAATTGATGGGCATCCCCTCAATTTCCAATTCTTTGCCACCACGAAAAGAGCTGCTATAAATATTTTTGCACATGTGGGTCCTTTTCCAAGGATGTACTTCTTAGTAACCTTAAAGAGACATATAACTTCCAAGTAAGTTAGTAATATAAATATTTTTTAATGTTTTTGGTCATTTATTAATTTTTATTACAAATGACACCAACAGGTATAAGTAAACAGAACATGGGAATAAATTCTGAATAAAACAATAGAATCTGTTTTTTACATTTTGTATTAAAATTTACATTTTACATTTGTGTTAAAATAATCTCCATTTGAAATAGGAGTTTAATTGCCTCTTCTGACCTATGTACTTATTTTTATGATTATCATCAACAATATTAAATATCAATACAATAAATTAAACTTGCTTTGCAGATTTTTTTGAACACTATATTTAATTTCCAGTGTGGAACAACAACAGTCTACTGGCATGTGTTTTGACCATTGCTAAATTTGATACTGCCTGCAGTCACATGGAAGTGGAGCAGAGTTTGAGACTCCAGTCAGATAGGATGTCAACAACTTATGTAAACTTTGTTTCAATGAACCCTCTGGTTTTTCTCTGATCGCTGCCAACCAGGGTAGATAACTGATGAAAGCATGGAAGAAATGAAAAAAGCCAAGACACAAGAGAGTAAACCTACAGGACTCAAATTTATTGTCCATAAGGCAGCTGGTGTTGAGACGACATAAGTTGGAGCATTGTAACTGATTCCACACATGAATGAATGAATAAATAAAAAGCATTTATTAAATGCTTATATTCTAAGCACTATGCTAAGCATGGAAATAGAACAAGAGATTGAGTCCCTGCTCGAACTCCTACTGGGAGAGAAAACAGTAGAAAATTCAGCCTAGTTGACTTCAACTAGTCATGACTAGAACTAGCAATGGAAGGGGTTGTTTGCCTGCTCTCACTACTTGCAGTCACAGGTCACCACGGATTAATGCCATTCATTATATCATGAGCTCCTCAAGGGCAGGGACTGTCTTACCTTTCTTGGTCTTAGCACAGTGCCCGGGAAAGAAATAAGCAGTTATATGTGCCAGGCTCTTTTTACAGATGTAATTTGATCCTCAGTCCTGCAAGGTAGGTGCAATTTTACAGTTGAGGGAACTGAAACAAGCAGGTGAAATGACTTAACAGGTTCACACAACTAGTAAGCATCTAAGGCTGGATTTGAATTCGGGTCTTCCTGACTCCAGGCCCAGTTCTCTATCCACCGTGCCACCAGCTGCCTCACAGTGACTGGCATGTGCCTGGCACATAGACGCTTAATATGTATTTACTGAGTGACACAAAGCCTGGCGATCCGATTCCTAAATGCAGAAAATGCCCAGAAGTTTAAGGCAAAGTTTGAAGAATGCAGGAACGAGATAGGAGAACGAGAAAAGAGAGCAGGAGCAGGCAAAGAAAACACTGATAAAGTAGTGGAGAAGTTGTCGGAGCTGTCGGTGAAGGAGGAGAAGGAGAAGGAGAAGGAGAAGGAGAAGGAGAAGGAAGGCAGCCATGAGCCTGAGAGCCCCTCGGCGCCCGAGAAGGAGACCAAGGACCAGGACGTGTTACTGCAATAAATCATCTCACGGGCCTCGCCTTCTTTCCTTTTATTTTCTTTATTTTTGTTTCAATTTTTTTTTTTACAAGGGACTTTATATAAAGAATTTTTTTCCTGTCCTCGGAGGCAGCTTTCAAATGTTTTATTCACTCTTTTGGATGTACTATAAATAAGTGTTTCCACTATGGAAAAGAATATTATGAGCGCAGTACATGTGACTGGGAATGGGTTTGCTGAAGACATCTTCGAAAGGATAAAAGCTTAGAAAACAACCTGTAATCAAATGAATGACTAAAAATAAAAAAGCTTCACTCCCAAAGGATTTGAAGTATCTCCATATTACATAGGACTTCCCACATCACTTACCATTATTCCCACTTAAGGCATCTCAGGATAATTAGAATTGTAGACTGGTTTTAGGCAAGGCCCAGGTTCAGAAGTCTGGGGATATTATTCAGCTAGAAGGTCACAAGAGTCAGAACCTCAGCTAGCACAACCTTAATCCAGCCTTAAAAGTAGTCACTTATCTGCTACAATTATATTTACAAATTAGGCTAGTTTTGAAGCACTAAAAGATAGTTTGTTGCTTTGGGAAGGGGGGGTGGAGTAGGGAACAAAATAGAGACTTGACAGTAAGCTAAGTAACATTTTAATGCTTTTAGAGCCTACGAGGAAGTAAGGATTTCTGGTTGTCCTGCATTTCCCCTCCTTGTCTCTGCTTGTGTCTACACTCCCATGAAGTTCATTCAGAAGCACTAGAGGTTAATTCTGGAAATGGAAAGTTAGGCAACTTAAAGCATATTGTTCTATGGCTATGAAGTTATTCCATCGCTTTGGACAACATAGGGGTCAAGAGAACACTAGAGCTAATAAGAAACTTGATTGACTTAAAAAAAAAAAAGCCAAGAATTCTCTTAGAGTTCTGACAAACAATGTGGGGCTCAGGCTTGTGGTCAACTTTAACAAGGTGATAAGTTTTTCTGAGACTTGATATGACCCCTTCCATGAATCCTCAGTGTTCACAAAACAGACTAGATAGGAAAAAATGGAAAGCCCCATCATAGTAAGTAGATGAAAGTTTGGGCAACTTGTCTAGTAAGAGAATAACCCCAGAGAACGTGGTGAGCCCTTCAATGACATTTCACTACAACCACCTGTGTGCCAGAGGAGAGCTATTCAGATTCCTTTGTGATCGGAAGGGATGGACAGCCAGCAAAGTTATAAAAAGAAAGAATTTACAATTGTAGAGATTTGAGCCAGGTAATAATTCAGAAGGTGATGTTTTAAACAAAAACAACACTGCTATAACCCACCAGCTATGCCTTGGACTGAGGTCAATCATTACATGTTTACTATTTTCTATTTTTAATTTTTCTCTGTCATGTTTATATGTGTTGCTATAGCCTCCTACCTGTTCATTGTGGTTTGTTTGTTTTTTCTTTTGCTGTTTCACATTTATTTGCTTATGTACTGAAGGTATCCATGTGCAATCACTGTGTTTGTGTGATAATGCTGCTCATGTAATTTAGATATCTAATCATGGAGGCAATCTGTCAAGTGATGCTTTTCTGTGCTTATTTCAAGTAATTTTAATGTGGATGGATGTTATAAAAACGTAGAATATAGCTGAATGTTATATAAATGTAGGATAGTTACTAATGATGAGATAATCATTCTGGATGAATTGGCTGTTAATGACATGAAACTTGGCTTCAAGTTCTAACTGAAACTGTGACCTTAGGTAAATCATTTTATTTATTTCGGTCAAGGGTACCACCAGCCTTCCAGTCACCCAGGCTCACAACCTGGGTGTCATCCTCAAGTCAGTCCATTGCTAAGTCTTGTCAAGTCTACCTTCTCAACATCTGTCACATAGAACCCTTTATCACTTCTCAAAGAAGAGGTCTCACTGCCACCACCTGGTGTAGACCCCTCATCATTTCACACCTGCACTTTTGCAATAGCTTTCTGGTTGGTCTTCCTGACATCCAGCCTCTACTCAGCTACCAAAGTGATCTTCCTCAAGTACAGGCTGGAGCAGGTGTGTGTCAGACACACACACACACACACACACACAGTCAATAAACTCCATAGGCTCCCTTTTATCTCCAGGATCAATCCTCTGTTTAGCTTTTAAAGCCCTTTCTAACCTCATGCCTTCCTACCTTTCCAGTTTTATTATATCTTCCTTGCCTTCACAATTGCCACAGTCCAGTGACATAAGCCTTGCTGTTCCTTACACAAAACACTCCATCTCCAGACCGTGCATTTTCATAGGCTGTCCCATTTGTCTGGAATGTTCTCCCTCTTCATCTCTAATTCCTGGCTCCAAGTTTCAGCCAGAATCTCTCTACAACAATCTTTCTCCAATCCTCTTTAATGCTAGTGCCGTCTCTCTCAGATTATTTCCAGTTTATCCTGTACATACCTTTTGTATGCATAGTTTGTATGTTTTACCCATTAAATTGTGAGCAGCTTGAGGTCAGGGACTGGTTTTGACTTTGTATCCCCGGTTTTTAAGCACAGTGCCTGCCACACAGGCACTTAGTAAATACTTGTTTATTGGACCTAACTTTTAAGAACTAAACAGGAGTTTACATTGGGTTCCAAGGTCACCGGTGTTTATTGAATGGGAAAGTGACACTGTCAGAAATGTGCTTGAGGAAAATTATTTTGACAGCTCTGTGGAGAATGGACCATACCTGAAGAAAGGAGACCAGCTTAGGAGGCTGTTGGAGCAGTCCAGCCAAGAGGTAGTGAGGTAAAATAGTAAACATGTGAGTTGAGAGAAGGTGTTAGATGCAAGAGATTGATATGAAGGTAGAAATGATTAGCTTTGACAAATGATTGTCAAATTTATATTTGTGAAAAAAGGAAGAGATGGGGGGGCAAGTAAGGGATAACACTGAGGTTTCTGGGAATGAGGAGGTATAAGCATTTAAATAGCATTGGTAAGTGCCCAGGGTGTGTGGGTGTTCAGGAGGACCAGCACCTCTGCTGTGAGAGCTGCCCAACCCTTCTCAAGGCTGCTCATCCACCTTTGGTATCCACCTGACACTCAGCTCTCACCTGTGGCTCCAAGAAGCTGTAGCATGAGCAGTGGCCACCCCCAGTAAACTGTCTCATTAGATAGACTAAACCAGGTTGAGGGTAACAGGCAGGCCTGAAACCCATTGCTGAGGGAGGGTGGGGTGTCTACCCCAAGCATGTGAAGACTTCCCCAGGCAGAATGGGCAGATGAGAACAATTTGTTCCAGTGGCCATGAAGGCAGCTGAAGCAGGTGCTGTGGAGCACTTACAGCTTCGTCAGACATTGTAGATACCAAGGTCATCTACTGCATACCAGGCCATCAAGAGTCATTCTGACTTTTGTCTTGCCATTGGACTTCTATAACTCAGGAAGCGAGAGTGAGGCTGACGACTTTGTGCAACTCTACCTCACTTAAATCTAATTCACATATGAATCAAGACATTAATTACCCTGTGATGTCATTGGTCCTTTTTGAAAATGAAGGACAAAGAATAAAAACAATTGGCCTGAAGTTACCAGGCCACCAGTCTGGTGATGATTTTACTTCCTACTGCATGCTTAATGAATTCAAGCAATGTTTATAAAGCAATACAGGGATGTGCTGGTAAATGATTTACAACCAGGCTTTCCAGAAAGAAAGAAAAAATGTATGAACATGCACTTTTAAATTTAATCTGCGTTATTGATACTTCTTAAGTCTAGTCAACAAAGCAAATCCAGCCCTGATATGTAATGATTACTGATTTTTCAGGTGTAAATGCTCACATTGAAAATTTTTCAGCTCTCAGGAGCCAGTTCCAGCTGAGTCCTGCAAACCCTTGGATGTAGAAGGATAATTTAAGGAGATGGCAAAATCTTAATGAAGTTTCTTTTTAAAGGATGGGGAAGATTTGGATATGTTTGAAAGCAGTAGGAAAGGAACCAATAAATAGGGAGAAGGTGATGATTGCGGGGGGGGGGATATTTGAGGGTTCAACTTGTTGGAAAAGAAGGGAGGGAATCAGGGGCATTATGTGGAGAAGTTGGCCTGTTAGAGGAGTAAGGTTACTTTATTAAAGACTGAGGGAAGTTAAGAGAGAGTAAAGGAGGATGTCAAGGGATTTTGAGATCAAGAGAAAGGTGAGAAGAAGGAGCTCTAGGGGAATAGCCTCATGTTTTCTCAATAAAGTAAGAAGTAAGGTCCTCAGTTGAAAGAATAAGGGCTGGGAGAGGCTTGAGGAGAAAAAAAAAGTTGGGAATAGCTTTTGTGGTCCATTGATATGGGATCAATCAGTAATAAAAAGATTGCCTTGCAGCAAAGAGAGCCCAGTTGAAACTGGATAACATGAATTTATAGTTTGCTTAGTCATTATGGCATTATCACTTTCTCCAGCTCAGTTCAGCAGTATATGAGTAGGAGTGGAGGAGGTAGATGATGGGAGTACATCAGGGCTAGAGTTGGCAAGAGCTAAATGATAGGACAAGAAGCTGAGAGATTCTTGAGGAGTTGACAGTATAAAGTTGAAGAGGTTAACTAAAATCATGATTGAGAAAGTAGGAAAATAAAGTCACAACCAGGGTAACATGAGAAAGTACTAAGCAATAGAGGGATTGACATTTGTGATAAGGAAGAATAGATTTAGGACAGATGAAATGGAATGATATGAGGTTTAGAGTCAGAGGAATGTCAGCGTTTTCCGTTAAGGATAACAAACATATGCTTACTGGTGAGTTCCAGGTGTATCTGACTGAGGTGGAATGAAGGAATGGGTCATAGAATGCACTTAAGGAAATTGAAGATTTCAGGCTAATTTGATATGAAATAAAATACTTTTTCCCAGTCATTGGATGAATGAAATGATGCTGCACAGAAAATGTTTTGGGATTGGCTAAAGAGATTCAGTCACATCATATGAATTTGGGATAAAAGAGTAAGCAGGTTCAGAATTCAGGATTCAAATGCCTGGTCAGCTCATTGGGGAAAGCCATTCCAACCAAGCCCCTGACAGGTAAATGTTTAGGGGAAGGAGAAGAACTCTTATCTCATCCCCCTACCCCTTGACCAGAGGAAATCCTTGCAGACTTCAAAAGGTCTGCCCCATGGGAGTTCTAGCAGTCTCTTTGAAACAGCAGATGGCAACTTCCAAGTCAGGAGCTGAGAACAATTAGACGCACTTAAGACAGGCAATTTCAGAATGGTACAAGGAGCAAACTACCCATGCCTGAGAGAAGAAAAGGACGTCGGGAGCTGTTACCCCTTTGTCACCCCCTGTGCTCAAAACTGGAGCCCACTTTTCCCTGAGCTCTGTGTACTTTCAGAGAACTGTGCCCCTGGTTTAGAAGGACATTTTGTACCAACTGTTGTTACTCCACCACCTTAGTAAATACCTATTTCTAAAAGCTAATTAAATCTGAATGGCTAATTGGTGTCAACTGGTAATAATTGGTAGAAGCATACCAGTGGGGGCTCAAGTCATACAGTAGTAGAAAAAACCTTAAAACCCCCTAGGATTACCCTAAAGTGCTGGGGATAACGAGTGGGGAGTAATAAACACTGCCTTTGGGACCTTAGCTTGCCCATTCTAGTAGGAGTTGGGGATGGTAGCCCCAGAGTATGTGCTAGGCTGGTAGAGCAGTAAATAAGCCTCCCTGAATCAGCCACTTCCAGAAATTTCAAAATGCCATTGTTCTTTCCATCATTTTCTCCCCCAGGTGAGTTAAAATTCTAAGATCAAGCTCTCAATTCTGAACTTTTGTAAAAAGAGAACTGTTTTTCTTTAGAAAAGAAATTCAATCAGGCTAATCCTTGAATTTTATCACTGAACGGTTGTCAGAGATTATCTCAAAGCTTTCTGCCTTTCCTGCCCCAGGGAAGGAAGCCCTTGATTTAAGACTTTCTTTAAAAGTGTAGATTTGACTGACTTAAAAAGCGAATGAGATCTAACTTCAAAGCTGTGAAATTTTGACAATAAATGAGGAAATTGGTTGTGTTGGTGGGAGGAAGGAATAGGGCTAGTTTTCATGTTAAATTGGCACTAGTGAGTCCAGCAATTCTAACTGGAAGAAGCAGACCCACTGGTAAAGAGTGCCCTATAAGGCTAGGGTGTCACCTTCGAAGCCTAACCCATCATCATGAGATAGCATAGCAAGGTTCCTGGGCACAGGAATTCAAGCTCCTTTCTGGGAGCTCTCCTACCACTTTGTTTGGATCTCTCCCTTGTGTTTAAATTTGTATTGTAGTTATTTGGACAAATGTCATAAATACTTTGAAGGCAAAATGCTTATTCATCTTTATACCTCTTCCAAATAAGAACTCACTGTTTCATGACAGGAAATGTTTACTGATGTGGTAATCATTCCTGACTTGTCTGAATTGTTAAAACATGAACTTTGGTAGAACAAAGTTCAAAATTAACACAAAACAAGAATCATAAAACTCTGATAAAGATATGGCATGCAATTAAAACAGTTCCAATCTGATCTATTTAAACTAGTTGACACCCAAAAAATAGTCAAGGAAACCAACATCACTTACAGTTTTACAGGAAAAGGGACTGGATTTATGACGTCATTGACACAGGAAGTGCCCTCTACCGGTGCAAATCTGCATCTTGGTTTTAGAGAGTTGCCCTGAGAGGTTGCCTACAATCCCACAATGTGTGTCAGAGGCAGGATTTGAAACTAGGTCTTCGTGGCTTCAAAATCAATTATGTACTATTCCATGCTGCCCCTCAGCAATTTTATACTTGAGTTTAAGCAGCACAAAGCTCCATAATGAGGAGACCAAAATTGAAACTTAAATTAGTCTTATGTAGAGGAAGGAGCACTAAGCCTAGAAGTTAGAGGATCTGTTACTGCCATCTGTGTCACTCCTTGCCCATGTGACCTTGTACAAGTCATTTAATCTCTGTCTGCTTCATTTTCCCTGTCTGTAAATGAGGGCATTGTAAATGAGGTGACATAAAGGTTCCTCCCAGCTCTATATTTGTGATTCTTGCCCAACATAAAGATGTGGCATCCAAGAGTAACCCTCATTGAAAATGCAAAACTCATAAAATCATAGAGAGTGGTGAAAGATTAGGAGCAGTATTGCCTCATAAAAGAAAGGAAAAGTGAGGAGAAACAAATTTTAAAAGTTTAGTTGAGATAGCCAAGCTAAGCCATCCCAAGCAGTCACCCAAGATAAAGTAGGTGTAGATGGGTTGCAGTTAGATTGTAGACAGGGATACCCACATCTCCATGATGACATCCATTAGAGTATCTAGGCCAACCAAGCACAAGGTCTCATAGTAGAACATTTCATAAGTGTGTGCTTTCAGTAAGTATATCATCGTATTTTAAGGTACAGCATCCATTACTCCTAAGAATTACTTTATAGATCCACCTTATCAATATGAGCTACTATTAGTAAGCTGCTCAAGTAAAGAAACTGAGTTTTCCTTTTGTTTTTTCTCAGCTCGAAGGAGAAATCTCAATTACCAAATATTTTACTGAATGAGTTTGTACCCTGATAGGACTCTACTATGGTTGGAAGAGGAAAGAGATGGGAAGGTCATCATTCTTCTTGACCTCCCTGCAGACTTTGACACTGTTGATCCCACCTTTTTCCTTAATACCCTCTTTTCTCTAGGTTTTTGGGACGCTACTCTCTCCTGGTGACTAACTGGGTTCACCACAAATTTATGTTGCATAACCTTGCCTGGACCCTCCCTGTCATGAGGCAATCTTTTTATACCTCCCTAATTAACTTTCTGTCCTACTAACCACAGCAGCTCTTCCAAACCATTTTGTCCCTCCTCAAACCCCCCATGGTTTCCCTCCCCCAACCCCAGTAGAGAAACTTGCCTTATATTTTACTGAAAAAATTGAAGCCATTCCCTGAGAACTCCCTTTTCTCCCTTCCTCCTAATCTCTCATAACCCAGATGCCTTCTGCGGCCACTCTCTTTTTTACCTCTGTCTCACATGAAGTGGCCCCTCTCCCTGCCAAGGCTAACTTCTCCCACACATTGCCTCTCCTGTCATCCTCACTTTCACTTATCTTCAATCTCTTTCTATCTTCCCTACTGCCTTCCAACATGCCCATATCTCCTTCATCCTCAAAAGATGCTTACTTGATCCATCCATCCCTGCTAGGTGCTTCCACTTCATTCCCCCTCACTCCTAATTCTGTTATTCAAGTGAAAGTGCTCTCTCCAAAGTTACCAATGATCTCTTAATTGCCAAATCTAACGACTTTTTCTCAATCCCTTCCTTGATTTCTCTACAGTCTTGGACACTACTAATCTCCTCTCCATACAACTCTTTTCTAAGTTTTCAGGACATTGTTCTCTTCAGTCCTCCTCTCTTACCATTCCTCAGTCTCCTTTGCTGGATCTGCTTGTGGGTGTCCTGAAGGGCTCTGTCCTGAGCTCTCTTCCCTTCTCCCTCTATACTATTTCACTTCTTGATCTCATAGCTCTTTTTGTTGTTGTTCAGTTGTTTTCAGTTCTATCCAACTTGGTGCCTGGTACATAGTAGGAGTTTAATGTCTATTGACAGACTGAACTTAGTGGCAGTCAGAACTCAAACCCAGCTCTTCTGGTTCCAAGAGTGGGTCACCAACTGCACTGTAACGCACTACTCCAGGTTCATCTACACATTTCTGGAGAGATTCTGGACATCTGAGTCTTCCTACCACATCTTATTTATAGTTGACCTGGAGCACTAGCTTCTAATAGTTTGTAAATATCCTGCAGGAGCACATCCAAGGACTGGGCAATGACTTCACTAGACTGATAGCCAGAGGGGTAAAAATACTCACTTTAAGTTTAGAAAAGCCCTGCTTTGGCCATCATGTTACAGGAAACATAGAAAAAGATCTCATTAGCCACTGCAAGACTTGAAAAGATTCAGTGCTATCTTTATTAGTTTCTTAAAAACATTTCCATTTAATTTCAAAGTACTTTCAAGGCAATTGTAAGAATAAATTATAAACAGGCTCAATTTGTGCTTCCGGCACCCAACAAAAGGCATTTATGACCCAAATCTAAGCTAGATCTTAAGCTTGGTCAGGTTCTATCAAATTAGAAAGGTGCAGCAGCCAGCTGGTAGAGGATAAATTATCTGAGGACTAGGCTAGCTCAGTTCCCAGGGGCTCGCTGCCAGAAGATTGATAACCAGATGAAATTGTTTGGCCACAGAAATTCAAAAACTAATATCTGCTGAGGGACTAGTATCAGTGAAAACCCAAAAGCCTTGCAGTAAATGAAGGGCCAAAGGAGGGGGCAGTTTGGGAGGCACGGAAGTTCTTCAGATCTTCACAACTTTACCTTGCTTTAATTACAGAAAGTAGGGCACAACATTTGACATCTAGTCATAAGGTAGGTTTGCCACAGCTTTAAAAAAAAAACAACCACCTATAAATGCCATAAGATCGTTTATTGGCATTATTCCACATTATTTTAGCAAATGAGATGAAGTCCTAACTTGTAAGTGGTGGCATGCATCATATTCTTATCAATCTTGACAGAAGCAACAAAAATGAAGGCTTACCAGCATCTACCACGTTATCCAAGACAGGACATTTACTTTCATATTAGCAAAGAAACGAAGTAACACTTGGAAAACATAGTCATCGCATTCCAAAACATGGTTATGAATAGACGCTTAACAGTCTTTCACATTTATATAGGGTCTTAAGAGTTTACAGCTTTTCTTCACAACAACCCTGTGGGGTGGATGACACAAGTATCATTTCTCATTTTATAGGTGAGGTAATTGAAGCTTGGAGATAATAACTAACTTCTCTAGGGCCATACAGCTAAATAATGTGTCAGAATAGGTCTAATAACTCCATTTATGTCACACTGGCAGATGTCAGAAAACCTTTAAATGTGATAGTATCATAAACAGAACAGATTGTCTACTAGCACTCAGATACCAAAAAGACTTTTAAGTAATCTAGAAGAGGACTTTCTAATTATGAAAAAATGCAAATCAAGGAAAATGTCCCAGAGGTAAATAATGATTTTTATAAGGAACCTAAGAAACACATAAATGTTAAATTTATAAGGCCCAGATAATTTGAATTAATGCAAATGTATATATGAAAGAATTGCTAGAAAAATAGGGAATATTCAACTTCATGCTGTGGGTGACATTTCCACATTTGCTACTGTGGTGTGAATATTTTTCTCATTTTGTCATTTTAACATCAGAATTTGGCAATAAATGAATTTGAAGAAAAAAAAATTTTGAGTTAAGTCTGCAGGCAAGGACAGAAAATGAGCCACATAAATACATTATGAAGTGAGGGCAGAGCACTCAGACTTGAAATCGTGTCCCAAGCAGCCACTAGTCCATCTTGGAGCATCAAAGAACTAGTCTTTAAATTGATGGCCTTGTGGTCAAATATAGTGGAGCTACCATTTTGGCAGACTGATGGGAGAAACTATAGATTTTTAAAAAGGCTCGTTTTATCACATGGTCCAGCTCTAAGATAATTGTTTTTGGATCTGAGTGCTTCAGGATGTTAAATCTGTCATTGGAATTAGAGGATCTTATGGACCAATTTAAGTATTACTAAATTCATTAGAAAAAGTACCTGAAGTCTGAATTCCTTGAGATGTCACCCAGGCCTCGTTTCCTCTCTTACTATTCCTCTAAAAAACACAGGGCAGCACAGGAGTGAATTCTGCACATTTCTCACCCAGCTCACTTTGAATGTAATGCACCTTAGATCAAGGAGAATAGACCTTTATCTTGTTTTCCTTCCAAGTATTAATCCATTCATTGAAAATTAATTTTTGAAAATATTTTTAATTAAGAAAATATAATGATCTGGTTAGACCTGCTTCTCTGACCACATGAGATAAACATCCTATGCACAGAATCTGCCCCAGTGCTTCAAAACTTTTAAATTGACACCTTTTCTTACAAACATTACAGTTCAGTTAACAATGGTCTTCACTTCCTCAGAGGAAATCTCTTTTCTTCTGTTCTATGTATTCCTGCGTTGATGAAGAAGATGTACTCATTTTATTAAAGGCACCTTCACCAACCAAAGAAAGACACATACCAGGGTTAGGCAAGCAATCACTTTTATTCAGAGACCTGTGCAGGGTACCATCGCTTTCACCAAAGGGCTGTATTAGCAAATTTGGCCTAAAGGCAAATTTACCCAAACTCACAGTAGTACAAGGGCACAATTATTGGGACTCTTTTAGGCAGCAATGTCAACTGCCTGAGGACATAGGAGTCCAGGAAATTGGTCTGTTTCCCTAATGTGATAGTGCTTCCTTTCTTCAGAAGCCAGACAGATGGGAACAGTAAACAATGTTAAAATCTCTGGAAAAGGGGAATGACAAACTCAATCAATTATCTATTATCCCAAGTGCTAATTAAACTTATATCCAGCACTGAAAATAAATAATGGAATCTCTCCACATGCGCACATGCATCATTCTTCACCTAGGATAACAGGATTTAGGGTTGGAAGGGCCTTTAGAGATAATCTATGGCCACCCTCCCCCACTACCCCAATTTGGTAGCTAAGGATACTGAGGCTCAGAAAGGGGAAAATAACTTGCCAAAGATTAGAGGGCTAATAAGCAGTAGAGCCAAAATTCAAACCCAAGTCCTGAAATGTCAAATCCAAGTCGTTGTAATCCAGCTGACTAAAGCATCCTCTGGGTGAGATGAAGAAATGTGAGATAGCTTTAAAGGGGCAAGAATCATTTCTTCTCTGAAATCACAAGTACCAGACAATTCAGGGGGCTTCCAGAAGTGTCCCTTAGGATACAGTTCCAAAGAGCTGCTACATGCCTGGTATCTACTTGTGTCTGATATTTCAAAAGAAAGACTGTATGGTTAAACCACAATAAATAAATTGGAACATTGGCTAAGTAATAATTCGTACTATGGATGTTTCCCCAATTTGGACTGCTAGGAGGGAAGAAAGAGACTAGGATAGTCCCATAAAGGCAACATCTATAAGCTACCTCCCCTATGCACTTACAGTGCTAATGTTTTGTATTACAATTGAAGTTAAAATAGGTGAGTTCAACTTTTAAGGTGGGAAAAGTCAGGAGAGCCAGGGGTGGAGGGGAGGTGGAGGGGGAGAGGGGCAGGGGGAGTGTCAAGCTGGTAATAATTTAAAAATGAATTTTATATAGTACTCTAAAGTTTACAAAGCACTTTCCATATATTATCTCATTTGAGCCTCACAACAACCCTGTGAGGTAGGTACTAGAGGTATTATTAGCATCCCCATTTTACAGATAGGAAATTGAGAAAATGTTAAGTGACTTCCCCACGGTCACAAAGCTAGTAGAAGGTGGGTGTGAAATGACAAGTCCAGTATTCTATCCATTATGCTGGCCAGGCTGACTCTCAGAAACTAGAAATTAATCCTCAGAGCATTACTCTCCCAACCCCACTCACCACCCACCCACCCTAATCCCATGAGTAAAATCTGGAAGAAGGAAAAAAAAGCCCAAAGGGTTTTAAAGAGTTTGGAAACAATGGGGGTGAGGGAAATCCACAAAAGTTTTTCCAGACTTTCAGTACAGGTAGTAAGTCTTAAGTCCACTGTGAGATGCCAAGTCATGTCTCCTGGAGTTCATCACAGAAATCCACCTCCTCCTTGGATAGAACCCTGGCTGAGCTGAGCTTTCTAGGCATTTCCCAATACACTTCCTTGCCAGTCTGTCAAATCACATTGGTGGATTCTGGCCTTCATGACACCCCTCCTCAATGTTCTTTCTGAGGACATGACGTGTCTTTCTTTACCGCCAAGCACGATTCAGAAGCTTCACTTGGGCCAGTCTCTTTGTGATCATGGTGGCAAAGACCAAGCCAAAGAGGACACTGCTGATCAATACATAGTCATAGTCGTCTTTCAAGACATCAAACTGTTTGGATGGGTAGACTCGGGTCTGGTAAATGTCTAGCCCATATGCCACAACCTGGAGAACCAAAGAGAACCCAAACCAATTAAGAACAAAAAAATCATTCCATGTTTACAGTCTTAGCAGGGCCAGGGACCATGGGTCAGAATCATAACAATGAACAAACTGCCCCCAAAGCAGTCCTAAAAAAGAGGCTGTACTCACCAGACAGGTAGACTCCAGGCCAGAAGGAGCAGTATAGATGCCTCTCATTCTGGAGATGGTCTGATTGTAATTGATGAACCTCTCTGCATGGATCTGTACATCTGGAGAATATGGGATCAAGTTCTCCTCTCTGCAAAGCATCAAAGTAAAGTCAGGATAACACCGAAAACCTCCACCCAATCCAAATAACTCTCCCAAGGCCATGGAACAGCCAAATCCTCCAGTCTTGGTCTAGCTTGCATTAAGCATTCAAGGGTAACCTCCAGCCTTGATTTCTCCCCTAAAGTGCTAGTTCCACAAGTCTGAATTCCTTCCAGATAGTTTTCCCTGGCTGTCCCACCTACTCTCCAAGCTCACTCATTTTCCATTTTAAAATCTACACCACCACCCCCACTTATGTCAACGGCACCAAGATTCTACCAGTGAGTGTGTCAGCCAGGTTCAGAACTTCAGGCTCTTGTTTTTTATTATTAACCCTGAGCTCCAAATTCCTGTCAATACCACCCCCTTTTCTTTTCTTTTTTTTCTTTTTCTTTTTGGTGAGGGCAATTGGGGTTAAGTGACTTGCCCGGAGTCACACAGCTAGTGCGTGTTACGGGTCTCAGGTCGGATTTGAACTCAGGTCCTCCTGACTCCAGTGCTGGTGCTCTATCCACTCCACCCCCTTTTCAAAAAGCTCTTCCAACCCCTTCCCCTTCTCTTCTACAGCTACTACCTAGTGGGCACACTCATTTCCACTCTTCTGAAGTACCAGAATAGCTTTCTCACTGGTCTCCCTACTCCAGATCTCTTCCCTGTCCGGTCTTACCTCACAGCCACCAAAATAATCTCATTTATGTACAAGTCTGACCAAGTTCCATCCTTTAATCAGAAACCTTCTTTGGCTGCCCTGTTGCCTACAGGATAAAATTCCACCTCCTTACCTGTTCTGGCACTTATGGCCTTCAACAATTTGTTTGAAACATACCTGTTCAGACTTATTTCACACTTCTCACTCAAAGTTCCCCCACTCCTTTTTTAAAGCCCAGCCAGCCAACCCTTTTGTCCCTCCTTCTTCCACCTGTTTGTTTGGTTTTTTTTTGCATAGACCATCCCCAAAACATGGAGCATGCTCCCTCTTCCTGTCTGCATATTGAAAGCTTTCTCTTCCTTCAGGAGCAGCTCAGGGACCACCTCTTCCATGAAGCCTTATGCTCACTCCAACTATACAGAGTCATGGATTCAGAGCTGGAAGGGACCTCCAAGGCTCGTTGGCTAATCCCTAATTCTGTAGATGGGAAAAGAACCAGGGAAGTTAAGGGAGTTGCCCAAGGTCACACAAACAGTAGTGGCAGAGGTAAGGTCCAAAACCAGAACTCTGCCTCCAAATCCAGCAGTCTTTCCATGGTACTATGCCGACTCTCACTCCTCAGAATTTTCCCAGAGAACTTTATCAGAATCTCTCTTCTGCTATCATCACATTCTGCTTCCCCTATTAGGCCTGGTCCTCATCCTCAAGGTTACATTATCATGTCCCATCATTGCATCCACAGGACCTAGCACATACAGTTCACATTTCTATGGCACATATCTAAGATTTATTCCAAACTTTCCTCAAATAACCCTTTGAACTAGGTGGTATGTTTTTATTCCCACTTTACAGATGAAGAAACTGAGACTCTGAGAGTGTTAGTGTGCCCAAGATCAAGAGCTAAACAGGTAAGCCAGAATTTGAAGCCATGTCTCCCGGTGCTAAATCTAGCATTCTTTCTATTGCACTGAGATGCCTCAGATAATAAGCAAGATTTTAAAAAATGTTTAGTGATTGAGATGCATTAATTTCAAGTGACAGGGACCTGAGGGAAACGAGCAGCCTGGGAAATAATATTCAGTTCTGCATGGGCAGAAAAATAAATAAAAATCAACAGCAGTTGGTTGGAGGAATAATGTTTATATCATCTGAAGTGAAGAAAATATTACACAAGTCACCGTGGGGCAGCTAGCATGATGAAACAGAAAGAACACTAGATTTACAGAAGGAAAAACCCATGTTTAAATCATGACTCTGATGCTTATTAGCTGTGTGTGAGATCCAGGACAAGTTAATTCACGTCTCTGGGTCATGGTTTGCTCATCTGTAACAGAGGAATAATAATACTTTCATTCCCTACCTCATAGGGCTTTTATTGAAAAAATCACTTTGTAAACCTATGGAAATGGGAGTTATAGAAACTACTACACCCATAGGCCAACACCTTCCTCCTTCCCTTTTTTCCCTCTGAAATACTCCCCAGCCCAATCTTTTCCCCTGAAAATCACATCATACCATTTTTTCTCTATTTTGAATCCATTCTCCCTCCTCTTTTTTTTAATCCTATAAACACCCTAGTTTTAGAATTTGCTGCTTCCCTTCAACCTGGACAAGCAGAATTTGGGGTGAATGTGAAAAGATACCCCAGAAATGGCATGTAAGTGCAATTTTATAGCTGACCAATTCCAGACCATAGGTGACCTACCTATGTGTAAGGGACTTCTACTAAAGTCAGTGTTTGCAAGTCAGGGCTCACTAAGGGTCCCATGGGTTTCCAGGTCTCACCTGCTTTGCTCTGTTGGGATCTCAGGACGTCGAGGATCTAGCAGGGCCTTCGGCAGAGAGAGAATTGCTCCTGAGGGTAGCCCAACTGCAGAGAAAACATACAAATGAAATGAGTGACTATTTTGATCGTTCTAGCATGGGTCTAGTTACAGAGTCTCCTAATGGAAATCTCTCATGGTTTGATGAAAATAGTTCAAAGAAGAAGAAATCCTAATGAACAGGGAGTAATATTAACTGCAGAAAAAAAGTCCTGCTGAACAGAAAAGTCCAGAAAACATTTGGATCCCTTGTCACCTTCTGCCCTTCCCCTCCCTGATCCCTGACCAGTCAGGAAAGGCTTTTGTCCATTAACCACTAAGAAATAGAGACCCACCCCCACCAGCCAGATGACTCCACATGTCCCTGCCTGGGCATAAGTGAGTATAAGTACCGATGGCCATGCACGACCCAAAACCTTTCATCTGCATCCATCTCATCAACAAGCCTCAGAAAGGGTGAGGATTTCAGCTGACGAATTGTGATTAACATCACTCTCTTCTCATACATCCAGAATAAAACAACATGCAATTCCTCTCCCTAAACCCAAGGTCCCAAATTTAGCAAGCCAACTCAACTTAAACTATTTGAGCCCTAACCCTAGAATTACATAATTAGGGCTGGAAAGAACCTCAGAAGGCATTGGGTGCAAATTAAACTGGGAAACAATAGGTCATTCCACTTCCACTTGAAGGTTAAGTGACAGGAAACTCACAACCTCCAAAGTGAACCCATCATACTTTCTGACAGCTCTGATTGTTAAAAAATTGTTTCTGTGATAAAGTAAAAATCTACCTTTCTGCAGCTTCTCCCCCTTGATGCTAGTTCTGCCCCTGGAGCTAGGCAATACAAGTCGAATCCTTTGTCCCCGGAACAGCCCTTCAAAAACTTGAAGAAGTTACATCAAGTCTCTGGACTTTGGTTTGTGATCACCCTATTTGCTGAGGTCAAAGGCCCTACTCATTTCTGTAGCCCACAAGGATGGGCTGAGCCAAGGTTGATTTCACAGTCAATTCTGTGAACTGAGTGAAAACTTAGATTCGAGAGGCAAACTACCTCATTTTAAAGGAAAAAGAAAAGAGCTGACCAGTTTCTGTAGGTTACAAAGCTAGCCTAAGGTTCTTTCTCTGATGCAAGAAAGCCTTTCCTAATAATTGCAATTAACACATATATGATGCTTTATAATTTACAAAGTGGTCCATCAGTTATGAACTGCTCTATTTGGAGAATAATTTGGAACTATGCCCACAGGGCTATAAAATTGTGTATGTCCTTTGACCTGGCAATACCACTACCAGGTGTGTAGCCCAAAGAGATAAAAGAAAAAGGGAAGGGACATGTGTACAAAAATATTGATAGCAGCTCTTTTTGTGGTGGCAGAGAGTTAGAAATTGAAGACATGCTCATCAATTGGGGAATGGCTGAGCAAGTTATGGTACATGATTTTGATAGAATGCTATTGTGCTATAAGAAATGATAAAAGGGATGGTCTCAGAAAAACCTGGCAAGACTTATATGAGCTGATGCAAAATGAAGTGAGCAGAACTAGGAAAACACTGGACACAGGAACAGTAATACTGTATGATGATCAACTGTGAATGACTTAGCTAATCTGATCAAGACAATGATCAAGACAGTGATCCAAGACAATTCCAAAGGACTCATGATGAAAGATGTTCTCTGCCTTCAGAGAGAAAACCGATGGAGTTTGAGTGCAGGTTGAAGCATACTTTTTTCACGTACTTATTTTTCTTGGGTTGTTTTGTTTTTGGCCACATAGCTAATATGGAAATATGTTTTACATGACTTCACATGTATAACTGATACATTGCTTCCCTTTTCAATGGGTGGGGGAGGGACTAGAGGGAAAGAGAGAATTTGAAATTCAGAATTTTTAAAAATGAATGTCAAAAGTAAAATTTTTTAAATAGTTAAAACAAACAAACAAACAAATTCTACCTTCTCACTTGAGCCCAACCTATAAGGAAAGTATGCAGGTAGTATTATCTCTTCTTTACAGATGTGAAAACTGAGAAAATAATAAAACTGAAATTCTAATCCAGGTCCCCTGACTCCCAAACTAGGAATCTATCCTTCATACTACAGATGCCTTTCACTGCCTCACTGTGTGGCCTGTACTGAACTCTGCAGGCAATGGATATTCTGTTCTGACCTTCTGTTTATTCCCTTAAAAGGGAATCAAGTTCCACCGGGGGCCTCTCCTAAGATACTCACTGAGTAAATGGCGACTGGTGATACCACGTTCTGTGATGGTGGCCTCCATGGCACTGATGGATGAGGGGAAGATATACGATTGCTGGAGAACCTGGGGGAGCTGAGGGCGATCCAGGGAGCTGAAGGCCGTGGCATTGTACTGCTCTGTCCCTTCATACAGCTCCAGCACAGTGAACTCATTACGGCGTGCCTTGGTGTTCCAATACTGGTACTACAAGAGAAGGAAAAAATGGTTTGTGATCTGAGGGGATGCCAGCCTGTTCCAAGGCTGCTGATTAACCCAACTGGTCAAGGAAAGTTGAAAAATATGGTACCCTGCTAAAAACAGAGATCAAGGAAGATAGGAAAAAAGTATAGCGCCCCCACTGCCCTGCCCTTTATACTATCTTTCTAAGTTTAAAGATGTAGAATGCTAGAAATCTAAGGGCTCCCAGTTAACCTAAGCCCCCTACAACTGTTAGGAAAAGGCTCTTCCCCAGGTCTCTGGGGCACGTGTTAAGAAGGAGTATGATTTATAGGTAACCAGAGAACAATTAGATAAGTGAATCACTGGGCTTTCAGAGGGAAAGAGAGACAGTGACCCATCCCTGAAGCCAGGGAGGCCTGCCTCCCATTTCTACAGTGAGAAATGCTCAGTGTGCCAGTCATTCCTTACCACCACCCAGTTTTCTGAATGTACAAGATGGACAGGTCCTTTGGCTTTCTTCTGTACCGAGGAATAGATGATGCGTCCTGTGACACCATCAATGAGGTAGATGCCAATAAAAGTGCGTTCATGGTGCAAATCTGTGCTCTCTGTCACCACAGCCAGAAGATTGGGGTTCAAACTCTAGAGGAGAGAGTAGAACAGAAGAGGCTCATGTCAAATCATTATGGGAACAACAGTCTTCATGATGAGGTAAGCTGAAGATGCTTCCCATTCCTCTGCTATAAAAAGCAGATGGGGACGAGATGTCCTGGTTCAGAAACAGGTGCCATATCAATACCACACTAAAATAACGCTAACACTAAAACAAGATATTCATCACTTTTCATGATCAAAGATGGTACTTGAGTAGGACTTTGCAGTGCCCTTGGGTCACTATAAACATCAATGATCATGGACAGCAGACGAAAGCAAGATGACCACAGAAAATGGCTTTTGCTACAGTTCCTTGGTCTTTTTTTTTTTTTCTGAGAGGCAACTGGGGTTAAGTGACTTGCTCAGGGTCACACAGCTAGTGTAAAGTGTCTTGTCTGAGACTGGATTTGAACTCAGGTCCTCCTGACTTCAGGGCAAGTGCTCTATCCACTGTGCCACCTGGCTGCCCCAGTCCCTTGGTCTTAATCCTAGCACCTGGTGCTGGGAATCCTTGCTCCTCTCCACTCCTCTCCAGTCTCAGATCGTCCAGAAGCTGCCATCCAATTCAACACTATCTTCAGTGCTCTCATGGGTACTCCCTCCCCTCCACTGAGGCAAATCACAATCCCTCTGTACTTAATAGAGAGTTGTGTAGACAAAAACATTAAGTCCCTTGGTGGCCCACTCTCTGATTCTAAGTGTCTCTGAACTTAGCTAGCAGCACAGGACCTTACACAGAGAGTAGTTACTTGTCATGGCTTATGTCCTACCAGCACAGCCTTTGAGGGCTGACAGCCATCCCCCTATCCCCTAAGGAGGAATCAGAAGAGGACTGAAATGTAGAGGACACAGCATGAGGGCCTTTGTCCTCCTCTCCTCACCACTGGTCAAAGCACTGGAGCACAAGTGTGGAGATGAGCACAGGTCAAAGAGGAGTACCTTATAGAGCACGCTGCGGTCGCCCATCACTCGGCCTTGCGAGTGCACATGCTCGCTGGTCCGCTTGCCCTTCACCATCACTATTCTCTGTACCTCGGGTGGGATGGTCAGCTCCCAGCTCAGCTCTGTTGTCAAATCCTGAGGCAGGGAAAAGGGAAAGTTAGTTTTTCACTCCTAGAAGGTCCACAAGTAGAAATGGTGCCTGTCAGGGGCAGAGTGCTGGAAGTCACCATGGCTTATGATGGTGGATCTCTGTGCTAGAAAAAGCAGGAATCAATTCAAAGAATTCCCCAAATGAGAGAAAATCCTCACTGAATCATCATTATTAGTAATAATAGCAAATAACAATAATAGCATATTTATATAATGCTTTACAGTTCCCTTCTGACATAAGTCTTATCACCGCCATCCTACAGATGGGGCAACTGAGGCTCTGAGAGACTGGCTGCCTTATTAAAGATGCCCCAGCTTGTAAGAATTTGATACAAGATTCAAACTCAGGTGTCTGACTTGAAGTCTAGCACTCTGTCTGCTACCCCACACAAATGAAGACCGTCATTTACTAACAGAACCTAAGTTCTTTTAGACCAGGTGTTTTTAGCCTGAGGTCTGTGCACTTGAATGGGAAAAAAAAATTACACATGTATTTCAATATAATCAGTTTCCTATCTAATCCTATCTATTTTATTTTATGTATTCAAAATTATTCTTATGGGAAGGGATCTGTAGGCTTTGCCCAACTGCCAAAGGGAGCCAGGACACAAAAACAGTTTGGAACTCTTGCTTTAACCAGAGGCCATGTCTTAGAATCAGAGCTAGAAGTCTTCAAGGCGGGCGAGTCCAGGCTCCATGAACTCTATAAGCTCTATGTCACAGAGTCTAAGTATATAATGATGACAACTGAGACTGAATAGCCCTGCCAAAAAGAGGGAAGAGACAGTGACAGACAGCAAGAACGGAAGGGAACAAGCATTTACAGAGCACCTACAATGTGCTGGGCTCTGTTCTAAGTGCTTCATGAACACCAGATCATTTGGGCCTTACTATAACCCTCAGGGTAGGTGTTATTATTATCCCCATTTTACAGTTGAGGAAACTAAGGCAAACAAAGGTTAAGTGACTTGCCCAGGGTTACACAGCTAGTGAGTGTACAAGGCAGAATTTGAACTCAGGTTTTCCTGACTCCAGGGCCAGCGCTCTGTCCATCAGCAGCTACCTCTTTGTGGGATATGATATACCACTGAGAAGGAATGAGAGACAGATAACTGACTTGTTCTCTATGTTCTGTCTCAATCCAATATTTGCATAGCTTGGGTCACTGAGCCTGACACGCTGCTACTGCTGCTGCTGAGGAGAATGTGAACTCCTGGGACTAGGCCAGGAACTGGCCATGTTGGTTTGGCCTCGTGTCCCCAGGAAATGGTGCAGCCCAGCCTGAAGCCTAGTGAGTGTTTGTGGAACCGGATCAGAGGACTGAAAGTTGGCATTCCACCAGTCCAACCTCTCTACAGATGAAGAGAGTAAGGCCCAGAGAAGATCAGTAACTTGCCCAAAGTCACAAAGGTCAAAAGGAACAGAGCTGGGATTTGAATCCAGGTCTTCTGACGTTTACTCGAGCGCTCATTCTCCTAGATCATGCCAGTCTCGTAGAATAATAGCTCAAAATTCCATACTATTAGTGTTAGTAACAATTACATAATTATATCACACTCTAAACTTGATAAAGCATCTCATACACATTTTTAGCTCATCTAATCCACACAGTGACCCTGAGTGACAGAGAGGGGCAACTGCGACCCCCTTTTATGGTTAAGGGATCTGATGTTCAAAGATGTTCACCTGCCCAGCGTCACACAGCATCTGAGGAAGGTGTCCACCCCAGGTCTCCCCACCGGCTCCGTCTGTTTTACTATGCCACATCTGAGCTCAACCATGGTCAATATGCCAGCCCTCTGTTACATTTCACTAACACTTAAGTGTCCTACCCACTGCCAACATTTTAACAGGTAAGACCTTAGGCTTACTTTGAAGGAAGAATACTCTGCTTTTCACATTACGATTCGCAGTGGGCCTTAAAGACAATGATCATAGACACCTTTGGTGTATACAGTTCTACTCCAGCAATCACTCCTCTGCAGTAGCTGGTTACTGGCACTGGGGCCTCCATTCATTCCAGCCCTGTGCTAATGAGGCCAAGACCTTGGGTTTGCTTCCCACGTACATCTAGAAGCTTTACTGTATCACAGACAAACCACACCCCTCACCTGGCCCTACAGTCTCACAAATCTTTGCTATAGCTATTCACAAAGGGGCCTAGGAAGGACAAGACAGTTGGTAGTGACTGATTAAAACACAGTAAAGGAAAAATTTGAAGAATACAAATAAACATGCAAAAACTTGTTATGAAATGATAAAGAGTTCAGCAAAATAAGGAAAAGACACTGAATACAATTGTACAGGGAGCTTTCAGTAATGTAATTATTTTGTGAGAATTAGTATCATACTAGTTTTCCAATCAAATCTGTTTGGACGTTAGAGTTTTGAGATTTACTCCCTATTTCATTTGTATTTGTGGAGAATGTTGATAAATTTATAAAAATTTTAAAAAGAAAGAGAACAGGATAAAGAATACAGCTGGACCATGCTAAGTCTAAGCCAACTCCTAAAAGTTAACTTGCCCCCCAGCCTCTCTCCAGCATGACAAAAGTTCTCATAGCTACTTTACTGGGAAGAGTAACACACTATAACAAGTTATTCAACAAGGACAGGGAAATAGTAGAATACATTGTGGGAAAAAATAATGTAGGAGACAATGTTTAAAAAGACAAACACTATAAAGAAACATGGAAAAACATATTAAGTAACGCAGAGAGAAGGCAACATTAAAAAAACAGCATAACAATACTATGTCTACACTTTAAAAAAAAAATCCTTTCTAAGCACAGACAAGAAAACAGGGAGGAACACAAAGAACGATAAAAATCACAATCATGTCACGCCTTCAGGTTTTCGGAGCACTTTCCAAAAATGACCACTGAGGGAGGTATTCCAAGTATTAGCTGTTTTATAAAAAAGGAAACTGAGGCCTGGAAGTCAAAAGACTTATCTACAGTCCCGCACAGTATCAGGGCAAGTATTAGAAATCAGGTCTCTTAATTTTAAGTTCAACCAAAAAAAAATTATTATTGTCATTAATTTTTTAAAGTTCATATTTTTATAAAAATAAATCACAATTATATAATTTGTTGGAGTTATGATCTTTATTTTGATTATTTGTTAGTTAGGTTTATGATCATTTTTTAAAATGGTTAAGTAGGTTAAAACTACACCTCAAAGCCTACACCCTCCTCATGTAGTGGAAAGTGTTATCTTTCTAGTGAAAGGTGACTCATTATTCCACCTCTAAACAGAATGCAACAGACCATTACTTCCCTGGACAGCAGGGAAGGAGTTCTCGAGACTCTAAATTCTGGCCCAGGCTGATGTCACTTTGAGTTTAAAAACCGCTGGTTAATTTGGCTCCCATCTCAGCCCATCAACACTGCAGACAAACAGACAAACACACACACACACACACACACACACACACACACACACACACACACACACACACACACACACACACACTCTCCCATCTCAGCCCATCAACGCTGCAGACAAACCCACCCACCCACCCACCACTGGGCTCTCCTCAACGGAGAGGGCTCCTTTCTACCTTGCGCAGCCTGAATCCAGACAGTCGGCCCCGTTCCGAATCTACAAGATAGAAGAAGATGGAAGACGCCATCTCTTGTAACTGACGCAGGACGTTACGGCTGGCCGGGAAAGCTGTGACCTGGGTGGAACAGAGCAGGGGAGAGCCAGAGCAATAAGGAAGGGGAAAAGCTCAGCATTCCCTATGTCCATTTCCTAGGGCTCATTATCATCTTCCCTTCAGGGATGCCCTTACTCATTAAGAATGAAATGTAGAAAGATTTAGGTAAAGTAATGCAATGTGAACAACAGCCACAGACACAGCTATTGTAGCTAATTAAATAACATTAAAAATAAGAATGATTAAAAACAGCAACAAAATGAGGGTAAGAGGGTAATAAATATACCAAAGAGAGGGATGCAAAAACAAGAAAGTGATTTTGTAGTAATTTTGTCATAAAGTTAATAGTAACATTATTAAAAAAAATTGTAAATTATTTTGAGTTTTCAGTATTTCACCTTTTATCTGACTATTTTGCTGATGGTTAATAAGCTTATAACAAAAAAGGGGAATAACACATAAGGTCTGAGAGGGGTAACAAAAGCAACTCCACTCAATTTAGAGCCAATATTTGGTCATGTTAACAGCTACTATAACAACAACAAAACTCTACTTAAGAAAAAGTGTACCAAAGAAAGAACTAGGGAAGCCGAATTGTTATTTTTTTTTCTCTTCCGCTGAGTTTTGTTTCCTCTTTCTGATTGGTCCTCCTATTGGTTTTAATTTCTACTTACAACATCACTAATGTGAAAATGTTTAATATGAATGTAAACATATAGACTATTATCAGATTGTGTGCCATCTTGGGGAGGGTGGTTAGGGAGGTAGGGGGAGAAAAATTTTAAACTCAAAAGCATATGGAAGTGATTATTGATAAATCAAAATAAATTAATTTTTAAAAAAGACCAAAAAAAAAGTGTCACAGCCCTCAGTCTCATCGGATAATTAGAGAAACAGCAGTCCAGTCACTTGGGATGAGCCAGGAGAGCAGACCAACAGAGGCTAGCACTTCCAGGCCAGCAGTCCTGGGGATGAGCCCTTGGCTTGCCCTGAATGCCACAAGGTACCTTGTACTCATCATCAATCAGCAGCAGAGCCTTGGCGTAGTCCTGGTCCATGATGGGCAGAAGCAAGGCTTGCAGGATGGGTCGCTTCAGCACGGGAGGAGCCACCTGGCTCCACTTCCCAAAAATAGGGTTGAAGACATACAGAGAACTCCTTCCTGTTTTCTAAAACAGGCCACCAAAATTGGTCAGAAACTACTTGAGGAGAAACCCACCAAAGTGGGAAAGTGCAGCAACTACTCTTGGCTCTCACTCCCCAGGAGCCATTTCTGGGCCTCCCCCCCTCACCTGAGGGCAGCTTATCCAGAAGCTGCAGCTTCCACAGCCCACTCCTGGTCCCCAGGAGATCCCGGGGCACACCCATATGAAGCCACTGAGTGTCAGAAAAACAGACCCCCAAGAGTTTCAGGTCCTGTTCCCCAATAGGCAAAGAAAATGGCTGATCCGCCCCCAAAGGAAAACCACACTTGAGCACATGAAGCACATTCATACATGCCTGGGATAGTGGCAGGTCTGTCCCTCATGATAAAAGCTCATAATTCCATTGGGTTTTAAGAGTTACAAAGCACTTTCTTTCCAACTCTATGAGGTACACTATCCTCATTTTTCTAATAAAGAAATAGGTTCAGAGAGGTCAACTAATTTGTCCAAGGTCACACAGCTAGTGTTGGAGCCCAGACGACCCCAGGGCTTCTAACCTCAAGTTCAATATTCCTTTTGCTATGCTCTACTCCTCCTCCTAACAAAGTAATACTATGTGACGATGTGGAGTAGTCAAGAGGCCAGCCTTGGGATCAGGAAGACCTTGTTTCTGACCCGTAGCTATGTGGTCAAGTCCTCATTTAACCTCAGTGACCCAAGCAACTTGAAAAATAAATTACAAAAAGCTGCTGATTTGCATCTGTGGAGACGGTTTCCACGCCAGGAATTCCCAACACTGATGAAATAAAAGTCTCAAGAAGATACAGCATTACTTCAGCCTGAGGCTATTACCATTTTATAACATGACTTGCCAAGAGTCACAGAGCTGGTACAGGGTAGAAAGAAGCAGGAGCAGCGGAAACAATGTTGGCCCTGGAGTCAGAGAACCTAGGTTCAGATCCTGGCTCTGCCACTGACTAGCTGTGGAACCTTACCCACGTCCTTTCACCTCCATGGGCCCTCCCAGCCCCTCCCACTTGTGATCTCAGACACAGGATGCCATTAAACCCCACAGCACTGCCCCCATACACTATTAAATAGTCACGGTGCCACAATACGTAGGAGGAAACAGAGATTTTGCCCCTGCATCACTTAATCTACAACTTCCCACACAAGACAAAGGCTTAAGGTACAAGGGGACAGCCCCCCCACCCCCACCCCAGAACCCAGAGATGCAGGCCTCACCTTGTCCTTCACGAGCAGAATGCATTGAGGGGGGTGGGGAAAGTGAGCTGTGGTTCTCTGCACCATCAGCTTGAAGGAGGAGTCCGGATTGATGTTGGGCAAGTACTGCTTCCACAGGATGGTGCCCGAGCTGCTCTCGATGCCAAAGAGCTGAAGCAGAAGCACAGTCACCTGGGGAACAGCCGGAAGGACACCCCGGCCGACGGCTCCCTCCTTCCCTCTCTCTGCCCGCTGAATTTCTGTCCCTCCTTCAAAGCCCCACTCAAATGCCTCCTCTGCCAGGCACCCTTCCCCAATCTCCCCAGAGAAGGCCCAGCCTCCCCCTTCTGGCTTCCCAGAGCACTTCCCCTCACATCTCTCTGGAGCATGTAACATTGGTGTCACCGCCATCTGCACTGGTCTCTTAGGCACCGGGGCCCAACCTTACACTCCAGGATGGTAGCAGGACCTGTACTTTATCCCAGTTGTTTTTAATCTTCCCCAACTCCTACCACAGCACTCTGAACATAGCCGGCACTCCAAACTTGTTGAGAGGATCTCTGCCCTCTGGGAGGTTTGGCCTCTGGACCCTTTCCTCTTCTCACCTTGCCTGAGGCGGTCACCATCACCACCATCTTCTGGAGGTTGAACTCATCCCTTGCCAGGTTGTCAATATTGATCTCGTTCTTAATCTGACTTCGAGGCTTCCGAGCATCATAAAACATTTTCCAGAGGTGGGCGGTCCAGGCCTGCAGCAGGATGAGCTGGGAGGACAAGCGCTTCAAGAACATCCCCAGAAGGCCATCTGGAGACAAGGAAAGTGTAATGAATCCGGGGGCCAGCCCACACAAAAACACGGAGTCCTTTTAGGGATGCTTAAATCATTCCCACACCAGGCGACCAGCTCACAATTCATTTCCCAACCTGAAGCTCCAGTGTCTGATGCAAACAGCCTGGCAGGAATTTGGAGAGGAGCAGGTTGAGGGACGGAGGATAGGCTGAGCAGGGTCACAGCCATGTTGTTAACAGTTCCACCATTTTATTCTCAATCCACTACAGCCATCAAGAGGCTTTTGCTGTCCCAGAATTCTGTCCCTCACCATGAAACCTGAACCCTTTCCTGCCTCCATCCCCCCTTTACTTGTTGCTCCCACTTTTTCCCAGACGGCATCACTACCCTTTAATCACCGGAGCTGGCCTTCAGCACGGCCTCAGACTCTAGAATGGAGGGCCCACCTGACAGGCCCTGTCTATATGGCTGGCGGTGGTGCTTCCCTCTCAGCTCAGGGAAAACAAGAGCGATTGGCAAAGGGATGAGTCCCAAGCACAGCAAGCAGTGTGGTCTATTCTGGCCCCTCTGTAATGGCAGAGTTTGGGGCCCCTCAACAATAATCCCAGATGAGGAAAGGCTGCCAAAGAAAGCTAGCAATGTGAGCAGGCAAAAGGCAAGAGAGCAGCAGAGATCAGGTTTTACCTTGAATAGCTGGATCCAGGTGGCGGAAACAAAGAAGGAAGGTAAATTAACCCTTAAGGTACAACAATGAGGGGGGAGGGGACAGGGAAGGGAGCAGGGTCAAGGTTAGTTTGGACCCCAAGTACTGCAAGGGATGGGAGTGGAAATGGCTCTGGAGGCCACATGACTGAGGTCCTCTTTGCCTTAGTCATCTTAGACTCCTGGCCTCATGTTCTAAGAGAATAGGGGCTGGAGTCCAGCTGAGCTGCACTCACCACCTCCTCCCCCTCCAGGGAACAAAGCAGAAAACAGAGAAATAAAGGCAGGGCCACAGTCACCTTGGCCAGGAACAATGAGGCACCTAGTTCTGGATCTAGGAAAATAATGATGAAGGAGTGGGGAGATGGCTTTCTTGGCCTAAATGACAAGCTCCCTAAGGTCCAACAGAGAAAAGCAGAAATCTGCTCATCCAATTTTGGTGGCTCCCAGAATCACCCACTCCTCCAGGTCCTCCCATGCCAGGAGGATAACATACTCCTCACCTGCCTTCTTGCCAAACTCTCCTTCCAGCTCAGCCTGGGCCCCGGTCAGGGGCAGGTCTACCATCTCCAAGCTCACCACTTCTGCCAGTGATTCCTCTCGGCTCCAGAGCAGCATTTTTCCAGCTAGAGAAAAGCTCCAAGTCAATAATAATAAGCCTACCCTCCCCTCATTTACTAAGAAAAGCCCCTTTCCAGGGCCCACAGTCATTGTAGCCTGTGTGCCAGAAAGAATGGTCTAGGTTTTGTGTCAACTACCAGATTCTCTAGGCTTGCCCAAGTTCTCCTGAGAGGACTGGAGCCCAAGGACCAGGCCAAGAAACTGGGGATGTTTAGCCTGGAGAAGAGAAGGTTTAGAGGAAAATAACTATTGTCTTCAGGCACGCAAAAGGGTGATCAGCTTTGTTCTGTGCCTAGTCTGAGGGCAGAATCAGAGGGTTTCTAGATTTGGGCAGTTTTCAAGAGGCAGATTTTGGTTAGCATAAGGAAAAACCTCCTCACAATCAAAGCTATGCAGAAACAGAATGGTTTCCTCCAGGGCCAGTGGGGTCCCTGTCACAGGAGGTCTTGGAGCAGACACTAGAGGAGATTGCTACCCCAATATGTGTCAGACCCCATAATCTCTGAAGTCCCCTTCAACCCAGAGAAGCTAAGGTTCTGTTAATGTTGAGAAAGGCAGATGGGCCCAGAGGCTGCTGGGTCCCACCCTGCCATTATATCATGTCCTAGAGGGAATGGGCTGAGAGGGCACTACTCACCCAGCTGCTGAAGAAAGAGGAGGAGGTGGTCATCTGTTTGCACCAGAGCCCTGTAGCCCACTGAATCATCCTTCTTCAGGAAGACCTGGATATACAGCTGAGCACAGGGGCAAAGAGAGAGCAGTGGTCAGCACAACTCCAGAATTCAAAATCCAGGGAAATGTTAAGACACGGGGGCCTGGCTAACATGAATAGCCCAAAACAGTAAGTATTGCTTAGGCCCCAAAGAGGATGCTACTTCCTATAAGAAGTATTATCCTATTGTCAGCAATCCTAATGTGTCCTTACATTGTTCAGGAACTTTCCTTCGAGCTCAATGCATTTTTACAGGCATTATTTCATTCATCCTGTCAATATATTCCACTAAATAAAAGACAGGTTAGTTCCTCCATTTCACAGATGGGGAAACTGAGGCACAGAGTAGTTGACTTAAATTCACAACGAATCAAAAGCAAAGCCAACATTAGAGACCCTGACCACAGATTCCTAACTTAACAGGGAAAGTTTGCTATAACCTTTCCATTCTCTGGCACTCAGGGTATTCTATAAGAAGTGAAATACCCACCGCAACAGGGGTCCAAGTGAAGGGTCCTCGTTCCACTTACCCGCTCGGGCTGGGTGCCATTCTGTTCCAGGCTGAAGGTGATTGAGGTGTCAAGCAGCCGCCGTCCTGTCTCTGCCAAGTACAGGTTGATGGTGTAAGTTTGGTTAGTGCAGACAAGGGCTTCCTGAGGAGACAAAGGTCACGGGATGATGACAGGGCTCCAAAAAGGTCAGAAGACTGGAGGCTTAAGAGAATGGGGACCCAACATGTGTATTTAGAAAAAAGCAACCCCCAGCAAAAAGGCCAAGTTAGGGGTTTAGTCATCAATCAGGATTGTGTAGGACGGGAGAAGTTAAGTCACGAAGCCAGAGGAGGCAGGGCCAGTGGAAGGGATCCATCACTGAGATGGACGGTTGAAGGGCCAAAGGACAACCAACCACTCAAGGCACTGAGCACTAGGCGCTGCTAGCTGAGGTCACACGTCTCCCTTGGTGAAAGTCCAGGGACAAATGACTGCTCATCTTTATCGGCTAGCCAAAACCCCATAACATAATTGGGTTTAAGGGAGGGCACAGGAAATGAAATCTAAGAGTTCTCATTTCCCAAGTTATTGCCTCCTTCTAAAGCACATGTGGAGATATGGCTTTATTTATGGTCCCCTGGAAGCCCCTCAACATGGTGGACACAGACACAGGCACCGGCAGGGGCCCATGAGCCAGGAATCCCCTCACCCTTCCCTCACAACCCAAACTGCTCCACTAACTGACTGCAGGTTCTGATGGTTCAGAGCCAGCTGCCTGATCCTGCCTCACCTGTGTGCTAGACTTGTCAAAAGCGCTCTTTGTCAATGTCGTCTCTTCAACACTCCCGCCTTTTTGCTACAGAAGGAAGAAAGAAGAAAAATAACCATCTATAATCCATGAAAACAAATGTTCCTCTCCTGAGTCTTCATTACTAAGTTGAGAGCCAGGCCCATTTCTCATCAAACCCAGTATTTTTATAACATTCCCACCCATAAAGCCCAACCAAACCCTAATGCTCCCAATGGATGAGTCACTTAGCCTGTCTGCCTCAGTTTCTTCAACTGTAAAAAAAAAATGGGGATAATAATAGCACCTAGTCCCAAGGCTGTTGTGAGGATCAAATGAGATAATATTTGTAAAGCACTTAGCAGAGTGCCAGCACATAGTAAGGACTTAATAAATGCTAGTTCCCTCTTCCATTCTCAATAAAGGAAGCTCAGCTTATCTTTCATTTAGCTGACAAGTACCATGTTCTCTTTCAGCGCAGAACTGAGAGCCCTCCAGGCCTAAAATGGGATGAACACTCATCCTTTGCGGAGGAATTTCCTTACACTTCAGCTGAAGTTTTGATGCAATCTCCATGGTAGAGAAAACGACCCACATGGATTCAGAAGGAGGCCTGGGCTGGAGCCCCACTTCTGGCTCTCTGCCTGGACAGCACAGTCACGTTATCTGACCACTCCAGGATGGCAGGATAAGGATACTTGTGTTAGCTCTCTCACAAGGTTGTTCTAAGGGCAGTGCTTGGTAAACCTTCATGTACCCCAGAAATGTGAGAATTCTTATTCTCAGTGAGCTAATTACTTGTCACATCCCATCACCAGGTGCATTCTAGTGATTATTCATGTCCTGCCCTCACAGGAGGAAAATCACTCATGTTCCCCAATGCACATACTCACAGTTTCAGTACGGCAGGTCATCACAGCTGCCACAGTCTTCTCCCCACTGGTACCAAAGCTCACCAGAGCAGTCTGGGAAATAGGAAAGGGTCAATTACTAAATGACGATTATTTGTACATAAGCCAGTAACTACAGTGGAATGGTGCTTCTCCAAGAAGGCCCACTTGGGCCTGGCATTCTCCAAGAAGGACATTTAGGCCTAGTGTTGGAAGAGCCTCCGGACCTTTTTGGAACTCAACCTAAAGCCAGAAGCCCAAATCCCAGCCCCAGCACTAGGAAAGGTCAAAGCAAAGCTCTCAGTGTTGGAGAAGTTAGCTCTCAAGATTATTCTCCCATTTCTGTGGCCTCCTGGATGAGTAAGTGGCATGTAATTAGTTTCTTTGAAACCAAAAAGGTTCTAAAGTATTTCCCTCTTCCAAAAGGAATGCTGACCAACTTCTCCTCCCAAGGCTAACTCCTTCCAAACCAGTTCACACTGACCTCAGGAACACGCCATTGACTTTGGGCCTCAGGAAAAATGACTTTCTGATAGCAGAGTCCCCAAAGCATAACTTAGTCCCTCGAGCTGGCCCCCCAGCAGTCCCATGAAGCGCTAATGATGCCTCTTACCTGTGGGAAGCTTCGGAGCAGACTCAGGCCTTCCGGGCGGTACTGCAGCAGAGCAAAATGGCTGGGGGCTAGCTGCAAGAAGAACTGCTGCCGGGAGGCACTTGTGGGACTGGGCTGGGTGGGCAGGACCCAGGGCTGGAAACCTTGGCCAAATTCAAGCTCAAGGGCCTGGGAGATAGGAGGGACAAGTAGAGCAGCAGCAGACAAGGGCCCAGGTAACAGGCAGCGCCAGACACAACTGTGAACAGCTCAGGAGAGCTAGAGCCTGATACGAATCAGGCTGCACAAGGGGAGGCAGGTGGCACAGTCACCTACAATCCACAGACAGTGAAATCTGACAGAAGCCCAACCTTCTTGGATGCCCCCAAGCTTAGCCCTGGTGAGACTGGCAAGTCAACTCTCCACGAGCCCCAGGGAAGACTTCTGTCCTTCCCCATCCCAAAGGCTAGGCACCCACCGGGTACAAGAAGGCAGTGAGTATTCTGGCCTCTCTCACCTGCAGTGGGGTTCTTTTCATCTCCTCTTCTGTCTCCAGGGCCAAAGTGAAAAGGGACCGTGTGCCTGGGTCAGGGCATACCAGCACAGCCTTGCCCACCACACCACAAACCCCACTTAAGCTCTTCAGCCACGGTGCAGAAACCCTGACCTGGGGGACGGGACAGAATAAGGGTCTATTAGGACACAGTTTAATGTCTTAGCCATGTCCTGAATGAAGATACAAATGTATGGTTAGTTTTTTGGCCAGTCCTGGGATTTCACTAGTGCAGGAAATTCCTGGTGAAAAAAACTCCTGCCAATGCAAATTAGCACCTGTTCTGCACATTTTAATCTCAGAAGTTATGTCTTGTCTCTGGGCCCAGAAGCAGCACATGTCAGAGATGGGAGGTGAATCCAGGTATCTCTAAGTCCTGAAATCAGATTTCCCTCAATCAACTACTCCACATGGTTCACCTGGATTAACCCTACACTAATGTACCCCACCCCACTCTTCTGGAGGAAGAAGATCCCACCTCCACTGGGAGCACAGGACCTCACCTCAAAGAAAGGCACATCTATACCACAATCCCAAGCCTTCTTAAATCCCTCTCTGGCTGGATGTAAAATTATTTATGTTGTAGTTATCAGAATGAACAGATTTAACATAAATACTTTACATCTGAGCTATGCACTACTGAATTCCTCCAATGCCTCACTGTGGGACAGAGGTGACCACCATGTCCCCTACCACTGTGCTGAGAGAGGGGCACAGCCAAGTTCCAGCCCAGGCTGACAGCCTCAGCACAGCCTAAAGACGGTCTGTGAGACCCAGCCCAGGGAAAGTGCAGCAGGCTCCCCAGGCTGACTGTAGGATGATGAACCTCAAGGCCACAGCAGCTCCTCAAAGGCTTGCAATCTACACCGGCAAAGGTGGTACCTATACTAGTGAGATAGCTGCCAGTCCCTTGAACCACTAAGGTATTATTCTATTATTCTCCATAGCATTCTGTAGTACAGGGAAAAGACCACTGGTCTAAGAGTTAGAGGATTTGGTTCAAGCCCTGGTTTTGACATTCACTAGCTGTGTGACCTCTCTGAACCACAGTTTCTTCTGCTGTAAAATGAAGATATAGAGGCAGTGCAGCCTAGTGAATAGAGAGTCACCAACAGAATCGGGAAGCCCTAGACTGGGTGCCCATCTCTGACATGTACTGTGGGCCCTGGGCAACTCTGAGACTCTAAACTGCAGAGAAGCGACCAGTCTGCACTGGCGATAGATCACTATGAATTATTACTTCCCTGCCCACATCTTTCTCTGTTTGCCTGGATGTGCCTAAAGGGAAAAGACAAATACAACTTCCTCTGCCTGGCACAGCCCCCTTCACCCGCCCAGGTAGATAACCTCCCTCCTCCCCATCCTGCAAATAGGTGAAAATAGTCTTGCCATTCCCTCCCAACCACCCCTGACGCCCAGTACCAAGACATACCTGCTGAACCATCTCACCATCTTCCACATGAAAGGTCACGACATTCACATGACTGTTGGGAACAACCCCCAGGACCCACAACACTCCAGTGCCATATGAATACACCATCTGATACTGAACGCTCTCACTAAGAGAGGAGAGAAAGGGCAGGAGACAACAGGCTCAGCCTCAGAACCAGACAATCCTGTGTTGGTCACCCCAAGCCTGTGGGCTCCCCAGCATGAAAGGCCACCAAAATGAGCTCCAGAGACCCCACCCTCATTATGGCCATCTCCCCTATGCCATTCTTTTCAAGTTTCTCTTTTTCAATGCCAATTGCCCTCAGACCTCCTCCACACCCACACTGGACTACCCGATGAGTGAGCTGTTCCAATCTTATGATACAGTAGCCCCTTGGGTTCAATAGATTAAGCATGCTGGGAACCAGATCAATGGACAAGGATAAGCGAGTTATCTCTTGCTCTCTGAACTTTCACTGCCCACAAAGAAATGTGGTGTGAGCTTCTCTCCCTGCAAAGTGACCTCCAGGTTCAGTCAAGTCCCAGGGGCATAGACCTAAACAAGGTCAGGCATTAAACCCTGAACAAAAGATGGTCCAATAATAAATGTTCTTGGAACCTTGGTGAAGAAAGAGGAAATGAAAAGGCTTTTGAGAATTATGAAGAAGAGGATAAGACAGTCACCAGCAGGTCAGAGTTCAAGTTCCCACCTTTTCGGAAGCTGTTCCACCCACTTCTGGTGTCCATTGGAAAGGTAATGAAGAGTGAGCGTGGTCTTCTTCAGCACTGCCACATATTTCACCACATCTTGCAAACCCACCAGGCTGGCCATCTGAAAACTGAACACAGGAGAGAATAGGGGAGATCTGTCTGGAGGCTCAACTTGGAGGGAGGCCAATTGAGGACAAACCATTTCTTCTTGCCTCTCTCTCTCTAAGCAAATCTCTAAGAAGGAATACAGAAGCTCTGAAACCTCCAAATCCAAGGCAACTACTCCCATAACCTCCCAGAGCCATAGTATAGCAAGAGGCTCAAGTGGAAGGAAGAGAAACAACCTGAGAGCCACAGAAGGTGGTCACTACAAGGCAAGCCAGTACTGCTGCCACCAACACTGATGCTGTCTTTCTCACAACCTCTGCTTCAAGCTTCTATCCACCAGAATCTCTATCCGTTAAGATGGTTCACTGGACTAGTAAAGCAGAAGCCAAGGACTACTTGAGATCCCAGATCAACAACTAAGCAGCAATCCTGGGAAACCATTTAACTCCTGTAGTGTCAATTTTCCCCTTGCAACAAGACAAAACAAAATCAACGTGCCTTCCAAGATAAGGAGAAATGAACGCAAATGCCTCAAAAACCTAATCAAATACTTGGTAATACTTATGAGCAAATACTTACAAAAACTCAGGTGGTGTCTTAGCCTGACATCCTAAAATGTAAGTAACTTCACCTCTTTTATTTCTGAAGCTTGGCCTCTTAATGAGACAAGCCCCATGTAAGGACCAGCCCTGACATGTCCTGGCTGTGTAACCATGGACAAGTCCCCTATTTTCTGAGCCCCCTTGCTCATTTACAAGGCAGGGAGGATAGTAATTATACAACTTACCTCATTGGGTTATAGAAAATAAGAGTTTGTAAAGCTTAAAGTGCTAATTACATTTCAGCTATTATTATTAAAGATCCATCTAAGTATTATACAAGAACAAAATAATATCAAGTACAGAGCTCTGCACAATAGGTATTCAATAAATTCTTGAATCAATAAATGAAAAGTACAGTTCTATAATCCCAAACATCAGACACCAAGAGCTGAGCACACAGTGTGCTAATTCCTATAATTCCTGGGGAAATATCCAAGAGGTTGATGGGAATGTCCAATCACACCCGTAATTTGGTGAATTACAACCTTGTCTCAACCAAGATGAAACAGCCCTTCCTCTACCTGCCAGAATCCAAGGACATCTCCCAGTTCAAGCCCCCGATGTTGGTCTCCCAAGAGCGCAGGATGCGGCCCCCATTGGATACAGTGAGTGCATCTGGAAAAGAAAAGACCAAAATTATCCCTTTGCCCCACGTTGCAGCTCAACAGCCTCCCAAAGACCTCGAGGGTGCCCTCTCTCACTGATGAACTCTAACAGCTATTATGGGGGTACTTTGTCTTTTCCCTTATACAAAATGGAACTGATCCCAAAGAGGAAACAAATGTAAGGGGACAAGGAGATACTAACCTGTAGAAAACAAAGAACACCTCTGCTTACCTTGCCCATGAAGAAGCATGGCATCAACAGCTCCCTCCTGAGTACCCTTATCTACATGGCGCCACACTAAAAAGCAAGAAAGGAAAACCCTGCTCTCAGGAGTGGAACAGAGGGGACACAGAGACTTGGGACGACAAGCATCAAGAGAGAGAATTTATCTACAGAGTAGTCCCTACTGAAGTCGGGGACGGGTGGGATGAGAGCAGGGCGTAGGAAAGTCATAAGCACTGTTTCCACATTTGCAAAATGAGAATGTCGATATAAACTAAACTTACTGGAATATGGGGAAAGCCATAGTTGTCGATCACTTTCCACAAGTTTAACGTGAAAAAACAATACCTGAACAAATCAAGGCAGTCTATGAAGCTTAGGGGAGAAAACAGCCCCTTAACACAGATGTGTGCAACACAAGGACGGCATCTCAGTTTAAAGGCATTCAGGACCTAGAAAAAGGTCTGACGTAAACAGGAACAAACCCCAAAGGCTGGCTATATGGCCATATTAAATATTTATTCAAACATGTCAAGACTGGGAAAAAAATCCAAAGCAGATGTATCTTCTGGAAAGTAAAAGGCATGGACAGCTCAGCCCCAGGGGGTTTAAGGCCTGCTGAGGTCACTCACAGATAGCACCTGTTCGGGAGTTCAGTGCTGCAATCACATTCTCTTCCGTAGCCACAACCATCTTCTTCGATCCGGGGGCACATTCCAAGGAGGCAAACTTGAGCTTCCCAACATACTGCTGCCTCCTGAGGATGAGAGGATGCGGGAAAGCAAGAGCTCAGTTAATATTACAAATGTTGTTTTCAAAAAAGTTTAACAGAACAAGACACATATAAGGTGTTATCAGCAACATTACTGAATCTAGGGATATAATCACTGGTTATTGACAAGGTTTGTTTCAAGATAAGGCAGAAAGAACTAGAATATGTTCAAGACCAAAGAAAATTAAAAGAATCTCTCCAGGCCTTCGTTTTCTCATTTTTGGGAGGAGAGACACAGGCTCTAAGATTCTCTTTCAGATCTATAAGTGATGAAGGAAGCACAGTGTAGTAGAAAGAATACTGGAATGAGGAGCGCTGACGCTGATCACTCACTAGCTATGTGAACGCTTGTTAAGTTACCTTATATCTCTGAATCTGTTTCTGTATATATAAAATGGGCATGACAGTTATGCTATGATTTTTGCAAAGAAAGTGCCTTATAAGTCATAAAGCATTATTATTAACTTAAATAATTATTATGCCTTTAGCAAAGAGAAAATTTTAATAGTTTTTCCTTTGATTTCAGAATAACTTACACAGATAAGATTACAAAAGTACTGCATAGGAACCAATAGTACAATACAGCATTAGGAAAAAGCCACCACCATCTCAGCAACTGATAGGTGCCTATTCCAGACACAGAACTGGGTATGCTGACTAATATTAGAGAAAAGATATGAATGGTGCCCTCAATGAGCCTGCAATCTAATATATCTCCTTTTGTTGTTACTGGATCCCGGGGGGGGGAAATTCCCTAAAGGCCCAAAGACACTGACTCAAAGACCCTCAAAAGGGCTTTGATTATATCACTAAGAAATTTTTTCTACAAGGTTAACAATTACCAACACAAACATTTCAATATACAAAAAACAAAAAGAAGAACTGTGAACCTGTTAGGTAGGTTTTTATGAGAGCATATTAAATTTAACATGGGAGCAACATTTTATGTCTCTTTCTAAATTTCCTACTGTTTTCTTCTGTGGATTTTACTGTTTTAGTGATGTTCTTTTCTTTTTTTTTTTTTAGGCAATTAGGGTTAAGTGACTCGCCCAGGGTCACACAGCTAGTAAGTGTCAAGTGTTCGGTCTGAGGCCAGATTTGAACTCAGGTCCTCCTGACTTCAGGGCCGGCGCTCTATCCACTGCGCCACCCAGCTGCCCCTTGATGTTCTTCTCTTGAAGAAAAAAAAAAAGTTTATCTCTCTATCACTACCTTACCCTCTCCTATAAGCAGAAGTCCTCCTTTGGAACAGATAAGAACAGTCAAGCAAAAATAGGAAGCCCCTTTATGAAGTCATCAATAATGGGCTGTAGCTATCACTGCCCTCCCTTCTAGCCCACAGAAGATCAGCTGGCTTTCAAAGGCAAAATTCAAACAATCATCTCTGTTTCCTATCAGATGCCCTCATTAGTGCCCATGTATTCAATTACCATCTCCAGTCAGATGACTACTTGAACTACATATTCAGCCCAAGTATCTCATGAGATAAGAATCCCACCAGGTGTCTGTTGGTTATTTCCTTTGAGGACCAGAGTGAAGCAAAGGAATGTCAGACACAGTGGAGGTTTCCATGTGCCCTGAGACCACAAACATAGCTGTGAAGGCTAGACAAGAACCCTGAAATGTTGGCCAATTGGACTCTGATGATAATACTGATTAGGTCAGCACAATGGTCAGTTAAATGTAACAGATCCTATGAATCTAAGCAACAGAAGGGCAACAAAGGGTTATAGAGTGACCCTACTTGAAACCTCATGATAATCAGCTTAATGTAACAGAATGAGTGGCCTGCCTTCAAAAAATTAATCCAATACACCAGTAGCTAGAAACATTTCAGTGCATGTGGTGCTGACCACCAAAGAAAAACTACAAGTTGCATGAAATGGATTCAAGATATGAATGCTCTTGTTACTTGCCAATACTATATCATAACAAAAGCATAAGAAATAGCTTCATCTCTAAACCTAGACTGCTTGATTGTCTTTCATTCTCGAAGAAAACCAAAATGACTATGTTGGAGTCAAGGCACAGTGTGTCTGACTGTGGCTGATCAGACCAGGACGAGCTTGGAAGGCTCTATCACAGTTTGGGCACAAACAGTCCACATGAACATCAGGAATGGAGATGTCTCTAAGTTTGCACATGTCACACTTCTTTTCTGCTACTGCAATTCTGCTTTGCTTATAGAGCACAGCACCTTCTTTGATGTGGGCACTACTTACTGGGTGGTCCTGTGCCAGTGTCTCCCATGTCTCACAACTGATTTCAAAGTTCTTCAGAGAGACCTTGAGTGTCCTTGTGTCGCTTCTTCTGACCTCCACATGAGCTCTTGCCCTGTGTGAGTTCTCTGTAAAACAGTCTTTTTGGCAAGCATACATTCAGCATTCAAACAATGTGACCAGCCCATCAGAGTTGCACTCTCTGCAGTACAGCTTGAATGCTTGGCAGTTTAGCTTGAGAAAGGACCTCAGTACCTAAGGTACCTTATCCTGCCAGGTGATCTTCAGAATCTTCTTGGGATAATTCAAATGGAAGTAGTTCAGTTTCCTGGCATGGCGCTGGTAAGGTTTCACAGTGCAACAATGAGGTCAGCACAACAGCTCTGTTAACCCTCAGTCTGGTAAGTAATCTAACTACCCTTTCTCTCCCACACTTTCTTTCAGAGCCTCCCAAACACTTAGCTAGCTCTGGCAACGCGTGCATCAACCTTACTATCAATGTGTACATTTCTGGAAAATATACTGCCAAGGTAAGGGAACTTATCCACGGGCATTCAATATTTCTCCATTTGCTGTAACCAATAGCTCGACATATGGATGGTGTGGTGCTGGCTGATGGAGAACCTCTGTTTTCTTGGTGTTCACTGTCAGGCCAAAATGAGCACAAGCAGCAGAGAATCAATCCACACTTTGTAGCATCTTAGCCTCAGAGGCTGCATGGAGTGCACAATTAAAAATCTAGATTAGTTAAGAGTAGATATTGGAAGGTACTTAAATCTGAAGAGGGGAAGGTACTTAAATCTAAAGCTAATGAAGATCTACACTTAACACAAACTCCAGAACTGCTGCCTAATACTGACAAGATGGCAAAAAGTAAAGGAGACAAACTCAGAATGGAGTTTTTAGGCCCTTTTGTCATTGCACCAATACAAACAGCAGACCAACGATGCCAAAACACAGTCATTCCAAAAAGCCCATCTCTGTTATCATCATCGTGAGCAAATGCATTCTTCCACAATATTTGACCAAGAATATAAAAACAATTTTTTTCTACCTGTACACATAAAGTATGTTGCAGCTGTTACCACAGTAAGGAGCAAAGGAAGAAAGATGGAACTCACCAGAAAACCCTCTTAAGGTCAGCTATCAAATACCACTGTGGTGAATGTAACTTGAGAAAACTAGTGAAGACCTCAGGTAAGATACTGGAAGATTACATCAATTTCTAGTCAGTACTGACAATAAGCTCTAAAGACCACATCATCTGATTAAAGAAGACAAAAAAATAAATATCCAAAATAGAACTCAGAAAACAAAAGCGGAGCAGAAATTCTTGCTTGTAGTATGAGGCACTGTGCTAAGTGCTGGGGATGCCAAAAAGGCAAAAAATTCTATCTGTTCATCGAAATAGAGGGGTTTGTTTTTTTGGGTTTTTTTAGAGATTACGATCAGGTAACTGCCACATCAGACAGGTATAGAAAGGTTACCATGAGGGAGACTTTTCTATTGTTGTAGATTATGCAATGAAGTGGTAGAAACTGCAACATATCACTACAGGTTGCAAAAATGTAGCAGCTACTAGACACCTAGAAAGACACAATCAGATGGTCAGATTTATCCACCAGAAGTTCACTAACCTTTGCAAGCTAAGAAACAATAAATTGTTCATACTACAAATATTAGCCCCAAACTATCATTGAGAGTTAGACAAATAAATTATACTGGAAGTCCAGCATCTTTACAGACAGAAGTGTTGCCAACAAACACCCAGACAGAATAGTGATCCTCAAAAATATAATAATAGTTTTAATACCTGTTATCATATTGAACACTCCTATCTCCAAATTACATGGAATGAAAAAATTTTAAAATATCAACTCCAACTGTGTGGGAAGAGGATGAGGTACAAATTATCCTGTCATCCTATCTGCTACCAAAGATGCCCCAAAGATGCTTTCAATAAGTGGACATCACAATTCTCTTCTTCAATTACAAAAATTTATCCCTCTGGATCACAGTCTAAAAATATTAAAAATAAAATAACAATAGTAGGTTAGCAACTTGTTCTTGGAACTACCCTATCTCAATCCAATCAGAAAAGAAGAATGAAATGACTGGTAATAATAGCTACTTACATCTAACTTGAAGGTTTGTAACTCTTCTTGTTTGTAATATGTAACTTCTTTGTAACATGTAACTCTTCTGTCTCCAAATCCAGCACACTTCTCACTATACCATATTTTTCTACAGGCCTCACAGTCTCTCTCCCTATAAAAAGGGGAGAACAATCTCTTCTTGCTACAGCATAAAAATATTAGATAGTTCTTACACTTTAGTGATCTGTTTTGTTGGTCTCTTTAATAATACTCCCTCCATAGCTTGGTTGATGGTATTTGGAAGTTGAGGTGGCCAAAAAATCCATCCTCTTACGGCCAATGAGCTCCTCTGAACAAAGCCACCATGGTCTATTAAAGGGCAAATACGTGAAGGATTTCTAGTTTGAAAGGACCTGTCAGAGCTTACACTCTCCTGGAACAGCCATGAGAACCCAAGGTCACCTTGATGCCATGATGAAGCAATTGAGCAAGGACTTTTATGGAGACACAGGAAAACATAAGAATCCATGTAAAAGAACTCAGAATTCTTTTTTTTTTAAGACACCAAATACATATGAATATAATGGGATATTTTAAAAACTTATTTATATGTATTTTTATGTCACTTCCCCTTATCCACCACACCCTACTCAGAAAAAAATCCTTTATAACAAAGAATAAAAAATTTTAAAAAAAAAAGAGGAAAAGAAAGCTTAGCAAAATCAACTAACCTAGAAAAAAAGTCTGACAGGAGCTGCTAAGTTCCATACTAAGGTCTGCCTACCTCTGCAAAGAGGGGAGGGAGAGATGTGCCTTCTCATCTCCCCTCTTTGCAACAAATTTGGTCATTACTATTTCTTATCACTTAATTTTAATCACCATGTTATTGTTCTCTCCATTTACATCTTTGCAGTTATTATGCACATAATTTTCCTGTTTCTGATGACTTCACTTTGCATGAGTTTATAAGTCTTCCCATGATCATTTGCTGTACTCATCATTTCTTACAACACAATGATATCCCATCACTGTACATTCATGCACCACAACTCATTCGGCCATTCTCCAATCAATGGGCATAGACCTTGTTTCCAATTTTTCCCTAATATAATGGGCTGTTACTGTCAATAATAACCTCTAAAAGAAATTCCGAGAAGCACAGAAAGCCGTGCACCAAGCGCCAATGAAGCAAGACTCGGAAAAGCAACACACACAATGACTACAATACATGAGAACGTAAATGGAAAGAACACTAAAAGAAAGCTGAACTCTGAAAAGCCGGAATGAGTAATTTTAGTCATGGAGAACCATAAAGTGGGACCTATTTCCTGCTCTCAGAAGACAGGCGGGAATCTATTTAGAGAGATCATTACCCCTCATTCCTGCCCTGGCTGCATGGCTTTGGGAGCTTTTCTTCCAGGCACCCTCTCCGCCCCAATCCCATTTCTAGCTTCCTGTGGTGCAAGCTCTTCCTCCGTTATATAATTTTTTTCTTATTTATATCCCCAGCACTTAGCACAGTGCCTGGCATATAACAGGTGCTTAACAAATGTTTATCGACTACATACACAGTGAGATGCAGTCACAGTATCAACTGTTTCTGTTTCTTTTTTTTTTTTGGTGAGGCAATTGGGTTTAAGTGACTTGTCTAGGGTCACACTGCTAGTAAATATCAAGTGTCTGGTCTGAGGCCGTATTTGAACTCAGGTCCTCCTGATTCCAGAGCTGGTGCTCTACCCACTGCGCCACCGAGATGCCCCTAACATCAATGGTTTTTGCTTAACTCTTTTTCTTTGTCATAAGAGTTAAATTCTGCAATGAGAGTGGACAGGAAGGTGTTCTCCAGAAATGACACCCGTATCAAAATGAAGAAATTACATGAATCTAGAAAAATCAGTGCATAATGATGATTGTGATACATGATCAAATGCATCAAACTACCACAAACTGTATTTTGTTAACCAAAATATATACCCAGGTCATACCCCTGAAAAGTTTACACATTAAGTAAATAGGAGGCAGTGTGGTAATTTCTGAATCTGCTATGTGTCGTAACACCACTGATTCAGTAACACAAAGCTCTAAGTTAGGGAGGCCACATGTGACCTTGAGGCCCCTGAACTTAAACCAATACCAAATTAGAAGATCAAAGATGAAAACATAACACCATGGAATTACAACAGTTTCAGGCAGACTTTATCTAACAAGCTACCGATATCAAAAAATAGGAAATAAAGAAAACGACAATGACATAAACCAACATGATTTCTTAGAGAAGTTTAACTAATTTCTCTGACAAAAGCTCAGAAACTTCCTTGGCCAACATCTGTAGGTTTGGAATATTTCCTGTCATCTTTATTCTGCAGGAATGATTCTTAATCTGGAATTCATGAATTTGTTTTTTAAAATATTTTTATAAATCTATTCTAATATTTTAAAAAATATTTTTATAAATATATTCTAATATCAAATACTCTAGTATTCCTTTATAATCTAACATACTTTATTTTACACATTTAAAATTTATTCTGAGTAGTCCCGAGGTTTCACTAGACTGCCAAACAGATCTGTGATACACTAAAAAAGTTAAGACCATTGCTCTAAAGGATTGTTGTGAGGATCAACTGACACGAATGTCTGTAAACTGCCTCACTAAACTTAAAGGCTTACAAAAGTATCAGTTTTTATTGTTATTATTCTTTGCTCAGCACAAACACATGGCATCCTAGGACGACAGTAGTGTAGGATAGAAACTTATCTGCAAAACATTTTATGAAAGAGTATGGCAAGTGAAAGATTTTACATAGGAATGCCTTACAAAATATTGGAAAAGTAGTAGTGGGAAAGTGTACAGAATACTTGGAGTGAGACCCAACCAAGCCAGAACATCCCAGGGTTCTTTAAAAATGTAAGAAAAAGTTCACAACATAGCTTACATGTAAATGGGCTTTGCATGACTACACATACACATGTAACTTGTGTCAAATTGCTTGCCTTCTCAATGTGGGGGGAGGGGAGAGAGAGAATTTGGAACTCAAAATTTGAAAACAGGATGTTAAAGTTGTTTTTATATATAATTGAGTAAAAAAATAAAATGTTAAATGTTAACAAGAGAAAGAAAAAAGACAACTGACAAAAGTGTCAGCGTTTCCATAACAAACCATTTAACACCAATTTTCAACATCACCCTGGTCTCCAGGGTGCCATATGAGAAAGTAGAAATGGTATCACAGAAAATAAATGCAGAAAGTCTGGCTAAACCAGGCCAAGCAGAGCCAGAAGAAAACTAAGATGGGGATGGGGGGGGCAGTGGCAGGACTTTGAAAGTGGGACTAAATTTCAGAACCTGAAAGAGAAGATACCAAATAATGGAAAAAAATCACAGACAGACAGCCTAACTCTCCAGACAAGGCAGCTGGGAGGGCAGCAATCACTACCAACCTTTACACCTTTCTTGTTCTAACACAATGTTTTTCTGTTCAGTTTACCCTAACACTTTCCTAAAAAATAAATTTATTTATTTTTAGTTTCCAGCGTTGACTTCGATAAGATTTTGAGTTCCAAATTTTCTCCCCATCTTTCCTCTCCCCCCACCCCAAGATGACGTGTAATTTGATATAGGCTCAACATATACATTCATATTAAAGCCATTTTCATGTTAGTCACATTGTAAAGAAGAATTAGAACCAATGGGAGAAACCACAAGAAAGAAGAAACCAAAAAAAAGAGAGAGAGAGAGAGCGCAAATAATACACTTTGATCTGCATGTAGACTCTATAGTTCTTTCCCTGGATGTGGACAACATTTTCCATCATGAGTCTTTTTTTTTTTTGGAGTTGTCTTAGATCCTTGCATTGCTAAGAAGAGATAAGTCTATCAAAGTCAGTCATTGCCCAATGTGGCTGTTACTGTGCACAATGTTCTCCTGGTTCTGCTCACTTCACTCAGCATCAATTCATATAAGTCTTTCCAGGTTTTTCTGAAGTCTGCCTGCTCATCATTTCTTATAGCACAATAGTATTCCATTACATTCATATACCACAACTTGTTCGGTCATTCTCTAACTGATGGGCATCCCCTCAATTTCCACTTCTTTGCCACCACAGAAAAAGTTGCTATAAATATTTTTGTACATGTAGGTTCATTTCCCATTTGTAACAATATTTTTGAGAATTATCCAATGCCATCTTGAGGGAATTCTTGATGAAAATAGGAAAAAGAATAGGGTTTTCACAAGCCATTTTCTATAGCAGACATCTCCATTCACATAAATGACTGAGAGGTGCAGAGAACACAAGATCCTATTATGTTTACTATTTGTTGATATAAAAAAAAGCACTGGACTCAGTAGGGACAAAACGCAGCCTTAAGGGTTCTCCTCCAACAAGGTGTCTCCAATGCATGTTAAGATTCCTTGATAGATGAAATCAGAGACAACTTATTTTCAACAACATTCTGATTATCTCTATCAAATATGACATAAACCAGGAAAGCAAATGCAAGGGTTTGCAATTGTCATCAAAGATATCCTACATAAAGTCCAAATGGAAGTGGGATTTATTGAGGTCCTCCATTTGTGGGTGACACTGTGCTGGGGCAGTTTACCTCTCCCAGATTCACAACATATTCCTACCCTTCATGTAGGTCCAACCAAACTGGTCTATCAGCCAATGCTCCCACACAATGCTCTTATTTCCAGTGTTCGTACCTCTGCCCAGACTAGTCCCATTTGGAGAATGCATCGCTCCTCATTTCTTTCTCTTAGAACTCCTAGCTTTCTTAGAACACAGGACATCAGAATTGGGAGGGCCCTTAAAATCCAGAATGTGAGAGCTGGGAAGGGCCCTTCTAACACAGAATGTCAGAGCTGGGAGGACCCTTAGAACACACAATGTCAGAGCTGGGAGAACCCTTAGAACACAGGATGTCAGAGCTGGGAGGACCCTTAGAACACAGAGTGTCAGAGCTGGGAGGGCCCTTAGAACACAGAATGTCAGAGCTGGGAGGGCCCTTAAAACACAGGATGTCAGAACTGGGAGGGGCCTTAGAACACAGAGTGTCAGAGCTGGGAGGGGCCTTAGAACACAGAACGTCAATGTTGGGAGGGCCCTTAGAACAGAATTTCATTTAGAACATAATGTCACATGGAACCCAGAATGTCAGAACCATGATGGAACTTAGAACCTAAAAACATCAAGGCTAAGAATCTATGTCAGAACCGAAACAGAACTTAGAACCTAGGGTGTCAGAGGTAGGGGTGAGTGGGGTCCTGGGAACTTCAGAACTGCAAATCCATGTGTTACAACAGAGAGAGCATTGGTTTTGGAGTCAAGGGATCCCGGTTCAAATCCCACCCCTGCCATGCCTCTGTGACCTCGGGCAAGTCACTTCCCTTCTCTGGACCTCAGTTTCCTCAACTGTAAAATGAAGGGCTTGCCTTCCAAGGCCGTTGAGCTTCCTTCCAACTCCAGCTCTAAGTTCATCTCGTCCCTCACTTGGCAGAGGAGCCTGCCCTTCCCAGCCCCACGCGTGACCCCACGCTAATGGGAGTGGAAAAGAGATCACTACAGGTCAGTGACCTCTTACCCCGGGTGACGTGCCTCAGGTCTGGAAAGGGCGGGCAAGAGTGTCCCCGCGGTAACCTCTGACCCACGCTCCTCCAGGTGCCCGGATGGTGACCCCTGACCCTGAGGCTATGAGACTTGGAAGCCAAGCTGTGAACCCCCTGAAAGACCCCTCCAAGCTCAGGGTGGTGCTTTCACCCGACGTACGCACCAGTCAAACTTGCCCACTTGGTCCTCGTATACGGCCGTCGCCGGGGCCAGGAGCGCGGCCAACAACCACAGCCGAGCGGCAAGCGGCGCCACCATGATGAAGAAACCGGCCGTGGGTCCGGACCGCCGCCGGCCCGGCATGCACAGCGCTTCCGGCCTCGCGGGATCATCTCGGGGGAAGGCGCAGGCGCGTGCTCCGGAGCTGGGCGTGGAGGCGGGGCAGCCGAGCACGCTGCTGTGCGAGGGCGCAGAAGCGACGGGAGCCGGGATCAGGCACTCGACATAGGCACCTTGGGCAGTCGGGATCCCAAGAGCCCTCGCGGCTCCGGGGTCCTCGCAGGCTCAGCCGGAAGAGCACACGTGCTGGGAGCAACATGCCTAAGTCCAAGCGGGACAAGAAGGGTGAGTCTTGAGGGCTGGGCTGCGGGGGCTGCCGAGGCAGCCTCGGGGCGTGTTCTAGGGAACCGAGGACCCTCATCCCATCCCCGAGCAGCTCGGGCCCTTTGCAGGTTCCCTAGAAGCGAGGGCCATTGGGGAAATTGAGGCGGGGAGAGGGGCAGGGCCTTCTCCCTCTTAACCGCAATTTTCCTTCCGCCTTTACAGATGAAAACGGGCGGGGGTGGGGAGGTAGGGTCAGCGGGTCAGCACCTTGTCCAGCATCGCTCCACGTTCAGGGTTTCCTCTAAGCTCGGGAGCGCCTTGATGTTGCGCCTGCTGTGTGCCGCGCACTGTGCTAAGCGCTTTACAATTGTCTTTTCTTTGATCTTCGCCACCACCTTGAGAAGTGGGTGCGACGTAATCCTTATTTTACAGATGGGGAAACTGAGGCAGACCTAGGTGAAGCAGTTTGCCTGGGGTCACACAACTAGGTAGTGTCTGAGGCAGGATTTGAACTCGGTCCCATCGTGGAGCTGTCCTTTTCACCACCTGGATGCCTCAGTTCTGTTGATACAGACCTTCCTCCAGGGCTCCTCCCTGATCAAGTGAAATGATGGTTGTAAAGTGCTTTGCAAACCTGCCAGTGCTAGCAATTCTTGCTCTTGGTGCTGTCCTCACAGCACCCCTGGGAAGGGGAGAGGCCAACAAGCATTTATTCATCACTTACTGTGTACCAGGCTGTACTAAGCAGACACCCTGGATTTGGAATCAGAATCTGGGTTCCGATCCCAGCTGGCCCTGGGACCTTTTCCTTCCTGGAGCTCAGTCTCATGTTCTGAAACGTGAAGGAATTGCCTAGGTGATTTTTAAGCCCCATTCTATAATAATTTATGGTAATCCCTCCCACGATGCCCAAGGTTACTTATGCAGCTGGTCAGTGGTAGAGCTGGGGCTTGCCCTCAAGCCTCAGCATTTCCAGACCCAGTTTTTTGGTGCTTCTTTTTGTACTTCTGTCCCGAGGCAGTGTATCTTTAAATACAAATTTCTTCTGAGCAGATCGATGGTTCTGGTGTAGGGAAGGTGGGCAAGTAAAGGGCTAGTCACTGGTCCTTTGGATATTGAAATCTCCATCTTGGGCTGAGTAAAACCGTGTGTCCTTCCCCGAAAGGCTTCTGTCTCCAGTTGTGGGATGGAACAGTTAACCTTCACCTGCTTTGGTCACTCCTATCTGTATTCCACCATCTTGAGCCTACCAAAACTAAGCAGTCATTCTCTTCTCTGTCCCAGTTTCCTTAACGAAGACCGCCAAGAAGGGCTTAGAACTCAAACAAAACCTGATAGAAGAGGTAAGAGGAACATGGTGTTGATGTGGTTTTGGGAGGTTCAGGGACCCCCCAAGGACCAAAGTCCAGGACAGGGTCCTCTTGAATGAACTCAAGCAATCTTCCAGTCAGGTGGCAAAAATTTTATTGTGATGCTAATATGGTGGGCAGAGCTCCTTAAGGAATTCTGCAGCCTAACTGGAATGATGCTAAAGCTTATATAGGAAAAGTAGTCGATTGTGTGCCAGGTATGCTAATTAGGTGATAACATACAACCTTGGTCACAGGTATCTTGTACTACTTTACTGCTGGAAAGGAGGGGGAGGGTTCCTAAGGGGCGTAGGGGTGTGTTTTTGTCTGTTATGTCAGAGACAAGATAGATTTGGGGGTTGATGTCTGTAACTTGACCTCAGAATCTTATGTAAGTTATCTTGATAACTGTGGGAATCTGTACATGATAATTTTGTTGATACAAGATAATGAGATAGTTTATCTCACTGGGCCCACTCCTGAGTTATTGCCAGAGAAAGGGTCTTTGAGCTGGGGAGAAAACTGTCAGGGATAGTGTTTTGAGGCTAGAGAGAAATATGGTCTTGGAACTGAGGTTCGAGCAGCCCATCAATGTCATCATTTTCCATCCCTCCTCTGACAAAAAGCTAAGTGTTTGAGAGAGTCTGGGAAATTAGCCACTTAAACAGTGATAGAATTACAGAGTTGATGATATTAAGCTCTTCTGACAGCTCGGGTAGAAGTGCCAGAGAGGGAGGTTGAAGCCTAAAGAAGCAAGAATTTCATTAGGGTTAGTGGTCTTAACAAGAGAAGTAGTGACCCCTGTTAACGGAAGGACTCTGGCAGAGGTTAGAACGGGGATTTCTGCATGACGTGGGAGGGGCAACTAACAGCTAGGGAAAGGGCCATAAGGGCCTTTTGTGGAAGGCAGCACCTGAGCTGACACTTGAAAGAAGCTAAGGATTCTCAGGTGTGTAGCACAACCCGTGCAGAGTCACGGAGGGGGGAGGTGACAATGTTGTGTTGCAGGAACTGGAATCCACAAGACCTGGAAAATGATTTGATCCAAAGGAGTGGGAGAGAGGGAAGAGTGTAGTAGGACTCAGCTTGTAAACCTAGGAAGCTGAAAGGCTGGTGATACCCTCTGGAGAAATGGGGATTCAGCAAGAAGTCCCAGCCTTAGTTTTTTCCTAAAACACTGACCAATTAAATTCAACGAATATTTGTTATGTACCTGTAGTGTGCACAGCGCTGTGTCACAAGCTGTGGATGCACCCAGCCCCCCAGCCCCCCCCCCATGGACCGTAGTCTAAGAGGGAATAAGACACCAGCACATACAGGCTCAGGGCCTTAGATGTTGTAGGGAAAAAGTAATAGGGGAGGGGCTGAGAGGCCTGACCTCTTGAATTTTCCCACAGCTTCGAAAATGTGTGGACATGTACAAATACCTTTTCATCTTCTCTGTGGCAAACATGAGAAACAGCAAATTGAAGGATATCAGGAGTGCCTGGAAGCACAGCCGGTGAGAAGGGAGCCGGGGCCGGGGCCGGGGCCTGGGGTGGCGTGGCGTGTTACTCTTGCCTTCTGTTCCAAGGATGAGTCCAGTTCCAGGCAGGCTGTCTTCTCATTCAGCATACACTGCAGCTTTTGCTGACCTTGGACATTGCCAGCATATGGGCAGCTGCATCTTGTCTTAAACCTCCAAAGAGTGAAAATCTCTATTGATCAAAAACATTCTATCTCATTTTATACTTTTCCTTCCATTAAACTGACTTTTATTAAATGCTTATTACATGCTGAATACTAGCAATACAAAAGTGGAAAATGGCACATTCCAGGCATCCAAAGAGTTCCTGTGCTAAGTATGATAGAAGGCAGAACATGATGGGGCATGAGAATGATATAGTTGACATTTACAAAACACTTTCTTCATAAGAACCCAATAAATTTTAAAAAAACATTTTTAAATCCCAGTGAATTAAGGAATGCAAGAATCATTTCCCCTACTTTACAGGCATAGGAATGATGCCTAGAAATAAGGAACTTGGCCAAGGTTACATAACTAGTAGGTGGAAGAGCTTACACTTGAATCCTGGTCTCCTGAAATCCATTCTCTTTAGAATAAATTTATTTGTTTTTATGAGTATTTATAATCTGTCTCTCCCACTGCCCCCCTCCCCTTGAACAAATTTTAAACAAATGAGTCATAAAATGAAAAATAAAACTCATCACAAATGTGCTTAGTCAGCAAAACATTCCCACATTGACTACACCCAGAAATGTCTGTCTTTCTTTGTTACGTTCATCTCCTCCCTGGCAGGAGTAATATGTTTCATCCTCAGTCTTCTGGGCTCGTGGTTTATCATTGCTTTGATCAAAGTTCTACAAGAGTTGCTAGAAATATTTCTGTACATACAGGTCCTTGGTCTCTTTTTTTTTCCTTTGGGGAATAGACCAAGTCAGTCAATCCAGGCCCACCATGTGCCAGACGCCGAGCTAAGCACTAGGGCTGCAAAGAAGGGTAAAAGACAGTCCCTGCTCTCAAGAAGCTTCTGGCCTAATGGCCCAGCAATGATGTAATTGTGTCAGAGTGTGTGCTGCACTCAGGAGCTCTTGGGTATTGCACCCAGTCGTGCCAGAGTCGCTGCACCGGTTCACAGTTCCGCTCACAGCAAGTCCGTGTGCCTCTTTCTCTGCAGCCACTCCAGCATGTGTCGTCAGCTTCGTTGGTCATTTTTGCCATCTTAATGGATGGGAGCTGGAACCTCAGAGTGGCTTTAATATTAGCAACAATGTTGTTGTTGATAGTTTGGATTTTTATCCACAAAAACTACCTGTTCGTGTCCTAGTGTTATACTTGAATTGTATACGAGTCTTTTTTACCTTACTTTAAGCAGCAGCAGGATGGAGTAGAGAAAGTGCTGGGCCTGAATTTCAGTCCTGCATCTTACCCTACTAGCTGTGTAACACTGGGTCAGCAACTCTTATCCTCTAAGCCTTGGTTTCCTCATTTGTACAGTGGGAATAGTACTGCCTGTAGTATCTCCCTCCCCAAGTTGTCATGAAGCTCAAATGAGGCAGTATATGTAAAAACTTGACTAAGTTTTTTTTTTTTAATTTCTACTTAATTGTGAGCTCTTGCAAGCAGATTCTGTTTGGAGGCGTACCCTTGTATCCTCAGCCCTGAACATGAGCAGCTGCTACACAGAGAAGTCACTTAAGAAATGTCTCTGAATTGAATTGAAGGCTCAGTGCCGTTGTAGGCCGATTCCTTAGGACTCGGAAGGTCTGTGGAGTCCAGTCTAGGGGCATCAGGCAGGCACCTCAGCATGATGATGGCGATTTCCATTCTGTAGTGACCCAAGGCTTACGGACCACTTTCCTCACAGCCTGCCCACCTCCCCCAAGAATGAGCAGATCAAGGCCTGGTCTCATTTTAAAACTGGAAGTGGAGGTTGGAGGGACCTGTCCACAGGCATCCAATGAGGAAATGTCAGAACCTACGCCTCCTGGTCCTGGTTTCTGGTACTTGAATCTCTGATCTTCAGGCCACAGGGTACCTACCATCTTGCATAATTTCCCTAGAAAGTAAAAAGAAGGCCCAGAAGAAGAGAGGTGCCTCCCTGATGATCCCATTGTCTTTCTCTTCAGGATTTTCTTTGGCAAGAACAAAGTTATGATGGTGGCTTTGGGCCGAGGTCCCACTGACGAATATAAAGACAACTTGCACCAGGTGAGCCCCTTTTCCCTGTCCTTCAAAGAGGGGAGATCCCATTCTCCTGATCTCAGCAAATCTTCCTTTAGCCAGTTCCATGCACCTCTGCTGAGAAAGTCTGTTTGACTGGGACATCGAGAGTCCTGGGGGCTTTTGGAGCCTGGGGCCACGCATCTGGAAGGCCCAGCTTCTGCCCGCCCCCTGCAGTGGTCACCTCACTTCTCCCCCCTTTTTTTCAACCACTTAATTCTCGACCAAAGCCTTTCATCTCTCTTCCCTTGGAAGGGACACAGAATAAAAAGAGGACCAGTTGGGAATGTAGGGTGCCCATCCTAGTCCTGTCTTGTTTGACGCATTATGGTCCCTCCTTTGGCAGTGTCTCTGGCGAGGGCCACGGACCCCATCCGTCTAAGAAGGAGGTTTTTAAATCTACAGAATAAGAACATGGGATTACAAAGGAAACTAATGCTGTTGAAATACAGTGACCAAAATCTGGTTGGTTTATTTTTTTTAAAGCAAGTTCAGATGCCAGATTAGAGCATCTGATTCCATAGAAAGTGATGTCACTGCAGTTTTTGCTGGTGGATTAGGTTTTGCTAACTTGGAGACTGCGGAGAACCTTCTCCCCCACAGTAAAGAAGGCCACACCTGGGCAGGACCATGGAAAGCACTTTCATGTCCTTGATCCTCCCTGTCTGGCCTGCATCTATCAGGCTTGGCATTTCCCTTCCTTGCATCTTTCAGTTCTGGACCACCCCCAATTTAATCTTTTTCTCCTCAGCCCAGTCTTTAAATTAAATTGGTCAGCTGTGTTCTCGCTAGCTTTGTTGGGAGAATGTGGCCATGGGACCTTCTTACATATCTGCCCAAGAGCTAATGATCCTTTTATGTATGAAAGTAACCAAAATGCCCTGGCTAATCCACCAAAAAAAAAAAAAGGAATAAGTTGTCAGTAGGGAGATAATGGGATGCGATTCTAGGGGCTCAGGGTGCAGAACGCCCCAGAGCTACTCAGCAGTGACATTGCTTTAGTAGTCCTTTACCAGTGCCTTGCTAATGATGATAATACCCCTGCCTACAGGGCTAGGTAGTGATTTCCTTGTCCCCAGTAAAGTTCAAGCAATGACTGGAAAAATTTCAGGAGTGATATGGAGGGGATTTCTGAACCAAGGTAAAAGGAGTAGGTGCGCTTCTTCCAGCTCCGCTGGGAACTTTCATTGTGACTCAAGATTTTTGTTCCCCAAAGGTCAGCAAGAAGCTGAGGGGTGAGGTCGGTCTCTTGTTCACCAACAGAACAAAGAAGGAAGTGAATGAGTAAGTGTTTTAAGACTGGGAAAGGAGCCAGAGGTAGGAAGGATTTGTGATTGAGGAGAAAGGCAGACACAGCACCTGGAGGACTGCATCTTGGGGGGATCGGTTCACGTCTCTGGCCAGAAGGCAGCTGGCTCACAGCCGGGTCCCAGAGACCTGGTGGTGCTGGGGGGCTTTCCAGGCTTGCCAGCCTTGTTCATGTTTAGTAAATGCTGCTGGGTGCAGGGCCAGGTGTTAGAGAGGCAGGAGACCCCCACCTTCCAGTAGAACCCCCAAGGCAGAGTTTTGTTCTGATAAATCTGGGGTCGGAAAGACCGAGCTGAAAAATCATGATGTCACAGGGTGGTGCCAGCCCAGGCTTCTTCACCCAAACTGAGCAGAAAGAATGGTCCTAATGGTCCTAAATGGTCCTAAGCCATGGGTCATGGCAGGCAGTGTCTGTCACCTGATCACAGGCCTCAGGAAGGGGACATAGGCCCATTTGGACTTGCAGCCAGGAATAGCAATTACAATGGCAGCTAATATTTATATAACACTTAATACCTGCTAGGCACTTTGTACTTGTTATGTCACTTAATTCTCCCAACAACCCTAGGAGGTGGGTGCTGTTTTTCCCGTTTTACAGATGAGGAGACTGAGGCAAATGGGTACAGTGACTTGCCTGGGATCACACAGCTAGTAAGTGTCTGAGATCAGATTTGAACTCGGGGCTTCCTGACTCCTAAGTCCCTCACTGCATGCACTGAGCCACCCAGCTGCCTCAGAGGTCACGGGCTACTCTGCAGCTGCCTCAGAGGTCACGGGCTACTCAGCAGCTGCCTCAGAGGTCACGGGCTACTCTGCAGCCTAATTTACTCATTTTTGAAGCAGCCGGTGTTTGTGAGAAGGTCATGAGGTCATAGATCTGGACTGAGAAGGGACCTCAAAGTCTTCCTGCTCCAACCCTGTCATTTTACAGATGGGGAAACTGAGACCCAGGAGGGTAATGACTTGCCCAAGGTCACACATATCCTGCGTGTCAGAAGTGGAGTTTGAACCTAGATCCAGTACTCTGTACTGTCTCGGATCCCACCTCTGACTGTGCCAGTCTGACTTTTGACAAGTCATTTAATCTTTCCCTTAGGGCCTCAGTTTCCTTATCTGTAAGATGAGCGGGTTAGATAAGTGACTGCCGCAGTCTCTTTGAGCTCCAGGTCCATGAACATGTAATACGAAGACAAACAAATGACCCAGCCCCTGCCCTCCATGAGCTTAGGTCAAGGGGTTGTGGAGCAGGTGTACAGGGTAGGGCCTGGCTCAGATGAGCCCCCATTGGGGCCAGTGACTCCTCTCTCACTTCCTTCTGCCCCAGGTGGTTCAGTAAGTATGCAGAAATGGATTATGCCCGGGCTGGTAACAAAGCGACCTTCACCGTCAGCCTGGATGCGGGGCCCTTGGAGCAGTTCCCCCATTCCATGGAGCCTCAGCTGAGGCAGCTCGGTCTGCCCACTGCCCTCAAGAAAGGTAAAGGACACGTGGGCTGTGTGGGTGTTGGAAACTTGGCCTGAACCTCCCTCTCGTCTTTTCAGACGTGGCACACTGTGGGTGTGGAAGCTCACATACGCTGTCAGACATGGCTGATGGGTTGGGTGATTTTGTCAAATGCCTTTTTCCCCTCTGTCTTTTCTGTTCTGTGTCATAAGGGGTGGCCTGGCAGGGAAGAAAGGGGGAAGGATTAGGAAATGACAATAAAATGAAAACAAATATCAGAAAAAAGGAAGAGATTAGCTCCATCACCCCTGAAGGAAGTTGGTGTTTGCCCCCACTGGCAGGCATCTCGCTTTTTCTGGGACAGTGACCCAGAGAGCCCACTTCACCAGGATCTTTTCTGCAGGTGTGGTGACCCTCATCTCTGACTACCAAGTGTGTAAAGAGGGCGATGTGCTGACCCCTGAGCAGGCTCGAGTCCTGGTGAGTAATGGGGAGGGCTAGTGAGCAGAAGGAAAGACTGAGCCCAAGCCTCTTCCCCTCTCCCCTACCCCCCACCCCCCTTTCCACCGCCCCGACCCCTCTGCTTTGTCTCTTCAGAAGCTGTTTGGGTTCGAGATGGCAGAATTCAAGGTTAACATCAAGTACCTGTGGCAGGCTGAGTCAGGGAAGTTTGAACATCTGGGGGAGGACGCCAAGGAGGACGATGACGATGACAGCAGCTCCTCAAAGAAATCAGAAGACATGGAGGATGACGACTGAGCGAGGACAGCGCGGCCCAGGGTGCAGGACTTCACCCTGTGCAGCCTCTCTGAACAGCTGCCTTCCTTCTCTAAAGGAAGAGTGACTGACCTTGCAGGACTCAGGAGGGAGAGAGGTGCAGGGCACACATGACTGTATTTTTATATAGAATAAAGCCTTGTCCATGGAGTGGGTGCACCTCGGCTCTCCCTAGGGGCAAAGAGAGGACTGTGGCTCCTTGCTGTGAGCGCTGGCAGGGCCTGGCCTTCTGCCTAAACCCTTCAAGCCCTGGAGGCTCAAAAGGAATGGAGGTGACTGTCCTGGTGCTTCTCTTAGCCCCACTTGCTTCCCGCTGCTCCAGACATCTGTGATAGAAAGTGCCAAAACTGGGATTTTGGAAGCTGCAGCCCCTGGTACCACTGCAGTGAAGTGGTCAGCCGTAGGGAGGACAAAGGGGCCGGGGCGGCTAGGACCCTGAGAGGAGGGGCCCAGTGCTCTCAGTTGGGTTCCTTCACATGCAAGTACGTTACAGTGTCCACAGTGCAAGATATCCCGTATTGGTCTGTGTGTGAGGTGGAGACGATAAGACCCATGCTTGAAACATCAGGGCTTAGCTCTAGGCCCCAAGGGAGACAGGCATGGCTTCTCAACTTTATTACCCCCCACAATGCTAACTCACATTTATATAGCACTTTTTGGAGGTTTGCAAAATATCCTCAAGACATCCCTCTGAGATAGGCGTGATGAGTGTTATCTCTGTTTTAGAGATGAGGAAACTGACTCAAACCCAGGTCTCAATTCCAAAATCCAGTGCTCATCCCACTGTGCCATGCTCTTTCTCACAATTCCAGAGGCATAGAATGTGGCACCTGCTTGGTGCCAGTGATGACCGGCACCAGACGACCCGCTGGGGGTGCAGGGCCATTCACAACAGCCTCTAGGCTCAGAATGTTGCCACCTCGAGGCCACATGTGGCCCTCAAGGTCTCAAGGAAAGGATTGCATTGGAGGACCACATATGGCCTCGAGGCCACAGGTTCCCCACCCCTGGGCTAGGGGGTCTTGCCTGTTTCTGCCGCGGCCCCTATGGGCAGCATCTGGTGAAGCCCACGACTCTTTCTCAGAGTGTGTTTGAATGTTTAAAATTCCAGCCTCGCAAAGGAAACCAATCATATTGAAATACAATTATCTAAATATTTTCAAACAGATTAGGCACCCCCAGGCTAGGTTTCCTTTCTTTTTCCCAACTAAAACCCCTCCGTCCTCTGTCCTCCTTAAAGCCTTTCCTCAGTTCTCTCCCCATTTCTCCTGACCGTGTCTTGTTTCTCCATAGTTGTTTGTACATTGTCTCTCTGAGGGCAGGTCTTTTGCCTTTCTCTCTGTCCCCACAGTCCTCAGCACATAGTGAATGCTTGTTGGCTGCCTGACTTGACAAACGGGGCCCAAATTGGAAAAGGACTTAGCCCAGACTTCCAGCTGGGAGGACCTGAGGGCCCGTGCCCAAAAGGAAGCCTGTGAACCCTAAGCAAGTGCTCATACACCCCCACATTTGGGTGGTGGAAGTGTGATCTCTTCAGTGAGATCTGAGTTAGGAGAGCTGGCTTCCTGATCCCAGGTCTTACCGTCGTCATCTCGGAGACGTGCTGAGCCTCATTTTCCTATGCAGTAGAACAGAAATGCGTAATCTTCTCACAAGGACAGTGGTAATAAGAGAAGTCCTCACCAAGCCGGTGTTTGCACTCGTGGCTACAAGTAACTAATTGGAAACAGCACTAATCCTGAGATGGAGTGAATTTCATTCAACATTTGTGAAGCACCTACTATGTTCCAGGCATTGTTCCAAGTGCTGGGGATACAGAAAGAGGCAAAAGACAGATCAGAGAGCTCGTGGGGGAAATCCCATGAGATAAGCCCCATTTTTATTCACGGGTGCCAGGATGAGGCTCTCCCGGGCCGGTTAGAGGAAAGCTGATGCTGTTGGTGTGTTTTCCACCAGATGCTAGCTGGGCTAACTCCTGGGGCTTGACTCAGGACCCAAAACCATCCCTCTGGGCAGGTGGAGAGTTCTGGCACTTAAAAGAATGTGGGTGTAAAATCATTAAAAAGCTTTTCATGGTGCAGACAGCCTCAGAGGTGTTCTGTTCAAGGAATGATTACTGCATTCTAATGGCACTGAGGTTTGCAACGTGTCTTATCTCAGTCACAACTAAAAAGAGTCGTCGTTCGTTGTCCAAGAGGACCTTGACATCAGGGAGGTGATGCCATGACATGGATTTAAGTGAGGGAAGGCTGAGCAGTCACCAGGCTCACTTTGTCCTCTGGAGCCATCTGGGTCCAGTGGCCAGATGTGGATCAGGATGACTGGAGATGGCCCAGGATGCAGTGGGAGACCTTGGCCACCTTAAGCTAAGGTGTTTCCCAGGTCTCAGTTTGTCTGAGGCAATACCCATTCGGTGATTAAGGCCAAGTAACAGTACAGAGTACTGGATCTAGAGGCATAGGGTATGTGTGACCTTGGGCAAGTCATTAACTTCCTGGGCCTCAGTTTCGTCATCTGTAAAATGATAGGGTTGGACTAGAAAAACTCATTTCCCTCCCAGGTCTAGATCCATGATGTCATGACCTTACACACACTAGCTAATTCATAAATGAGTAAATTAGGCTGCTGACGTGTTGTTTCTGTTGTCTGAGGCAGCTGGGTGGCTCAGGGAATACAGTGAGGGACTTACGAGTTAGGAAGCCCCGAGTTCAAATGTGATCTAGACATTTAGTAGCTGTGTGATTGATCCCAGGCACATGACTTCACCTGTTGGCCTCAGTCTCCTCATCTAGAAAGTGGAAGTAGAATTAAATGACGTAATTACAAAGTGCTTAGCACAGTTACAGAAACGTTAGCTGCTGCTATTATTATTCCTGGCTGCTGGTCCACATGAGCCTGTCCCCCCTTCAGAGTGACAGATACTGCCCCCCCTGGTACTTAGGACCATTCTTCCTGCTTAATTTAGGTGTCTGGCAAACTCCCTCTTCCACGTAAGGCAAGAGTGACAGCCCAGGACTGAACTGTTAGTGGCTAGAGCTTATTTTGAACTCTAGTCTTTCCAAATGCGTCCAGAGCTCGCCCCTCCCTCACACATACCTTACTAGCTTACAGGGTTCTATGAGTATCCTTCATGTTTTTCAGATGAGCAAAGGGGAACTTCATAACATTTCTGTGGTCATGGGATAGATTTAAGAGTCAGGATTTGAACCCACATCTCAGACACTTCCCAATCCATTCAAAAGACCCATGTTTGCTTCAGTATGATTTTATCACACGTTGACGTTGCCCACACCTCTATGAAACTCCCTTTCTCCTTATTTGGGGAGAACGTTCCCAAGCCCCCAATTTTGAAAAGGGAAGTAGCATCAGCTCTCCCTGGCAAAGAGGAGGTGGTGGTACGTGCTGGACAACTGAGTGGTTGGCCCCGCAGGACACAGATGTGGGACACAGTGGCCCCGGCCAGAGGGCAGAAGACTTCAGGGAAGCCAGGAAGGCTGCCTCAGCATCAGACTGCGCAGCCAGGGCTGAAGGGATTAGCCTGGTTCTGCCTGGTGTCAGAGGTCGGGCTGGGGGCAGGCTTAGTTAGGTTCAGTGGCTGGTAAAACTCTTAGAATCTCACGGAGCCAAAGCAGACTAGGTCTGGTGTACTACACAGAGGAGCCCTGTTCAGACATGGACTGGCTTATCTGGTCCAAGGCCCTCCTCACCATACTTGGAGGCCTCCATTCCTTGTCCAGCACGCACCAGCAGCCTGCTCTTCAGGAAGGAGCCAGGATCTGCCGCTGACTTGCCTCTTCCCACCAAGGACCCAACCAACCCCAGGCCCCAGAAGAGCCCTGCTCATAATTCACTCTAGACCACTCTCCTGTGCAACATTTGCTTTTATTCCAACAGGACAGGACAGAGCTGGTCTTGGCCCTCACCCTTCTCAACAGTAGGAGCAGCAGGGCAGGGGGCCAGAGGTCTTACGTCCAGGAAGGAGGCTAGAAAACCATGGATTCAGAGAACAGGGACAATTTGAAAGACAGAGCTCAGGCTACAGCAGGTTAAGACAAAGGCTGGCTGATGGGGCTGACAGCATGGGGACAGCCAGCATCAGTGAGGGGGCCTCTCTCCACCACCATGGCTGGAGCTAGCGGAAGTAGTTGGGACATTCGTGGGCAACGAGGTTCCAGGCTTCGTCAAAGGCCTTCACCACCCCAGGCTCCAGAGGGCCCTCCTCTGCTGCTGCCATGTTCTGCTGCAGCTGCTCCAGGCTGGACATGCCCAGGATAACGGCGTCTCCACGGGCACCCTGTCAGGAGAGGAGAGACAGAACCAGGTATGTGTGTAGGTCATATGAGAGGGGTATGGGGTTGAGGTGGAGGGGTAAATGTTTAACATCCACCTCTCAGGGAGGGGTGATGTTCAGGATTGTGGTGATAAATGTTTGACAACTAGCTGTCCAGAGGAGGACATGTGCCTAACAACACACTTTTAAATTTAATCTACTTCATTAACATTTTCTCCATTGATTCCTTAAGTCTACGCAGTAAAATAATAAATCAAGCCTGCTGGGGGCAGGGCTCAGTGATAGAGAGGCAGAAGACAAAATATAGCGTTTGCTAACTTCTGAGTTACAAATGCTCACACTCAAAAAATTTTTTTCTGATAATTTTAATTTGCATTTCTTTAATCAATAATGACTTTGGACATTTTTTCATATGATTATAGACAGCTTTGATTACTTTGTCCGAAAACTGCCTGTTCATATGCCTTGACCATGTCAACTGAGGAATGGCTCTTATAAACTTGACTCAGTTCTCTATTTGTGAAATGAGGTCTTTGTATCAGAATTGCTATAAAAATTTCTTCACAGTTATGACTACCAGCTGTCACACTCAAAATTTAGCGATGGTGACATGAGCTAGCTCCAGGGGGATCCCCTGGATCTCCCACTATGATTCCATGAGGGCGGGAAATGTCTCTTACTTCTTTTTGTAGGTGCCCCAATAGAGAAGAGTATGAGACTTGGGGTCAGGGAGATCTGCATTCCAATTCTGTCTTAGACACTTATTAGCTATGGGACCCTGGACAAGTCATTTAACCTCTGCCTCAGTTTCCTCACCTGTAAAATGGGAATAGTAATAATGCCTACCTCACAGAGTTACTGAGGATCAAATGAGGTAACAGGTGTAAAGAGCTTTGGAAATCATGTGTTTGTCAGACTCTTTGTGACTCCATTTGGGGTTTTCTTGACAAACGTACTGGAGAGGTTTGCCACTTCCTTCTCCAGCTCATTTTACAGATGAGGAAACTGAGGCAAACAGGGCTGAGTGATTTGCCCAGGGTCACAAAGCTAGTAAGTGAATAAGGCCAAATTTGAACTCAGGAAGAGGAGTCCCTGACTCCTGGCCCAGTAATCTATCCACTGTGCCACTTGGCTCTCCCAAAAAAGGTACCAGAGTGGTTTGCCATTTCCTTCCTTCTCCAATGTATTACAGCAAACAGAGGTCAAGCAACTTGCCCGGGGTCACACAGCTAATAACTATCTGAGGCTGGATTTGAACTCAGGTCTAGGCCCAGTGCTCTATCCACTGTGCCACCCAGCTGCCTAAACTCCAGTTCTTTGGATCTCTCTCACCACATCTCTTTAGCATCATTAGGCTCCCGTAGGTGCTCCACCATAGGCCAGTTTAGGAAGCCTCCTGATGGCAGGCCACCATTGGGGGAGTACTAGCAGGCTGGGTGTATGACCAAACATGGCTCCTGGATAAGCTCTCCTAACTCTCGGTCATCCTTCCCATAACACGCCGAGAAGCACTCTACGTCCAACCAAACTGAAGGAAGGATTATTCCCCAACCCAGCTTTGCCCATGCAGGCAGGCCCTCTGTCTCTCACAACAGCCCTGGGGTGGGGACCATTACCCCCAAATTTCAGAGAAGGGAACTAAGGCCCATTGAGGTTATGCAACTTGTCCATGGCCATACAGTAAGTAACCCCACGAGGCTGGATTCTAACTCGGATCTTCCTGACACAGAAGTCAGGAAGTTGTCCATCCCATCTGACAAGACAAGAGGATGGAATGGGCTGCTGTGGTAAGGACCTATGAAGGTGAATGGGATGATGCCAATGGAGGGATCCAGAGCCCTGATAATACGAGAAACACCCTGATCACTGCAGCCACTCAGCTCAGGCTGCACAGGAAGTACAGTGGTGGTACCCAGACTGGGAGCTCCTCCAGGGCAGAAGCCCTCTTCTGCCTTTCTATGTATCCCCGGCACTCAGCACAGTGCCTGGCATACGGAAGGTGCCTGATAAATCCTTAATGACTGATGCACAGTACCAGCTTTTGGCACCTGGCCTTACATAACACAAATAAACACCCTGTTGGTCAATATACATTTAATATTGTTGTTGATGTTATTGTTAATCTCTTGGCTTGGTTTGCCTAAAAAGTTTTCAGGAAACATCCTTTTCCTATAATTCATTTATGATGTGTTTGTTAGCTATGTTAAAATTAGTATTTATCAGTGAGATAAAAGCCAAAGGGCTCAAGACCCCTGGGGATAGGTGGGTTCCTGGGGCCCCTGGGGCATTACCTGGAGCTGGGAGTGATGGTACATCCACCTGAGGGCTGCTGAGGTCATGCTGGGAGGGTTGGCCCCATAACATGCCGCCAGGGCTTTCTCCACAAGACTGATGGCTTGAAAGTGATGTTCCTTCCAGAAGCTGTGTTGAATGGGCAGAGAGGGAAGTTCAGTGGTCAGTGCCCCCAGGCTGGCCTCGGCAGGGCCTGTGTGGGGGCTCAGCTTGGCAGAGAACCCAGGCTCCCAATCACAGGAGCCCTGACAGAGTTAGGCAGCCCAGGCCAAGTTACAGTCCTGGCTCCACCAGCCGCTACTTGCTGGGCGACCACAGGTACTGTCTACTGCAAACCTCCAAGTGGGGCTGCACCTCCCCAGTGAGGATCCCCAAGCACCCAAAGTGACCTTTGTTTATGCTCAGCTACCACCCCATGAACAATTCATAAGCGCGGGACGGAGGCCTTGGGCACACGTTATCCAAGCCCTTCATTCCCCTGGGGTCATGTGTTCCCATAATCACCCATCTCATCCCATGTGACACCCAAGAGGGCCCATTTTAGGACTGGCTGCCACATTCTGGGAAGGACACTGAGAGAGTCCAGAGGAAGGTGAGGTCCCTCCAGGACATGGCAGACATTCAAAGAAGGGTTAAGGGAACTGGGGGGCATGGTCTAAACTTGGGGGCAGTTGGGAGGGCAGAAGGGCACCTGTCATACATGTGAGGGCCTGTCCTGTGGATGGTTCCAAATAGGTCAATTTTGTCTCAGTGTCAGGAAACCCTTCCTCATAATGAGAGGGGCCCAAAAAGGGAAGGGGCTGCCTGGGCTTCTGTGAATACAGGCCAGAGATCCACTTGTCAGGAATGGTTTCAAGGGGGCTCTTGTTCAGGTCTGGGTTGGACCAGATGACCCTGAAGGTGCTTTACCTCTTTTAATTACATCCTGTTTATCCTACACATAGCTTATTTTACATGCATTTGTTTGCCTGTAGTCTCCCTCATTAGACTATAAGCTCCTTGAAGGCAGGGACTGTCTTCTGTCTTTCTTTGTATCCCCAGCATTTAATAAATGTTTACCGAACTGAAGGTCCCTTCAAACCTAAGACGTGGGATGGATTCCCAGAGAGGCGGGCCAGGGGCTGTACCCATTTTTACAGACAGGAAAGTCCGGAGTTTCAGAGATGTCAGGTTTCCTTAAAACATTCTCCCGTCTGACCTGCTTCCCCACTGGGGAGCGGAGCTCACCGATTCCTGTAGGTCTCAGACCAGCTATTCCCAAAGAACCGGCCCTCGGGCTGTTTTTTGTCCTTGTCTTCATACCTGTACTTGCCAGTCAGGAGGCCACCTAAGGGAGACAGGACAGTCTGGTCTCAGGGATTCTGCCGAGAGCTGAGCCCTGAGAGCTCAGCCAGAAGTCAGGGCTCTGAAGGGGGGGAATGTACATTTCAACTTGGCCCCAAGCAAAGAGGAACGGAGCCATGCCCCTTGTCCACTCCCCTCGGCACCCCTGGATCTGGCCTGCATCCCGCTCCCAAGCTGGACCCACAAGATAACCAAACTCAGATTCCTGGAGCACTCTGACGTAGCTTTCACAAAATAACTCCTGGAGATTGTCAGTACAAAGTATTTTCTCTATCCGGACAGAGACGTTGCAATTTGCCCATGGACACACAGCTAGCAAGTATCAAAGGCCACATTTGAACCCAGATCTCTTGACTTCATGTCTTCATTCTACTATCCCACCCCACACACTCTGGGGTCCCCTCCCCCTCTTCCCTCCTACCAGCCAAAGGGTTGTATGCGTAGAACCGCAGTCCATAATGACGCAGGCAGGGGAACAGCTCCATCTCCACTTGCCTGGTGGTGGCATTGTACATGCCCTGTAAGGGAGGGAGGACAGCACAGATGAGGAGGCTCAGGGAAGGGAGAACTCCCCAAACCAGCCCGGGTCAGGAGAGGTCACAAGCTAGGCACGATGGCCGGAGGTCCAGTCCAACTCATTCACTTTACAGATGAGGAAACTGAGGCCCAGAGGAAAGAAGTCATTAGGTAGGAAGTGGCAGAGTCAGGATTTGAACCCAGGTCTTCTGTTTCCAAAGCCAGCACTCTTTCTGCCCCAAAGCACTAGGGGCAGAGCCCAAGATTCGAGTCCCAACCGCGTCATTTACTAGCAGTATCACATGGGGGCAGTCCCTCCCTCCTTTGACCTCGAGGGTAGAAAGGTTCCCTGCCCATGGGGCCGTGTGAACCTAATGACCAAGAAGGGCCCGCAGGATGTCCAGCAGCATCCCGGGCTCAGACAGGTGCTCACCTGGTACACCGTGGGGAGGACCCAGCCATTGTTCTTGCAGAGGGTGCAGATTTCAGCTACTTCCCAGGAGGAGTAGTTAGAGAGGCCCAGCTCTACAAACTTACCCTGCACGGAAGAAAGAGAAGGAGGGAGGGAAGAAAAGGGGAACAGAGGTGGGTAGAGGGGGAGTGGGAGAGAACCACTGGGTCAGGGCTGGGCCCCTGCTCTAAGGAGTCGTCCTGTTTTTTTTGTTGGGCTGTTTTTGTTTTTGGTTTGTTTTTTTTTTGGTGAGGCGATCCAGTTTAAGTGCCTTGCCCAGGGGCACACAGCTAGTAAGTGTTAAGTGTCTGAGGCTGGATGTGAACTCAGGTCCTCCTGACTCCAAGGCCAGAGCTCTATTCACTGTGCCACCTAGCTGCCCCTGTCCTTCTATTTTTATCTGAACTTGCCTTCCCTATTAGAAGGTAATTAGAATATCTTTGTGAGTAAGAACTGTTTCATTCATCTCCAGCTCCAGCATAGTGCCTGGCATATAGTAGGTGGTTAATAAATAATCTTGAATGATTGAATGATGCTCTAAGGCCTCTCCAGCTCTGACATCCTGTGTTCTAAGGGCCCTCCCAGTTCTGACATCTGGGTTCTAAGGGCCCTGCCAGCTCTGACATCCCCTGTTCTAAGGGCCCTGCTAGCTCTGACATCCCCTGTTCTAAGGCCCCTCCCAGCTCTGATATCTGCTCTCACCTCCTGGTGCAGCTCATTGCAGGCCTGTAGCGTCTCCTCCACAGGCGTGTCGTGATCTGGTGCATGCAGGTAGAAGAGATCCACTTGGGTGCACTGCAGCCGCTGCAGGGAGGTCTCCAGCTGGGAACGGACACTCTCAGCCCTCAGAGACTTCCCATCCCAGGGATTGGCCTTGGTGGCAATTTTCGCTGAAGGAAAAGAAGGTGGTAGGAGGTGGCTGAGATTCAACAGAGGGGAGCCCTGGCATTAAACATGAAATATTAGCTAAATGATAAGGCAAAAGCCAGAATGATAGCATTTACTTATTAGAAGGCAAGGACAGGAATAAATATTTACTCAGTACAAGGCTGAAGTGGGAATAATTATAACATTTATTCAATTATAATATTCAGTTATTAAAAATTACAATAATTACACAATTAAAACATTTAATTATTAAATAATTATAACATTTACTCAGTAGAACACAAAAGCACAGATAATCAAAATATAACCATCTATGCACAAACTCTCTCCCTCCACAGCACACACTATCAGGGATAGTGGAACCTAGTAGGGAGGCACATGGGTTTCTCTACTCAAATTGGAAGTAGCTCAAGACACTGACCAGCAGGCCTTAATGTCCTTGATCTCTTTAGAGAACAGTCAGCACCCTACGGAACTGCTTCTCTACACTCTGCTGGCTTTCTGGTCCTCTCAGCGCTTTTCTGTTCTTCCTCAGGCTGCTGATGTAGGATCCAGCTCTCTTAGACACTCCATCTCTCGGCTCCAGGCATTTTCTCTGCCTATCTCCCCGATGCCTGGAATGCTCTCCCTGTTGTTCCCCTCCATTAGATCGTGAGCTCCTTAAGGGCAGGGATTGACGGTTGCCTCTTTTTGTATCTGTGGCTTAGTACAATAGTAGGCACGTAGGTAAATGTTTACTGATTGACTGATTTTAAGATACAGACACTCTTGGCAGGGTGCTGAGAGAGTGTTAAGCTTTTTATTTTGATAACAGTAGTTAGCTTAGTCCAGAGAAATGTCAAGCTCCTTAGATTTTCTCAGAGGCTTTGAGGAGTTTTTCCCTCCCAAGCTATAGATAGCAATAAGGCTGTGTAACTTTTCCTAGCCAATTCTTCAGATAGCAGGGGATTCCCATTTTTTCTCAAAGTCATGCTTCTTCTCCATTTGTCATGATTAACTGCAAAGCAGACACAAAGCTTGTCTTTTCCCCTCAGTTTCTCCCTTTCAGACCAGAGGGCAGTAAAAGGCAACCCAGGTAAGCTTCTGTATCTCAAGTTCAGCCCTGATCTAAGAATTGTAAATTGGAAGGGGGTTTAATTTTTATTATGTACTTTTCACAGCTGACCCCACTCAACTGCTTAGGATGGAAGAATTTACTGATTTCCTTTACTGAATATCACCCTCTTCCCCCTCCCTGCTCTACCCCAAGCCAGGAATTCCATTGCTTCTACTAGTGAACTTTGCTTCTGGGTACAATTTGGGGAATCTGACCAGTGGGGGTGCAGGGAGGGAGGGAGGGGTTTAAAGGGCAATGAAAGAAGAAAGAAAATCTGATCACAGGTTGAGATGTTAGAGGCCATTCAGTTCAAAACTACTACTTTCAAAACCCTGGACTGAGCGTCAGAAGATCCAGGTTCCAACCCTACCTAGGACATTCACTAGCTGTGTGACCTGAAAAGGTCATTTAATCCTCCTGAGCTTCAGTTTCTTATCTGTAAAATGAGGGGGTTGGACCAGATGACCACTAAGGTCCATTTCATCTCTAAATCAATGATCTTATCTATGCCCAGACAGGTGAACTGAGATAGAAAGTGACAGAGCTGGTATTTAAGCCTACATTTCCCAAATCCCAAACCAGCACTCATTCTACAATTAGAGGAAGCTACATGGCAAAGCGGATAGCTAAAATGCTGGACCTGGATGTGGGAAAACCAGAGTTCAAATTCTGATGCTTTATTGTGATACCCTGGGCAAAAGTCACTTTACTTGACCAGTTTCTACCTTTGAAAATAAGGATGATTATGGCTCCAACCTCCCAGGGCTGTTGGGGGGCTCATATAAGATGACATGTGGATAGCACTGCAAAGCTTAAAGCACTATATAGATGTTAGTTATTATTAATCCAAGAGGAAAAAATCAAATTTAAAATAGTGACGAAGGAACTATGTGATAGAACAAACCCTTGGCTGCAAGTGAAGAGACCTAGGTTCCGGCCCCATCTATAGTATATTCACTCTGTGACCTCAGACCCATTCTCTGGGCCTCAGTTTTCTTCTCTTTATAATACAGGGCTAGGTGAAATCATCAGCCCATAATGTTCTCTGACAGTTTATTTCATGAGGTCCCTCCCAGCCCGGTAGCAGTCTGGGTTCTCAGGTTCCTTTCAGCTCTGATACTTTAAAAATTTGAGAAGGCAGCAGCTCAGGGAAGCTACTTACTGGAGGGACAGTTTGGGATGAGAGTGGAAGGGTCAATGTGAAGGGGATACATGGATCCTCTGCTGAAAGGTCTGGCCCTCCACCACAGACACTTCAAAACCTATACAGGGCAGGAAGACCCAATCTGAGTCTCTTTCCCTTCCCCAAGGGAGCCCCTAAGCAATCACAAACATGGGACAGAAGACTAGGAACAGTTACCCACCTTAGTGGACAAGAAGAGCCTTGGCCTCCATCTAGCTCCCATTCCCCCGCCCCCCAAACATACATACACCCAGGAACCTCAACTGATGAAGGGGAGGGGGTAATGAGGACAAGCTTTGGAGCAAGGGGTGCTCAGTAAAGTAGCTGATGCCTCACTGCTATTGGGATCCTATCAATGCTTGGATCAGTCTATGAAGGTTCCTAGAGTTAGAGACAGGACACTTCCTAGAGTACAAGGGTCTAACAAACCATCAGATCTGCTGACTGTCACGGGGGCAGAGGTTTCACTAGGAGAGCAGAGGAGGAGTGGGGGCAGGGGTGACTGGGGCTGCACAGTTCAAGGACAGGGCTACACTGGGTGTGAATAGAATTTGCCAGATCAATGGTCCAAGGATGCATGCCCTGGATTGCAACATTTGGAGGTCAGAGTTCATTGCCTCTGGGTAGGGCTGCATGGTGATGGATAGGACCGTGGAGTTTAGTGACCCACACCTCAGGTTAAGGGTTCCATGCCCTAAATTGCAACACCTGGAGGTCGGGGTTCATTGCCTCTGTGCAGGGTTGCACGTGGATGGATGGATGGGATTGGAGAGATTAGTGACCCACACCTCAGATTAAGGGTTCCATGACCCAAATTGCAACATTTGGAGGTCGGGGTTCATTGCCTCTGGGTAGGGCTGCACGTGGATGGATGGATGGGATTGGAGAGATTAGGGACCCACAGCTCAAATCAAGGGTTCCAGGGCGCATGCCCCAGATCTCACCCTTGCGGGGTAGGCAGGTGGCAGGCTGGGAGGGCTGGGGTCCGACCGGCTTACCTCTGCTGCCGCCGTCCCCCAGCCCTAGGCCCATGCTGCCCACGATACTCTCGGACTGGCCGTCGCTGTACATGAAGGCCGTGTCCAGCTCGCGGTGGCCACGCTCCAGGAAGGCGTGCACGGCGGCGGCGCTGGCTGACCCGTCCATGCGCCGGCCCATCTCCATCGTGCCCAGCACGGAGGCCGGCAGGGTCCGGGCCGCCGAGGAGGCGGCGCGGGCGGCGTGGGACATCGCGGCGGCAGCGGCGGCAGCACTAGGGCTGCGGGCACCGGCGGTTCCTCGGCCGGACCTGCAGCGGGTGGCAGCGCGAGCCACGACGCGACACGCGGCGCTCAGCATCTGGGGGGAGGGGACGCTGCGGCCTGCGTGCCGAAGCCCCGCCCCTTCCGTGACGTCACCAGCAGTCTCGGGTAAGGAGGGGCGAGAGCAGAGCGGGTCGCTCTCAGGGACCGTCTGCAAAGTGCGCTGCGCCGCCGGGGGAGGTGGAAGCCTTGCATCCTCCCGGACCAGGTTTGGGTGCTCTTTGGGTCCGCGCGGTCCCGGCGGAAGGCGGTGGGACTGGCCGGTGCGTACCGTTCCGCTCCCACCCCGGACCCTTCTCCGGTATCCCGGCATCTGGAACTGGAAGCAACTTGAAGGGAGCCTCTAGTCCAAACCACTCTCTTTTTTCAGATGAGGAAACTGAGGCTCAGGGACAAAAAGGGATTTGCCCAGAGTCGCCCTGAGCTAGGATTCCAGCCTAGGACTCGTTTATCCCGGCCCCACCCTGGAGTTCCAGCCCCCTGAGCAGGGAGAGCCAAGGAAGGACTGAAGCTTCCAGGCAAGGTTATCATTTATCCCCCTGGAAGGGACCCAGTAATCTGGCAGGGGTGGGAGGGCAGTCCTGGGGACCCAGGAGTCCTGAGCCTCGTGTCCAGTCACCCCCATTCTGCCCCTCCCTTCCATCACCCAAACAGGGAATTAATGAGCGTGCTTATAACAATCAGTGGAGGAAGGGATGCAATACATCATATTGCTGCGGTCTGAGAGGTTGAGAACCCTCAAAGACCGAAGTACCAGGCGGGGTCATCTGGAATAAATTCATAGACTCAAGCATTCTTTAAGTCAAATTGGCAAAAAGTGTATTGTTATGCTATATCAGTGGGCAAGGATTCTTAAGGAACTGCAACCTTAGAGCGGTACAGTTAAAGTTTATATAGAATAAAATGTAATAAAACATGTGCCAAATATCTAACTAGGTGATTCAGGGCGGGATTAGGGAGTGGTTAAGGAGTGGTCAGTTCTTAAAGGACCATGCACTTTTTGTATCTACTGCACAGGCATTTTTCCCAGAGTTCACTAGAAAAAGCCCACAAGGCGGGGACGCGTGGAGGTGTGATTTTAGGCCTGCTGCGGTCAGGGGTGACTGAGAGTTGTCCAGTCTGCCACCAGTCAATGTCTTGTTTGACAAGACAGATGTAGGGAATATACATATGTTTTAGGTCTAGAATACAGATAATGAGGAGTCCAGGATGTAGATAATGACATAGGGCGGTAGTATAGATAGTTCAGTGGGTAAGAATGTCTTTAAGGCCCAGTGCAAAGCCAGTTGAAACTAATAATTCCTTCAGGTGCTGTTTGTAACTGCACCAGGGAGAGAGATAAGGGTCTTGCTGGGGCCCACTCATGAGTACTTGCTAGGCACAGTGTCCTTGCTGGGGAGAAACTGTCAGGGATAGTGTTTCTGAGGCTAGGGAGAAATATGGTCATGGAATTGAGGTACCAGTACAACCACCCAAGCACCCCATCAGAATCAATCAAAAATCCAAAAAACCGTGCCATAAAATCTTTCAAAAATATTATGAACTTGACAAACATCAACACACATAATCATATCTACATAAAAATAGAAAAAGAGAAGTACATGTGAAACCACAAATTTCAATTCCGTAAGGCTTATTTTTTAAATAAAGAATAAATTTAACAGGGTAATTCCAATCCTGTTCTGTTTATTTGTATCTCAGTTTCCATCTGCTTTCTTCTCTGTATACTGTAAATGTTTCATTATTTAGGGGAACCACCATTATTCCCTTCTCCTTCACTCATAACTTTTTCTCTCCCCCCCAAAAAACCTAAACAACATTCTCTCTGAACTCTCCCACCCCAACAAATAAATATAGTCAAGAAGATTGAAAAAAAAAAGGTCTGTGCATTGGACTTGTCAGAAAATGTATGCCTCCTACACCTCTGAAGTCCATCACTTCTCTATCAGAAGGTAGGAAGCATTCTCTATCAGAGCACTAGAATGGTGGCTGGTCATTAACTTGGTCAGAGTTCTGAAGTCTTTCAAAGTTGTTTTCTTTTACCATGTTATCTTTGTATAAATTATTTTCCTGGTTCTGCATGCTTCAGTTTGCATCAGTTCATGGATACAAATTCCCAGATTTCTCTGAATCTAACCCTTTCTTTTTTCCTGTAGGACACAATAATACTCTATTCCATTCATATACAATATTATGTTTGGCCATTCCCTTTATTAAAACAAAGCGTTCCATTGTAAACATTTTTCTTTATATGAGTCTTTTCCTTTGGTCTTTGATCATTTTGGGGTACAAGGTATTCATAGTTAAGTAGCTTTTGGGGTATAATTCCAAACTGCTTTCCAGAATAGTTGAAGCAATTCCCACCTCCAGTAATAATATATTTATAATATATAATACTATAATAATATATTCCTACAGCCCCTCCAACAATTGTCCTTTTTTCTCTCAATCTGGTGGATGTGAGGGGAAAACTTCACAGTTGATTTAGTTTGCATTTCTCTTATTATTAGGGATTTGGAGCATTTTTTACATGGTATTTGATAGCTTGAATTTGTTTTTCAATCTGCCTGTTCATTTCATTTGACCATGATCTGCCAGGGAATCTAGGTGGCAAAGTAGATAGAGTGCTGGGCCTGGAGTCAGGAAGCCACTTCTTCCTAAATTAAGATCTGGCCTCAAACATGTACTAGCTGTGTGACTCTGGGCAAGTCACTTAACCCTGTTTGCCTCCGTTTCCTCATCTGAAAAATGAGCTGGAGAACTCTAGTATCTCTGCCAAGAAAATACCAAATGGGGTCATGAAGAGTTGGACATGACTGAAAAATGACTGAACACCAGGAAATGGCTCTATTTCTTATAGATTTGAATTATAACAAAAATGACTAGCATTTATAGAGAACTTTAATATTTGTAAGGCAGTCTACCAATTAATCAGAGTATGTTGTGCTAGGCACCCTGTGACCTGATTGCATCAACCCACTTGCTTAGTTGCCTGCCTCAGCTCTCCAAACATCTTGGATATCACACCTTAATCACTGAAGTTTGCAACAAAGATGTCCTTCAACTAACTCTTTCCCTTCTGATTTTTTAACATGGTATTTTTTTTTATTTTGCTAAACATTTTCCAATTACATTTTAAATGTCTTTTAAATTTTCAGTCACCAATTCTCTCCCTCCCTCCACCCTCTCCTGTACCTGTTGAGAAGGCAAGAAATATAATATCCATTATTCATATAAAGCCATGCAAAACATATTCTGGCTTTAGCCATGTTATAAGAAAAAAAAAGCAAGAAAAATAAAGTGAAAAAATATGTTTCAATCTACACTCAGTTCTCTCTCTGGAGATGAATAGTGTTTTTGCTCATGAATCCTTTTTAATTGTCTTAGATCATTATATTGATCAGAATAGCTACTTCTTTCATGGTTGATCATTGTTTCAATATTGCTGTTACTGCCTGTATACAACATCCTCCTGGTTCTGTTCACTTTGCTTTGCATCAGTTCATGTAAATCTTCCCAGGTTTTTCTGTTCATCAATTCTTGTAGCACAATAATATTACATCATATTCATATACCACAACTTGTTCAGCCATCCCCCAATTGATGGGCATCCCCTCAATTTCCAATTCTTTGCCACCACAAAAAGAGCTGCTATAAATATTTTTGTACATACCAGTCCTCTTTCTTTTTCTTTGTTCTCTTCGTGATACAGACCTAGTGGCAGTATTGTTGAGTCAAAGGGTGTGCACAGTTTTATAGTCCTTTGGACATAGTTCCAAATTGTTTTCCAGAATGGTTGGACCAGTTCCCAACTCCACCAAAGTGCATTAGTGTACCTATTTTGCCACAGCCCCTCCGACATCTGTCATTTTCCTTTTCTGTCGTGTTAGCCAATCCGATAGGTATGAGGTGGTACCTCAGAATTGTTTTAATTTGCATTTCTCTAATTTTTAGTGATTTAGAGAATTTTGTTTTCATATGTTTATTGATAGCTTTGATTCTTCTTTTGAAAACTGCCTATTTATATCCTTTGGCCATTTGCCAATTGGAGAATGACTCATAATCTTCTCAGTTTAGCTCAGTTTTCTTATATTTGAGAAATGAGATTTTTATCAGCAAAACTTTCTGTAATTTTTCTCCCAGTTTTGTGCTTTCCTTTTAATTTTGGTTTCCTTGATTTTGTTTATGGAAAAACTTTTTAATTTAATATAATCAAAATTCACTTTTTTATGTCCTGTGAGTCTCTCCACAGTTTGGTCAAGAACTCTTTCCTTATCCATGGTTGTATGAAAAGAATCTCCTTCTTTGTTTCTCTAATTTGTTTGTGGTATGATACAATATCTGTTGTGTTGTTACAGCTTGTGTATCAAAGAACCATTTCTACATAGCATTGGTCCCATCAAGTTGCCATCTAAATGAGGCTTGACTGAAGGGTGATTCTTTATTTCAGTTACCATTGGACCTAAAGGTCTTTCCTTGACTCTCAGGACAGCAGTGGTAGACTGGCTCTAAAACCTGGCATAGACTCCAGCTTGTAGACTCCAGATTCCTGGAGCCTTGGTCTGCTGACCTTTCCATACCCACAAGGTCAGAGCCTCTAGATTCATCTCCTTCACCTAAAACAGAATAAACACTGAGACAAAGCACCAAGGTCCATTTTCATGGGGACAGATGTTGGCCTTGGAGGGAAGGACCCAGAGCCTTTCCTCTTAGAACTTTGTCTCTTACCAGTCACTGTCTGTGAAGGAATCATAGTATGAGCAGAGGACCACCAAAAAGGAATGGCTGAAGCCAATTCAGGCCTTTTGAAGAACATTTTGATAGTGCTTTGAAATTTGCCAAGTACTTTACCTAAATATTATATCCTTTGGTCCGTCCAACAACTCCAACAATATTATTATGTTGTAATAGTGTAATATTATTAATACCATTTTACAGATGAGGAAACTGATACTCAGAGAATTTAGGTGACATGCTTAGTTAGGGTCACACAGCTCCTAAGTGTCTGAGGCAGAAATGCTGCAAAATACCTTACACTATGCCACACATCACAGAAGGTTAAAACATTTATCCAAGAGATGGAGATAAGCATTCTTCAATGACCTGGAAACTCACCTGATTTAAATCCCCAATGAAAATCTATGGGTTATCTATCAACAAAGCTAGACTTGGAAAAAAAAAGTACTGTCCATCACAAGTATGCTTACTATACAATGTGATAAAAGTGTAGTTTCAAGATGAAAAATTAGTGTCAAAAATCTTGTAAGCTCCAAGTCTAATCATGGAAAAAAAGTGTTTGCAGCAAAAGAGGCACATAATACATATTTAAAATTTTCAAAGGTGTAAAAAATCTTGAAGTTTATTGTATGTCAACACATTTAAGTATTTTTCTTTATCTCAGTTGATTTGCACATCACTGTAGGTCCTGTGTCCATTTGAAGGTAATTATAGTATGTGGTGTGATAAGCTGATCTAAATTGCATTTCTGCCAACCTGCTTTCTAGTTTTCCCTGTAGTTTTTGTTGTTGTTTTTTGGCAAGGCAATTGGGGTTCAGTGACGTGCCCAGGGTCACACAGCTAATGAGTATCATGCTTCTGAGAACAGATTTGAACTCAGATCCTCCTGATTCCAGGGCTGGTGCTGTATCCACTGTGCCACCTAGCTGCCCCTTCCCTGCAGTTTTTGTTAAATACAAGTCCTTATTCCAGAACTTTGGATACTTGGGTTTAATAAATTATTATTACTATGTTCATCTAGGTTTTATTCATATAATCTATTCCACTGATCAGTTTTCTATTTCTTTTTAGCCAGCATCAAATAATTTTTTGATTATTGCTTTATAATATAGTTTGTCATATGGAATGCTGATTCTCCTTCATCCCTACTTTTTTTAACTTCCTAGATATGAAAGTAATATGATTTTGTTCCTTCAAATGAATTTTGTTACTATTTTTGTCATTCTATAAATTAACCCATTGATTGGAATGGCATTGAATAACTAAATTAACTTGATAATATTGTCATTTTTATTATATTGGCAGGCTGATCCACTGTATTTCTGTAAAGAGTGGTTTGTTGTTATATTTTTATAATTCTCTTTCTTCCTTGGTAGGTGGACTTCTGAATATTTTTTAAATTCTGTAACCAAATAGAATGGAATCACTCTGTCTCTTTCTTAAGGGTTTTGTTGATAATATACAGGAAATCTGATTATTTATGTGGATTCATTTTAGGTCCTGCTACTTTTTTGAAGTTATTATTTCAGTGAATTTTTTTTAGTTCAATCTCTAGGATTTTCTAAGTGAAACATCATATAATCTGCAGAAATCAATAACTTTAGTTCTTCTTTGTCTATGCTTATTCCCTCAATTTATTTTCATATATCATTGCTATAACTATCACAGCCGGTATGATATAAAACATCATGGTAACAATGGACATCTTTGCTTTATTTCTTATTTTACTGGAAAGGATTCTAATATTTCGTCATTGCTGATGAGAAGTTTAAAATTGATCTGTTCTAATTTATTTATTGACACTATTTACAAGCAATTGATTTTGTCCTGTAACTGTTTAAATCATGTTTCTTTGTCTGTGAACTTGGTTAAGAATTCAACTGGCCTGCAGTAGGTTAAGATGAAAAAATCCAGCTCTCCCACTCAAGGAATTTAACTGGTTTTAGAGAATATGTGTGAACAGAAAAGGAGTTTGGGCCTGATATCTTTACTTCATCCAGCTATCCTTCAAGGATGTCTGGTTTCCTGTGCAAAAGTCTGAGCCACTATTCCATACCTGCCCTCAGACAATGAGCACCTCTTAGTCTCATGAGAGAAGGGGGGTGTCATTACTAGCCCCCATTACCAAACTTCCAACCAATCATGTTGTTTCCTGAGACGCATCTCTGTAACCAATCCTGTTGCCTTTAATCCCATAATGTCATCTACCCTGTTCTGTTCTTTGTTCTGTCCTCCCCAAAACCTATATAAGGGGAACTGCCCTTTACTGGGGTCTTTGTCATTAATAGAGGCAATACATTGACCCCATTTATTGACAGGTGGCATGCCCCTGTTAATAAATGTTATCTTGCTCACAGATCTGCCTCAGTTTGGCCTTTTGTTAAATTATAGTCACAACACTGATAATCTTTGCTCTTGGTTTTAGATAGGTTACTACTTAGAAGAAATAGTACATGTCTTTTATTCCTATGCTTTTTAATTTTTTTTTTAACATCAAGTGGTATTATTTCGTCAAAAGCTTTTTCTGCATTTTGGTGTAATCATGTGATTTTAATTTTTTTTTATTAATTCGATCTATCATCTTTTTAGTTTTCTTAATATCAAACCTACGTAAATGCTGTAAATCCAATAGGATCATGTTATATAATGTTTTTAATATGTTGCTATAGACTCTTTGTTAGCACTTTATTCAATATTTTTTAATCAATATCTGTTGGAGACATTGGTCTATGGGTGGTTTTTTCCTGGTTTTTCTCTCTCTGGTTTGGGCATCAGGACCATATTTGTCTCATGGAAGGAGTTTGGGAGGATCCTTTTTCTCCCCATTTTTGCAAATAGTTGACACAATATTGGAATTAATTGTTCTTTTAATGTTTCATTGAATTCACTTTTAAAACCATTTAGTCCTGGGGATCTTTCCTTTGGAATTTACTTTTTGATTTATTCAATTTCCTTTTTCTGAAATTGGGTTATTTGAATTTTCTATTTCTTACTCTGTTAATTTGGGTACTGTATATTTTTGTAAATATTTGCCCATTTCATTTAAATTATCTGTTGACATATGAATGAGCAAAAAATGTTCTGATGCTTTCTTTTATTTCTCCTTTTTTTTTTCATTTTTTATACTGGCAATTTGACTTTTTTTTTTTTTTTTAGCAATCACTTATCTATATTTATTGATTTTTTCCTAAACAAGTTCGTAGTTTTATTTAACAATTCAATAGGTTTTTTTAAACAATTATGTTTCTCTTCAGTTTTCAGAATGTAATTGGGCTTTTCTAGGTTTTTGTTGCTGCATGGGCCAGTTTGCTGATGTGTCCTTTCTTTTGTTGATAGAAGTGTTTCTAGATATCCCCCAAATATCTTGTTTAGCTGCAACTCAAAGTTTTATTATCCTTTTTCATTATTGACATTTTGTTTTATGAAATTATCTTTTTTGTTCTTTAGAATTAATTTTTTTGATCTTCATTTAAGTTTGATTTCTTTCTTTAAACGTGTATATTTGATTATATTTTTCATTGAATTGTGGTCAATGAGGGTTATATTTAATATTTTCCATTTGTTTATAAGATTTTATGCACTAGCATATGATCAATTTTTAAAAAATAATATTTTATTATTCCCAATTACATGAAAAGGCAATTTTTAACGTTCCTTTTTTTTTTTAATTTTGAGTTACACGGTAACAGCAACATTGTGCAATGACCAGCTATGATAGTCTTAGCTCCTCTCAGCAATACAATGATCCAAAACAATTCCACAAGACTTGTGACAGAAAATTCTATCCACATCGAGAGAAAGAACTAGGGAGTCTAAATGCAGATCAAAGCACACTATTTTCACTTTTTTTGTGTGTGTGGAAATATGCTTACGTGACTGTACATGTATAATGTATATCAACTTGCTTTCCATCTTAGGGAGGGAGGATGAAAGGGAGAGAGAAAAAATTTGGAACTCAAAAATCTTATAAAAAATGAATGTAGAAGACTATTGTTACATGTAATTGGAAAAAAATAAAATATTATTTACAAAAAATTTTTTCGAGTTCCAAATTTTCTCCTTCCCTTCCCTTTCCTTCCCCCTTTCTGAGACAGTAAGCAATTTGACATAGGTTATACATGTGCAAACATGATCCATTTTTTTAACAAGTGCTATGAAGAGGTGAGAAACATGCATATTGCTTTCTATTTGCAGTTAATTAATCATCTAAGAAATGCATCTAAGAAATTTTGGTGTGTCATCTCATCACTATTATTGTCTTCCATAATTATTGTTTCTATGATTTGTTCTCTGAGCTATTTGTTATTTAGAATTTATTATTGTCTCAATTTGACCTCTGTGTTTTTGGTTGTGCTTCCTCAGTTAATTACTATGTTTATTGCATTATGGTCTATAAATGATATTTCAGTATTACATCTAGTTGGAATTTCTTTCTTTCCTTTTTTTTTTTTTAAAAAATACCATGTAGTACTGATAAATAGTGGTTCCATTTAGAAACTACCATAAATCTTTTGGCTATAAATTATTCCTTTTATACAGTATTTTCCTTTTATTTATGTTTCTTAGATTTCTACAGCTCTGAGAAACATGAAAGTCTCCTACAATTACTGTTATTATGGGTGTCTTTTTGCAATTCAACTAATTTTTCCATTATGAATTTAGATGCTATATGACTTAGTGCATATAAATTTAATATGGATAATGGTTTGACGTCTATGGTTCCCTTAAACATAATATAATGTCCTTGTTTGACTGCAGTGATATTGTGAATATTTACTTTTGCTCTAACAGCATAATTCCAACATGTCCTTTTTGGCTTCACCTGATGCATACTCCGTTTTGTTCCATTTTCTCATTTTGCTCCTATGTATGTCTTTGGTTTTTAGTTATTTCTTGTAAATAGCAGATTTTTGGAGAAAGGGTTTCTTTTATTATCCAGTCTGCGACCCTCTTTCTTTTTATTGAAATATTTAATCCATTCACATTTAGAGTTATGAGTTAGGTTTATGGTTTCTTCTATTTGTATCTTTAAAATTGATGAGTTTTTTTTTAAAAGATTTGTAATTTATTTTCCTTCCTCTTTTTAGTTAGTATTTTATCTCCAAAATTGGTAGAATCCATATTCTACTCTAAGAGTTGTTCATAATGATGGTATCCCCATTCTGGACAGAACAACCACAACAATAAATGACACGAGATCTATCAATCCATCAATAAGCATTTATTAAGCCCCTACTATGTACAAGGCTTATGATAGTTGTTGAAAAAGCACTGGCTCAATAGTAGGAGTACCTGAGTTAAAATCTCACCTCTGATATTTATTTGGCATGATTACTTTACCTCTTCAGGCCTTGGTTTCCTCATTAGAAAAGTAAGGAGTCATAGGGCAGCTAGGTGGCACAGTGCATAGAGCACCGGCCCTGGAGTCAGGAGGACCTGAGTTCAAATCTGGCCTCATACACACAACACTCACTAGTCGTGTGACTCTGGGCAAGTCACTTAACCCCAATTGCCTTACCCCCCCCCCCAAAAAAAGTAAAGAGTCTGAACCGGAGGCTTCTGAGGTCCCTTCCAGCTATAAAGATACGATCTTGTGAAACCCCAAAGTGAGACAGTTCCTGCCCTCAAGGAGCTTATGTTATACCAGAAATGCAAGTAGAACAAAGCCCTATATGAACATCAGTTGTTATTACTGCCATTTTTCTGTAGCATAAGGCCACATATGGTCCTCTGAGTTCTCAAGTGTAGCCCTTTACTTCACAGAATAAATCCTCTTAAAACGATTTGCTTTGTAAACTTGGATTCAGTCAAAAGGCCACATCCCAGGACCTAGAGGGCCACATGTGGCCTTGAGGCTGCCTGCTCTCCACTCCTGGCCTAGAGTATCCCCATTTGACAGATGAGGATACTGAGCCCCAGGGAGCTGAAAAATAATTACTAATTTATAGAGCACTTTACAGTCTGCCCAGGTGTGCATCTGGGGGAGCCTTGAATAAGGTGTGAAATTCCCTGAATGAGGTCAATTCCTTGACTACATAGGGAAATCCTCATCTCAAGTTCTTAGACACCATCCCACCAAGGACCCAACCAACCCCAGGCCCCAGAAGAGCCCTGCTCATAATTCACTCCAGGACACTCTCTTGTGCAAAACTTGCTTTTATTCCAACAGGACAGGACAGAGCTGGTCTTGGCTTTCACTCTTCTCAACAGTAGGAGCAACAGGGCAGGAGGCCAGAGGTCTCACCTCCAGGAAGGAGGCTAGAAAACCATGGATTCAGAGAACAGGGACAATTTGAAAGACAGAGCTCAGGCTACAACAGGTTAAGGCAAAGGCTGGCTGATGGGGCTGAGAGCATGGGGACAGCCAGCATCAGTGAGGGGGCCTCTCTCCACCACCATGGCTGGAGCTAGCGGAAATAGTTGGGACAGTCATGGGCAACGAGGTTCCAGGCTTCGTCAAAGGCCTTCACCACCCCAGGCTCCAGAGGGCCCTCCTCTGCTGCTGCCAGGTTCTGCTGTAGCTGCTCCAGGCTGGTCATGCCCAGGATAACGGCATCTCCACGGGCACCCTGTCAGGAGAGGAGGGAGAAAGCAAGCTATGTGTGCAGGTTCCTTATGACTAGAAGAGTCATGAAGTATATCTCCCCCAGACACAAAAGTCTATCATCTCATTAGCACCTATATTCTCCCATTGCTGCTCTGGGGTTACTAATGGTAGACCACAATCCATGAAGACCCTCCCCACCCCCATTGCTGGCCTTTCCCCCACCCCAGGGCAACGGTAAGACACGGATGGGTGTAAGTAAGCTTCAGCATGTAACCAAGGAGGCTTGTGGCTCAAGATGATCTGGCCTAATTTTCCAGACATATATCTCATAATTCCACACTTTCCACCAAACTGGATGGTTTTTTTGTTTTCCAACCCCAATTTTTTTTTCTTTTGCTTAGGCAATCGGGTTAAGTGACTTGCCCAGGGTCACACAGCTAGTAAGTGTTAAGTGTCTGAGGCTGGATTTGAAGTCAGGTCCTGCTGACTCCAAGGCCAGAGCTCTATTCACTGCACCACCTAGCTGCCCCCCAACCTCATTTTCATCTCTCACCCTGGTACCTTTGCTTGGGTCATGTACCATATCTGGAATATTCTCCCTTCCACCTCCTGGCATCCTCAGCTTCCTTCCAGGCTCAGCACCAATACCGCCTCCCCCTGGAAGCCTGCCCTGCTCTCCTCAACTGTTATTGCTTTCTCATGCTCACATGATCATGAGGTTACTCATCTGTGCATCCTACCCCTCATTAGAATGCACCTCCTGGAAGGCAGGGAATATTGTTCCCTTGTGTGTAGAAATTCTTAGGGCCTCGAGCAGTGCCTGGCACACAGCAGGTGCCCATCGATGCTCGCTGAATAGAACTCAAAGTACGCCACACGAGGAGGTGGTAGAGCAACCCGTGAGCAGCAACAACCAGACAATCCAGTGACCCCTGGTGCCCAGGGACTATTTTGCAAACCCAGAAGGAGGCAGCTTCCAGCCCCCAGTGGGTGAGTCTTCTTTGCAGCTTGGACAGCAAGAAAGATACCCAAGGGCTTGCCCAAGGCCACCCAAATAAGAGAGCCTGACTTGGGCCTCGGACCCGAGCCAGACTCTGAGGCCAGCTCTCTATCCACTCTGACCAGCTACTGTCATGGGTCACTATGGTTAGAGGAAGGTGTAGACAAATAAAAAGATTTCAAAGGCATATGGGAAGACTCATAAGAGGTGATTCAGAAGCAGCTCTGTGGGCCAGTAGATACAGCAGGAAGCCCTGATACTTAGTAACTGTGTGACCCTGGACAAGTCACTTCACTGCTGCCTGCCTCGGTTTCCCCAAAGGTCAAATGAGGATAAGAATAGCACCAAACTCCCAGGGTTATTACAAATGAGAGAATATTTGAACAGCGCTCAGCACAGCACCTGGCACACAGCAGGTGCCATATAAATGTTTGTTCCCTTTCCTTTCAGAATGAAGAAAGCTGAACCAGTAGGTTGAGAGAGAGCTTTTGTGTACAAAGTGTAAATTACAAAAGAATCCCTTATCCAAGTAGGAGTTTCAGGAAGTATGCTTTGTAGTGTCTTTAACCAGTTGTGTTCAAACAATATTTATCCAATTGTGCTAAAAAGCCCATTGGATCAAGGGCCAGAAAAAGTCAGCAGAGACATTTCTATGAAGGAAAGGACATGTCCTCGAAATAATGCCAAAGCTGAGAATGGGCCCAACCTCCTAAAGGGCTCAAGACCCCTGGGGATGGGTGGGTTCCTGGGGCCCCTGGGGCATTACCTGGAGCTGGGAGTGATGGTACATCCACCTGAGGGCTGCTGAGGTCATGCTGGGAGGGTTGGCCCCATAAGATGCCGCCAGGGCTTTCCGCACAAGATCGATGGCTTTAAAGTGAAGTACTTTCCAGTAGCTGCATTGAATGGGCAGAGAGGGAAGTTTAGTGGTCAGTGTCCCCAAGACTGGCCTCAGCAGGGCCTGTGTGGGGGCTCAGCTTGGCAGAGAACCCAGGTATCATCCACTGCAAACCTCCAAGTGGGGCTGCACCTCCCCAGTGAGGATCGCAAAGGATCCAAAGTGACCTTTGGTTATGCTCAGCTACCACCCCATGAACAATTCACGAGCGCGGGACGGAGGCCTTGGGCACACGTTATCTGAGCCCTTCATTCCTCTGGGGTCACGTGTTCCCATAATCACCCATCTCATCCCACGTGGCATCCTAAGAGGGCCCATTTTAGGACTGGCTGCCACATTCTGGGAAGGACACTGAGAGAGTCCAGAGGAAGGTGAGGCCCCTCCAGGACATGGCAGACATTCAAAGAAGGGTTAAGGGAACTGGGGGGCATGGTCTAAACTTGGGGGCAGTTGGGAGGGCAGAAGGGCACCTGTCATACATGTGAGGGCCTGTCCTGTGGACATTTTGTTTCAATGTCAGGAAACACATTTTACAGATGAGAAAAGGAAGACTCAGAGATGATGATGCCTCATCCAAGGTCCCAGAGCTACTTAATGATGAAAACAGGCCTAGATTTCTAGGCCAACATTTTTTTTTCACCATCTGCTAAGCAAGTCCTCTCTAAGGCAAGCTGTGAAGTTCTGATTAAGCACTAGGGACTCCTAATTCCAGGCTCAATTCCTGCAATTCTGGCCATGAAGGTGAGCTCAGAGAGGCAAGAGAGATCTCAAGGGGAGATTGGTATGGCAGAATGAACAATGCATTTGGAGCCAGAAGACTCAGGCTCACATGTGAGGGCTAGCTGCCAACTAGCTCTGTGACAGTCAGTCTCTTCATCTCTCTGTGCCTCAGTTTCCCAATCTGTAAAAAGAGGGAGGTGACTTCTAAGCTCTTCTCCCTCCTATAACCCCGCAGGAGCCAAGCCCACTGGAGTCAGGACAGTTTAAGAGGGTCCCAACCCACAAGAAAGAGGATTCAGGGATCTGGGAGGGATCAGAACATTCTCCCATCTCTGACCCACTCACATGCAGCTCACCGCTTATGGTACATCTCAGAGATATTCCTTCCAAAGAATCGGGTCGTAGGCTGTTTTTTGTCCTTGTCTTCATACTTGTATTTGCCAGTCAGGAGACCACCTGTGGAAAGGACAGACAATTAGATCTCAGGGATTCCACAGAGGGCTAAGGATACTCACACAGGCTTAGAGCTAAGTAAAAGGCCAAAGGCTGCATGAGGCTGGGGCCTCACTTTTCAACTTGGCAACAATCCAGGAAGAAGCTGAATGAATGAAAAAGCATGTATTAAACTTTACTGAACTACTGCAAAGCAATCAAAGCTAAGCGCTATAAGTGCAGATACAAAGGGAAAAAATGTTCCTGCCCTCATAAAATTTCCTTTCTAACCCCAGAAATGACACGAGAAACAAGGCCTGGAAGGAGCATTTTGGTGGCAAAAATGACTAGGAGGGTGAGTGAGGGAACACGACACAACATTGACACACCCCACCCAGGGATGATGGCCAGGGTTCATTGGTTCATAATTCCAGAACTGGGGGTGGGGCTGATTGGGAGAGCAGAAAGAGGAGAAGGCTAGTTTTTCTAGGGCAAAGGTACAAAACCAGATTGAAATATGAGGAAATATTTAACAAAATAAATAAAATGACAATAAAACATAGATAGTGTCCCACTTTAAGCTACTATGTGGCCCATGAGGTTACTCATGTATGGATTAGTGTCTCCGGTTTCCAACTGACCTCACTGGGACCCCCCACCATCCTTGGACACTGTCTCTCTCCTCCCCCACTCCTTCAAACTGAGCTTAGAATACAGACTTAATTGGTCTAAGGGAGCCAAAATAAATTCAGATTTCTGGAGCAATCTTTATCTTTAAAAAAATGAGGTAACTCTATGAGGTAGTTAGTATAAATATTATTTCCCCCATTTGGCTAGAGAGGGTGCAATTTGCCCATGGACACACAGCCAGGAAGTATCAAAGACCAGATTTGAACCCATATTTCTTGACTTCATGTCTTCATTCTACTATCCCACCCCACAGACTCTGGGGTCCCCTCCCCCTCTTTCCTCCTACCAGCCAAAGGGTTGAAGACATAGAACCTCAATCCGTAATGACGCAGGCAGGGGAACAGCTCCGTCTCCACTTGCCTGGTGATGGCATTGTACATGCCCTGTGAGGGAGGGAGGACAGCACAGATGAGGAGGCTCAGGGAAGGGAGAACCCCCCAAACCAGCCCGGGTCAGGAGAGGTCACAAGCTAGGCATGATGGCCGGAGGTCCAGTCCACAGATGAGGAAACTGAGGCCCAGAGGAAAGAAGTCATTAGGTAGGAAGTAGCAGAGTCAGAATTTGAACCCAGGTCTTCTGTCTCCAAAGCCAGCACTCTTTCTGCCCCAAAGCACTGGGGGTCAGAGTCCTAGATCTGAGTCCCAATTTGGCCATTTATTAGCTTTTTGATGTGGGGCCAATCCTTCCCTCTTCTGGTCCTGGATTTCCTCCCCTGTAAAATGAGGGCCTGGGTAGATGGTCTCTCAAATTTCTGTTGGGGCTGACCTTCTATGACCTCGATGGCATAAAGGTTCCCTGCCCGTGGGGCCTGGTGAACCTAGTGGCCAAGAAGGGCCCGCAGGATGTCCAGCAGCATCCCGGGCTCAGGCAGGTGCTCACCTGGTACACCGTGGGGAGGACCCAGCCATTGTTCTTGCAGAGGGTGCAGATTTCAGCTACTTCCCAGCAGGTGTAGTTAGAGAGGCCCAGCTCTACAAATTTACCCTGCAGGAGAGAGAGGGAGAGAGAAAGAGAGAGGGACAGAGGAGAGAAAGGGAAGGGGGGGATGGGAGGAGGAGAGAGGGAAGGAGGCAGAGAGGGAGAAAGAGAGAGACAGAGAGAGGGAGGAAAGGAGAGAAGGGAGAGAGGGAGAGAGAGAGGGAAAAACAGAGAGGCAGGCAGGGGGAGGGGGGAGAGAGGGAGGGAGGGAGGGAGAGGGAGAAAGAGAGACAGAAAGAGGTAGGGAAGGAAGTGGGGAGAGAGAGAAGGAGGGACAGAGAAGGGGGAGGCAGAGAGGAAGGGACTATAATTAGAATATCTTTGTGAGTAGAGACTATTTCATTCATCTCCATCTCTATCACAGTGCCTGGCAGACAGCAGGTGGTTAATAAATAATCTTGAATGATTGAGGAATGCTCAAAGACTTCTCCAGATCTGACATTCTTGTTTCTAAGGGCCCTCCCAGATCTGACATTCTGTGTTCTAAGGCTGTCCCAGCTCTGACATCCTGGGTTCTAAGAGCCCTCTCAGGTGTGACAGTCTGTGTTCTAAGGGCCCTCCCAGCTCTGACATTCTGTATTCTAAGGGCCCTCCCAGCTCTGACATTCTGTGTTCTAAGGCTGTCCCAGCTCTGACATCCTGGGTTCTAAGGGCCCTCCCAGCTCTGATACTCTGTACCCTAAAGGCCCCTTTCTGCCATCCTCCTCTCTCACCTCCTTGTGTAGCTCGTTACAAGCCTCCAACGTCTCCTCCAACGGAGTGTCACGGTCTGGCAAATGCAGGTAGAAGAGATCCACTCTGGGGCACTGCAGCCTCTTCAGGGAGGTCTCCAACTGGGACCGGACACTGCTGGCCCCGAGGGTCTTCCCATCCAAAGGATTGGCCTTGGTAGCAATTTTCACTTGGGGAGAAAGGTGGGAGGAGTGGCTGAGATTCAATTCAATTCAAACAATAGACAGAAAACCCTCAGCTAAGCCCTATATCCAAACAGCTGACATTTATTTCAAAAGGTTTTATTGATATCTTTTGTTTTTTTCATCCTCATAGTTTTCCCCAGGATCTCTTCTCCCCTTCCCAGGGGGCCTTCCTATGTACCTTAATAGTATGTTTTTAGAGGCAGTTAGGTGGTTCAGTGAACTAATTGCTGGGACTGGAGTCAGGAAGAGCTGAGTTCAAATTCTGAGTCAGATACTTACTAGCTGTGTCACTCTGAGCAGGTCATGGAAATGCTATCTGCCTCAGTTTCCTCAAGTGTAAAATGGGAATAATAATGATAGCACCTACCTCCTAGGACTGAAATGATATAATATTTGTAAGTGCTTAACAGTGCCTGGCTCATAGCAGGCACTTAATAAATTCTTGTTTCCTTTCTTCCTTCATGGACCCCTATGTCAATCTGGCAAAGACCATGGACCCATTCTCTGAATAATGTTTTTAAATAATTCAAAGAAATTAATATTACATTTCTGTTAGAAGCTGGTGAAAAGAAACAGGAGGCAGGTTTTTTTCCCAATATCACAGATCCCCTGAAAGCTATCCTAGGACCCCAGGGTTAAGAATCCCTGATTTAGTCCAAACATCTTATCTTACCTTGGAGAATATAAAAATCTAGCAAGGAAAAATGACTTGTCCAGGTCACCTGAACATGGGTTTTCATGAAAGGAAGTGTGTGTGTGTGTGTGTGTGTGTGTGTCTGTGTGTGTGTGTCTGTGTGTCTGTGTGCCTGGCATAGAGGAAAGAATTCTGGATTTGAAGTCGAGAGAGAGCTCAGCTGCAAATCCTGGCTGGGCCACTGACAACCTGTGCAGCCTCTGGCAAGTCACTTACTCACTGTGGGTCTCAGTTTCCTCATCTGTCAAATAAGGGATTTTATTGCTCAGTAGCTCTGTGACCTTGGGCAAGTCACTTCACTGAATCTGTTTCCTAGCCCCTAGAAGGAGGAGGCTGGTTGGGTCAAATGATCTCTAATCTCAAATGCTACATCTGGTGTTCCTATGAATGAGGGGGAAGGGATCTGGAGACAAGGGAGTCAGGAGAAGAGGACAAAAGTCAAGTTTAAGTCCAATCAATAAGGTGTCATTTTAAATTTACTTGTCACACCTGTTACTGAGCTCCCAGACTTAAGTCACCTGCCTAGTGTGACACAAAGCATTATTAAGTACCTACTGTGTGCCAGATGCTTTACAGATATTGCCTGATTTGATCCTCACAACCACCCTAGAAGGTAGGTGCTATTGTTATCTCCATTTAACAGTTGAGGAAACTGAGGCAAGCAGAGGCTAAGTGACTTGCCTAGGGTTATAAACTAGTAAATGCTGAGGCTGGATTCCAACTCAGGTCTTCCTGATTCTTAGCTGCCCATGGAAGGCAGTCCAATCACTTAGGTGGTTTCCTCTACTCAGTTTCATACTCTATCCTTCCTCTCTTAGCTGCCAGGAAAAAGATTGGGTCCTACTAGGAATTTTGTTTTCAGCTACAACTACAATTTGGGGGATAGGACCCAGCCTAAGTGGTGGGTAGGGGTGGGGAAAGAGGTGGTGGAGAGGAATGGTGGTTAAAGGGCCCTGATTAGCAGGAAGCTGGAAAGATAATTCAGGGATCATGGGAACACAAGTGTAGAGCTGGAAGGCCTCTAGACATTTAGTCCATTACAGGTGAGGGGAAAAATCTCTTCTGGGTCTCAGTTTCCTCATCTGTAAAATGAGAGAGTTGTGATGTGATGACCTCTAAGGTCCCTTGCTTCTCTCAATTGATGATTCTATACCCAGAGAGTTCAAGTACTTTCTCAAGGTCACAATGAAAGTTCAGAGCTGGGATCTGAGAGCGTACAGATGTATAATGTGTGTGTCCAGTCGTTTCAGTCCTGTCTGAGCTTTCATGACCTCATTTGAGGTTTTCTTGGCAAAGATACTGGAGTGATTTGCCATTTCCTTCTCCAGCTCATTTGACAGATAGGGAAACTGAGGTAAACAGGGTGAAGTGACTTGCCTCGGGTCACACAGCTGCTAGTAAATGTCTGAGGCCAGCTCTAACTCAGCTCTTCCTGACTCCAGGCCTGGTGCTCTATCCACTGTACCACCTGGCTGCACTGAATTATAATACTGAATCCCAAAACCCTCCTTTCCTCCAGGAATGAAATAAGCAATGCTCAGATGGGACAATGTGGAAGAAAGAAGCCCTGGGCTGCCAGTCCTGTCCCAACTCTGCAGTTCATTCACTGTGTGTGTTGCCTTAGAGAAGTCATTTCCATTTCTGGGCCTCAGTTTCCCTCTCTGTAAAAGAGGGAGTTGAGATAAAAGTGATCTCTAAGCTCCCTTAGTCCTGACACTCTACTTTCTAAGGTTCATTTGAGTTCTAACAGTCTAGGTTCTAAGGTTGCTTCCAGCTCTTAGATTCTATAAATTTGAGAAAGCAGTAGATCACCTACTTAGGGAGGCAGTTTGGGGTAAGAGTAGGCACTGAAGGACTGAGGCCATAAATGGGCCTCATTCACTTTGCTGAAGTGTAGCAAGGGAAGACTCTCCCTGAGTCTCTCCTCCAGCCCCAATGGAGGCTCTAAGTAGCATCACAACCTTGAGACAGAACAGACCTATTCCCTCTCTCCATCCCACCCCTCAAACTCCTTGGTCTCTAAGCAGTGCCAGATAAAATTGAAAAAACCGCACCCAAGGTCAACAACATGCCCTCCCCTTCCCTTAGGCAGGAACTTTAACTCGGCCTGGCAGGCTTCGAAGGAAGTACTGGGGGCATGCCTGGGGGCTGGGAGCCCATAGGAAGGCTACTAGCCAAAGCGTGAGTAACGACGACGATGAGAATCCAGTTACTTTTCGGGGCCGACCGTCGTGGCGCTGGGGACACCTTGGGAGCAGGGGTCCTTTAAAAGAGCCAGGTAGGCGCCAGGGGAAGTCAGAGTGTTTGGGGACCAGCTGATTGTGATGAAGCCAAAGGTTACTGAGGAGAGGCGGAGAGGTCAGAGATTAATTACACTGTTCAGGTGAGGCGACAGCACGTTTTAGAGATTAGGATGCATGGCCTCCAGATGCACTGTCCAGGTGGAAGCTGGGGTTGTAAAGGTGTCAGGGAACCCAAAAAACAATGTTTTGGCGGGGTAGAGGCTGCAGGGGCGGGCATAGAGAACCCAGATCAAGGGGACTGAGGATGCAAGTACCAGAGGAGGAGTTCAGGACTGTACCGGCCTTGGAGCCCAGTGGCAGCACTCAAAGGTGCACTCCTCTGACTGCGACATCAAGGAGAGTCGAGGCTGTACGGACTCAGGACCCATCTGCCATGTCTGGGGGTGGGGTGGATTGAAGTTGCACGACGCTGGGAGGCACGGACCCCGGGGTCTGGGCAGGGGCTGGTGCACAGGGTCGGGGCAGGCAGGGCACTGGCCGGCTTACCTCCTTTGCTGCCGTCTTTTAGCCCCAGGTCCATGCTGCCCAAGAAACTCTCAGACTGGCCTTCGCCATAATAGTGGGCCGTGTCCACCTCGCGGTAGCCGCGGTCCAGGAAGGCCTGCATGGAGGCTTTGCTGGCTGCCAGGTCCATGCGCCAGCCCATCTCCATGGCGCCCAGCACGGTGGCCGGCAGAGTTCGAGCGGCCGAGGACATCGCGGCGGCTGCGTTACAAGAGCAGAGCAGACACTTGTGCACTCGAGGATCTGGGCAGGAGGAACTTTTTATGCGCGCTGCCCGCGCACGCGGGCCCCGGTCCCGTGACGTCACTCAGGAGGTGGGTAGGGAAGGGGGAGAGCGGAGAGAGCCATCTGTCTAGGTTCGTGTGCGAAGTGCGCTGCGCCACTGAGGGAGGTGGAAGCCCTGCATCCTCCCGGACCAGGTTTGGGTGCTCTTTGGGTCCGCGCGGTCCCGACGGACGGCAGCGGGACTGGCCGGTGCGTACCGCCCCGCTCCCACCCCGGACCCTTCTCCAGTATCCCGGAATCTGGAGCTGAAGCAACCTTAAGGGAACCTCTAGTCCAACACTCTCCTTTTTCAGATGAGGAAACTGAGGCTCAGGGACAGAAAGGCGTTTACCCGGGGTCTCCCTGAGCTCGGATTCCAGCCTAGGACTCTTTTATCCCGGTCCCACTCTGGAGTTCCAGCCCCCTGAGCAGGGAGGGCCGAGAAAGGACTGAAGCTTCCAGGCTGGGTTTTCATTATCCCCCTGGAAGGGACCCAGTAATCTGGCAGGGGTGGGAGAGCAGTCCTGAGGACGGAGGAGTCCTGAGCCTCGTGTCCCGTGACCCCCATTCTGCCCCTCCCTTCCATCACCCAAGCAGGGAATTAGTGAAGGTGCCTATAACAATCAGCGGAGGGAGGGATGTAATGGGAAATATAGGTGGTGTAGCAATACCTCCTATCAATCAGAAACCCGGAAAACCATGCCATTAAATCTTTTAAAAAGATTATGAACTTCAGACATCAACTAACGTGATCATATCTACATAAAAGAATAGAAAAGATTAGTATGTGTGAAACCACAAATTTCAATTACGTCAGGCTTATTTTTTCAAATATAGAATAAATTTAACAGGATAATTCCAATCCTGTTCTGTTTATATCCATTTCCATCTGCTTTCTTCTCTGTATACTGTAAATGCTGCATTATTTAGGGGAACCACTATTACTCCCTTCTCCTTCACTCATAACTTTTTCTCTCCCTCCCCCCAAAAATCTAAACAACATTCCCACTGCACCCTTCAACAATAAATATAGTCCAGGAAAAAAAAAAGATCCATCCATTGGCCTTGTCAGAAAATGTATGCCTCCTACTCTTCTGAAGTCCATCACTTCTCTATCAGAAGGTGGGAAGCATTCTCTGTCAGAGTGCTGGAATGGTGGCTGGTCATTGACTTGGTCAGAGTTCTTAAGTCCTTCAAAGTTGTTTCCCTTTACAATGTTGTCTTCGTATATATTATTTTCCTGGTTCTGCTTGCTTCAGTTTGTGTCAGTTCATTGATACAAATTTCCAGATTTCTCTGAATCTAACCCTTTCCTTTTTCCTTAGGAACAATAATATTCCATTACATTCATATATGATATTATGTTCGGCCATTCCCTTTACTAAAACAAAAAGTTACATCGTAAACATTTTTCCACATATGGGTCCTTTCCTTTTGTCTTTGATCATTTTGGGGTACAAGGTATTCACAGTTAAGTGGCTTTTGGGGTATAATTCCAAACTGCTTTCCAGAATAGTTGAAGCAATTCCCAGCTACAATAATAGTATATTAGTGTGCCTCTCTTCCCATAACTCCTCCAACAATTGTCCTTTTTTTGTCCCAATCTGATAAGTGTGAGATGGTATGACAGAGTTGTTTTAATTTGCATTTCTCTAATTTTTAGTGATTTAGAGCATTTTTGTCTTCATATGTTTATTGATAGCTTTGATTTCTTCTTCTGAAAACTGCCTAGTCATAGCTTTTGACCATTTGCCAATTGGAGAATGACTCATAATCTTCTCAGTTTAGCTCAGTTCTCCATATATTTGAGAAATGAGATTTTTATCAGCAAAACTTGCTGTTATTTTTCTCCCAGTTGTGTGCTTTCCTTTTAATTTTGGTTTTATGGTTTTGTTTATGCAAATCCTTTTTAATTTAATATAATCGAAATTGTCCTTTTCATTTCTAAGTTTTTACTTTATTTTTATTTATTTATTTTTAGCTTTCAACATTCACTTTTGTAAGATTTTGAGTTCTAAATTTTTCTCCCTTCCTTCCCTCCTGGCTCCCCAAAATGGCATGCAATCTGATATAGGCTATACTTATACAATTATATTAAACATATTTCCACATCAGTCATGTTGTGAAAGAAATATCAGAACAAAAGGGAAAAACCACAAGAAAGAAAAAACAAACAAAAAAAGAGAAAGTAGTACGCTTTGATTTGCATTTAGACTTTACAATTCTCTCTCTGATGTGGATAGAGTTTTCCATTGTGAGTCTTTTGGAATTGTCTTAGATCATTACATTGCTGAGAGGAGCTAAGTGTAATAAAGTCAATCGTCATACGATGTTGCTGTTACTATGTACAATGTTCTCTTGGTTCTGCTTACTTCCCTCAGCATTAGTTCATGTAAGTCTTGCCTGGTTTTTCTGAAATCAGCCTGTTCACTATTTTTTATGGAATAATAATATTCCATTACATTCATATACCACAAATTGTTCAGCTATTCCCCAGTGGATGGGTATACCCTCAATTTCCAATTCTTTGCCACGATAAAAAGAGCTTTTATAAATATTTTTGTACATATGAGTCCCCTTGCTTTTTCTTTGTTCTCTTTGTGATATAGACCTAGTAGTAGTATTGCTGAGTCAAAGTGTGTGCACAGTTTTATAGTCCTTTGGGCATAGTTTCAAATTGTTTTCCAGAATGGTTGGATCAGTTCCCAACTCCACCAAAAGGCATTAGTGTACCTATTTTGCCACAGCCCCTCCAACATGTGTCATTTTCCTTTTCTGTCACGGTTAGCTAATCTGATATGTGTGAGGTGGTATGTCAGAGTTGTTTTAATTTCCATTTCTCTAATTTTTAGTGATTTAGAGCATTTGACCATTTAACAATTGGAAAATTACTTATAATCCAGTTTAGCTCAGTTCTCTATATGTTTGAGAAATGAGATTTTTATCAGCAAAATTTTCTGTAACTTTTCTCCCAATTTTGTGCTTTCCTTTTAATTTTGGTTTCATTGCTTTTGTTTGTGGAAAAACTTTTTAATTTAATATAATCAAAATTCTCTTTTTTATGTCCTGTGAGTCTCTCTCTCCACAGTTTGGTCAAGAACTCTTTCCCTATCCATGATTGTATGAAAAGAATCTCCTTCTTTGTTTCTCTAATTTGTTTGTGGTATGGTATGATATGATATCTATAGTGTTGTTACAGGTTGTGTATCAAACAAGCATTTCTACATAGCATTGGTCCCATCAAGTTGCCATCTAGATGAGGCTTGACTGAAGGGTGATTCTTTATTTCAGGTACCATTGGACCTTATGGTCTTTCCTTGACTCTCAGGACAGCAGTGGTAGACTGGCTCTAAAACCTGGCATAGACTCCAGCTTGTAGACTCCAGATTCCTGGAGCCTTGGTCTCCTGACCTTTCCATACCCACAAGGTCAGAGCCTCTAGATTCATCTCCTTCACCTAAAACAGAATAAATACTGAGACAAAGCACCAAGGTCCATTTTCATGGGGACAGATATTGGCCTTGGAGGGAAGGGCCCAGAGCCTTTCCTCTTAGAACTTTGTCTCTTACCAGTCACTGTCTGTGAAGGAATCACAGTATGAGCAGAGGACCACCAAAAAGGAATGGCTGAAGCCAATTCAGGCCTTTTGAAGAACATTTTGATAGTGCTTTGAAATTTGCCAAGTACTTTACCTAAACATTATCTCCTTTGGTCCGTCCAACAACTCCAACATTATTATGTTATAATAATGTAATATTATTAATGCCATTTTACAGATGAGGAAACTGGTACTCAGAGAATTTAGGTGACATGCTTACGATCACACAGCTCCTATGTGTCTGAGGCAGAAATGCTGCAAAATACCTTACACTATGCCACACATCACAGAAGGTTAAAACATTTATCCAAGAGATGGAGATAAGCATTCTTCAATGACCTGGAAACTCACCTGATTTAAATCCCCAGTGAAAATCTATGGGTTATCTATCAACAAAGCTAGACTTGGAAAAAAAAAAAGTACTGTCCATCAAAAGTATGCTTACTATACAATGTGATAAAAGTATAGTTTCAAGATGAAAAATTAGTGTCAAAAGTCTTGTAAGCTCCAAGTTTAATCATGGAGAACAAGTGTTTGCAGCAAAAGAGGGACATAATACATATTTAAAATTTTCAAAGGTGTAAAAAATCTTTAAGTTTATTGTATGTCAACACATTTAAGTATTTTTCTTTATCTCAGTTGATTTGCACATCACTAGTAGTCCTGTGTCCATTTGTAGGTAACTATAGTATATGGTGTGATATGCTGATTTAAATTGCATTTCTGCGAACCTGCTTTCCAGTTTTCCCTGCAGTTTTGTCAAATAGCAAGTCCTTATTCCAGTCGTTTGGATACTTGGGTTTAACAATTTATCATTACTATGTTCATCTAAGTTTTATTCATGTAATATATTTCACTGATGAATTTTCTATTTCTTTCTAGCCAGTACCAATTAATTTTTTGATTATTGCTTTATAAAACAGTTTGTCTTCTGGAAATGCTATTTCTTCCTCATCCCTGCTTTTTCTAACTTCCTAGATATGAATGTAATATGATTTTTTTCCTTCAAATGAGTGTTGTTATTATTTTTTATCATTTTATAAATTAACCCATTGATTGGGATGGCACTGAATAAATTAACTTGATAATATTGTCATTTTTATTATATTGGCAGGCTGATCCACTGTATTTCTGTAAAGAATGGTTTGTTGTTATATTTTTATAATTCTCTTTCTTCCTTGGTAGGTGGACTTCTGAATATTTTTTAAATTCTGTAACCAAATAGAATGGAATCACTCTGTCTCTTTCTTATGGGTTTCGTTGATAATATACAGGAAATCTGATTATTTATGTGGATTCATTTTAGGTCCTGCTACTTTTTTGAAGTTACTATTTCAGTGAACTTTTTTTAGTTCAATCTCTAGGATTTTCTAAGTGAAACATCATATAATCTGCAGAAATCAATAACTTTAGTTCTTCTTTGTCTATGCTTATTCCCTCAATTTATTTTCATATATCATTGCTATAACTGTCACAGCCGGTATGATATAAAACATCATGGAAACAATGGACATCTTTGCTTTATTTCTTATTTTACTGGAAAGGATTCTAGTATTTCTTCATTGCTGATGAGAAGTTTAAAATTGATCTGTTCTAATTTATTTATTGACACTATTTACAAGTAATTGATTTTGTCCTGTAACTGTTTAAATCACATTTCTTTGTCTGTGAACTTGGTTAAGAATTCAACTGGCCTGCAGTAGGTTAAGATGAAAAAATCCAGCTCTCCCACTCAAGGAATTTAACTGGTTTTAGAGAATATGTGTGAACAGAAAAGGAGTTTGGACCTGATATCTTTAATTCACCCAGCTATCCTTCAAGGATGTCTGGTTTCCTGTGCAAAAAGTCTGAGCCACTATCTCACACCTGCCCTCAGACAATGAGCACCTCTTAGTCTCATGAGAGAACGGGGGTGGGGGGGGGGGGGGGGGTGTCATCACTAGCTCCCATTACCAAACTTCCAACCAATCTTGTTCCCTGAGCGCCATCTCTGTAACCAATCCTGTTGTCTTTAATCCCATGATGTCATCTACCCTGTTCTGTTCTTTGTTCTGTCCTCCCCAAAACCTATATAAGGGGAACTGTCCTTTACTGGGGTCTTTGTCATTAATAGAGGCAATACATTGACCCCATTTATTGACAGGTGGCATGCCCCTGCTAATAAATGTTATCTTGCTCAGAGATCTGCTTCAGTTTGCCCTTTTGTTAAATTCCAATCACAACACTGATAATCTTTGCTCTTGGTTTTAGATAACTACTATTTATAAGAAATAGTACATGTCTTTTATTCCTATGCTTTTTAATTTTTTTAACATCAAGTGGTATTATTTTGTCAAAAGCTTTTTCTGCATCTTGGTAATCATGTGATTTTAATTTTTTTCTTATTAATATTATCTATCATGTTTTTAGTTTTCTTAATATCAAGCCTGCATAAATGCTGTAAATCCAATAGGATCATGTTATATAATGTTTTAAATATGTTGCTGTAGACTCTTTGTTAGCACTTTATTGAATATTTTTGAATCAGTATCTGTTGAAGACATTGGTCTATAGTTGGTTTTTTCCTGTTTTTTCTCTCCCTGGTTTGGGCATCAGGACCATATTTGTCTCATGGAAGGAGTTTGGTAGGATCCTTTTTCTCCCTGTTTTTGCAAATAGTTGATACAATATTGGAATTCATTATTCTTTTAATGTTTCATTGAATTCACTTTGAAAACCATCTAGTCCTGGAGATCTTTCCTTTGGAATTTACTTTTTGATTTATTCAATTTCCTTTTTCTGAGATTGAGTAATTTGAATTTTCTGTTTCTTAGTCTGTTAATTTAGTTGTTATATATTTTTGTAAATATTCATCCATTTCATTTATCTGTTGACATATTAATGAGCAAAAAATGTTTTGATGCTTTCTTTTATTTCTCCTTTTTCATTTTTGATAGTAGCACTGATTTTTTTTAGCAATCACTTATCTATATTTATTAATTTTTTGCTAAACAAATCCCTCACTTTATTTAACAATTCAATAGTTTTTTTTAAAAAAAAATTTTGTTTCTCTTCAGTTTTCAGAATTTAATTGGCCTTCTCTAGGTTTTTGTTTTTATTGTTGCATGGCCAGTTTATGGATGTGTTCTTTTTTTTGTTGATAGAAGTGTTTCTAGATATCCCCTAAATATCTTGTTTGGCTACAACTCAAAGTTTTATTATGCTTTTTCATTATTGACATTTTGTCAAATTATGAAATTATCTTTTTTGTTCTGTAGAAGTAAATTATTTGGTCTCCATTTCAGTTTGATTTCTTACTTTAAAGTCCATGACTGTCTATGCATTTATTGTATTGTGGTCAGTGAGGGCTATATTCAATATTTTCCATTCTATTTTTTCCCCAATTACACATGAAGGCAATTTTTAACATTCCTTTTTCTTTTTTTCAAATATTGAGTTCCACAGTAACAGCAACATTGTGCAATGATCCACTGTGATAGACATAATTCTTCTCAGAAATACAGTGATCCAAGACAATTCCATGAGACTCGTGACAGAAAATGCTATCCACATCAAGAGAAACAACTAGGGAGTCTGAATGCAGATCAAAGCATACTATTTTCACTTTTTTTGTTTGTGGTTTTTCTCTTTGGTTCTGTTTCTTCTTTCATAACTTGACTAATGTGGCAATATGTTTACATGATTGTACATGTATAACCTATCAGATAGCTTGCTGTCTTGGGGAGGGGGAGTGCAAGGGAGGGAGAAAAAATTTGGAACTGAAAAATCTCATAAAAACGAATGTAGAAAACTATCTTTACATGTAATTCGAAAAAACAAAATACTATTCCAAAAAACTTTTTGAGTTCCAAATTTTCTCCTTTCCTTCCTTCCCTCCCCCCTCTAAGACAGGAAGCAATTTGACATAGGTTATACATGTGCAAACACAATCCACTTTTTTAAAGGTGCTATGAATAGGTGAGAAAGCATATTGCTTTCTATTTCCAGTACATAAATCATTCAAGAAATGCATCTAAGAAATTTTGGTGTGTTGTCTCATCACTGTCATTATCTTGCATAATTATTGTTTCTATGATTTGTTCTCTGAGCTATTTGTTATTTAGGATTCATTATTGTCCCAATTTTGCCTCAGTGTTTTTTGGTTGTGCTTCCTCAGTTGATTACTATGTTTATTGTATTATGGTCTGTAAATGTTTTTAGTATTATATCTATTTGAAATTTCTTTCTTACTTTCTTGTAAAAAAAATGCCATCTAGTGCTCAGAAATAGTGGTTCCATTTAGGAAATGTTATAAATCTTTTAGCTATAATTTGTTCATTTTATACATTATTTTTTCTTTTATTTATATTTCTTAGATTTGCACAGCTCAGAAAGGAACATCAAAGTCTCCTACTATTACTGTTATTATTAGTATCTTTTTAAAAATTCAATTAATTTTTCCTTTATGAATTTAGATGGTATGTGACTTAGTGCATATAAATTTAATATGGATAGTGGTTTGATGTCTATGTTTCCTTTAAATATAATTTAATGTCCTTGTTTGACTGTAATGATATTGTGAATATTTACTTTTGCTTTGTGGAATAGCATAATTCCAGCATTTGCTTTTTTGCTTCACCTGATGCATACTCTGTTTTGTTCCATCTTCTCATTTAGCTCCTATACAAGTCTTTGGTTTTCATTTGTTTCTGGTCAATAACAGAGTTTTGGGAAGGAAGGGTTTTCTTTTATTGTCCAGTCTGCCACCCTCTTTCTTTTTATTGGAATATTTAGTCCATTCACACTTAAAAGTTATGAGTTAGGTTTATGGTTTCTTCTATTTGTGTCTTTAGAACTGATATGTTTGTTTTAAAGATTTATGATTCTTTCCTCTTTTAAGTTAGTATTTTGTCCCCAGAATTGGTGGAATGTATATTCTACTCTAAGAATTGTTCATAATGATGGCATCTCAGTTCTGGACAGAACAACAACAATAAATGACACAAGGTCTGTCAATCCACCAATAAGCATTTATTAAGCCCCTGCTATGTACAAGGCTTGTGATAGGTGTTGACAGAGCACTGGTTCAGTAGTAGGAGTACCTGAGTTAAAATCTCACTTCCGATGTTTATTTGGGATGATTACTTTACATCTGCAGGCCTTGGCTTCCTCATTAGAAAAGTAGGGAGTTTGGATGCTTCTGAGGTCCCTTCCAGCTGTAAAGATATGATCCTGTGAAACCCCAAAGTGAGACAGTTCCTGCCCTCAAGGAGCTTATATTCTACCAGAAATGCAAGTTGAACAAAGCCCTTTATGAACATCAGCTGTTATCACTGCCATTTTTCTGTAGCATGTTAAGGGTTGTATGTTATATATAAATTGGTATTTATTCCTCTTCTGAGCAAGATAATACCTAGAGTATCCCCATTCAACAGATGAGGACATTGAGCCCCAGGGAGCTGAATAATAATTACTAATTTATAGAGCATTTTACAGGGTGTGCAGGTATGCATCTGGGGGAGCCTTGAATAAGTTGTGAAGCTACCTGAATCAGACCAATTCCTTGACTACATAGGGAAATCCTCATCTCAAGTTCTTAGACACCATCCCACCAAGGACCCAACCAACCCCAGGCCCCAGAAGAGCCCTGCTCATAATTCACTCCAGGACACTCTCTTGTGCAAAACTTGCTTTTATTCCAACAGGACAGGACAGAGCTGGTCTTGGCCCTCACCCTTCTCAACAGTAGGAGCAACAGGGCAGGCAGCCAGAGGTCTCACATCCAGGAAGGAGGCTAGAAAACCATGGATTCAGAGAACAGGGACAATTTGGAAGACAGAGCTCAGGCTACAGCAGGTTAAGGCAAAGGCTGGCTGATGGGGCCGAGAGCATGGGGATAGCCAGCATCAGTGAGGGGGCCTCTCTCCACCACCATGGCTGGAGCTAGCGGAAATAGTTGGGACATTTGTGGGTGACGAGGTTCCAGGCTTCGTCAAAGGCCTTCACCACCCCAGGCTCCAGAGGGCCCTCCTCTGCTGCTGCCAGGTTCTGCTGCAGCTGTTCCAGGCTGGTCATGCCCAGGATAATGGCATCTCCACAGGCACCCTGTCAGGAGAGGAGGGAGAAAGCAACTATGTGTGCAGGTTGCATATCCTTATGACTGGAAGAGTCACAAAGGCAAGGAACGTCTTACTGTTAGTATCTCCTCCAGACACAAAAGTCTATCATCTCATTAGCACCAATATTCTCCCATTGCTGCTCTGGGGTTACTAATGGTAGACCACAATCTATGAAGACCCTCCCCCCCTCCCCCCCGCCATTGCTGGCCTTTCCCCCTTTCCCCCCACCCCACCCACGGTAAGACACAAGGTGGGCATAAGTAGGCTTCAGCATGTAACCAAGGAGGCTTGTGCTCAAGATGATCTGACCTTATTTTCCAGACATACATCTCATTATTCCACACTTCCCACCAAACTGGATGGTTTTGTATTTCCCAACCTGATTTTCATCTCTCATCCCTCTTGCCTTTGCTTGGTCATGTAGCATGTCTGGAATAGTCTCCCTTCCACCTCCTAGCATCATCAGCTTCCTTCCAGGCTCAGCACCAATACTGCCTCCTCCTGAAAGCCTGCCCTGCTCTTCTTAACTGTTACTGCTTTCTCATGCTCACATGATCATGAGGTTACTCATCTATGCATCCTACCCTTCATTAGATGCAACTCCTGGAAGGCAGGGAATATTGTTCCCTTGTGTGTCTGAATTCTTAGGGCCTCAAGCAGTGCCTGGCATGCAGCAGGTGCCCTATCGATGCTCGCTGAATAGAACTCAAAAGTACAGCCATACAAGGAGATGGTAGAGCAACCAGTGAGTAGCAACAACCAGACAATCCCAGTGGGCCCCCCTCCATGCCCAGGGACTATTTTGCAAACCCAGAAGGAGGCAGTTTCCAGCCCATAGTGGGTGAGTCTTCTTTGTAACTTGGACAGCAAGAAATGAACCCAAAAAATGAACCAGAAGGGGAGGGAATTCACCAGGGAACATGGCAGCTCCAAAGCCATCCCCAAACATCTCCCCCAACACCACACACTTCACCTTGTTCCTACCGTAGTGGGTAGTGTCCAGAATCACACACAAACAGCTACAAAGGACCTCAGAGACCATGAAGCCCGTCCTCCTCCCTCCGTACAAGTGAACTGAGTTTGAGAGAGCTGAAGTGATTTGCCACAGGCCAGAGATGTGGAGGAGGTGGAGCCAGGGTCCGCACTGAGGTTCTCTGCACGGAAACTCAACACACTTTCTACTCTCATTTAACCTCCAAACGATGCTCGGACTGAATCATCATTTGCTGACTGCCTGCTATGTGCATGACAGTGGGTTCTGTGCTGAGGGCATGATGGCATGGTGGCACCTGGACCCCATAAAAAACCCTAAGATCATGTCTCTGGAAGCCTCCCAATTTCACAGCAGGCTCCTGCCCTGTGAGAAAATTTTCTCTTGTTGCTGAACACATTCTCTTATCAGAACAGACACAGGGGTGCCTGGCCCAAGGATTTTTGTCCCTGGCTGGCCCAAGGACTGTCCCTTGTGCCAGATCCCCAAGGTCAACGCCTCTGGCAGCTAAACCAAAAAAACTCTTTTCTCCCTCAATGCCTGATATCAACAAAGTTATCTCTGCAGACTGCCTGCATCTTCCCATCCATAGATTATAGGCGCCTGCTCCCAAAGACACCTGGACCCCTGATATATCCCTTGAAGTCCCTAGATTACCTAATTAGCATCCTTGTCCCTTTCCCATATAAGCCCCAGCACCATCCTCACTAGCTCATAGGTTCCCTAAGGACTCTTTCCCGCTTCTATTGGCATCAATAAACTTTTTGCCACTTGACTCAGAGAAGGCTTGGGTATGTGAATGCACTGCAGGAGACACCTCTTCGGTATTCTCAGCGTCCCAGCAAACCTTTCAGGAACACAGAAGGCTTACAGACCCAGTATCCCTCTTTACAGGTTTATAATCTAGTTGGATCAGAACTATAATATTATCTCACATTTATAGAGCACCTTAAGGTCTTCACAGCACTTTACCCATGGTATCTCATCTGATATGGCAACAACGCTAGGAGGTAGGGGATATTATTATCCTCATTTTAGAGAAGAGGAAACCAAGGCAGACAGAGGTGTAGTGACTTGCCCAGGGTCACACTGCTAATAAGTCTGAGGTTGGATTTAAACTCAAGTCTTCCCAACTCCCAGTCCAATGCCCTATCCTTTGTGCCAATCTAGCTGCCTCTCAGATTTATCATCAAAGCCTAAGATGGAAATGTCTAAAGTTTTGGAAGGAAAGCAATGGGGGCCAGAGGAAGAGGGACACTCCTCTGCTCTGGCCCAGAAACAGGAAAGTTAGGTCAAGGAAGGCTTTCTCTTTGCCTTGTGCCACAGAGAGCCCTGGGCTCTCCAAGTCAGCACCAGCGAGATGAACAACCTCAGACAACTCCTACCTAGCTAGAAAGGCTGCGTCCTAGGCCTGATATGGGCCTTGGACACAAGCCTTCCTGACTGTGAGGCCAGCTCTCTATCCACTCTGACCAGCCACTGTCATGGGTCATTATGGTTGAAGGAAGGTATAGATAAATAGAAAAAAATCAAAGGCATGTGGGAAGACTCTAAGGTGATTTTCAGAAGCAGTTCCATGGCCCAGAGGATAAAGTACTTGGTCTGAACTCAGGAAGACCTTATACTTAGAAGCTGTGTGACCCTGGACAAGTCACTTCACTGCTGCCTGCCTCAGTTTCCCCAAAGGTCAAATGAGGATAAGAATAGCACCAAACTCCCAGGGTTATTACAAATGAGAGAATATTTGAACAGTGCCCAGCACAGCATCTGGCACACAGTAGGTGCCTTATAAATGTTTGATTCCTTCCCCTTCAGAATGAAGAAAACTGAACCAGTAGGTCGAGAGAGAGCTTTTGTGTACAAAGTGTAAATTACAAAAGAATCCCTTATCCAAGTAGGAGTTTCAGGAAGTATGCTTTGTAGTGTCATTAACCAGTTGTGTTCAAACAATATTTATCCAATTTTGCTAAAAAGCCCATTGGATCAAGGGCCAGAAAAAGTGAACAGAGACATTTCTATGAAGGAAAGGACATGTCCTCGAAATAATGCCAAAGCTGAGAATGGGCCCAACCTCCTAAAGGGCTCAAGACCCCTGGGGACGGGTGGGTTCCTGGGGCCCCTGGGGCATTACCTGGAGCTGGGAGTGATGGTACATCCACCTGAGGGCTGCTGAGGTCATACTGGGAGGGTTGGCCCCATAACATGCCACCAGGGCTTTCTTCACAAGATCAATGGCTTTAAAGTGATGTTTCTTCCAGTAGCTGTGTTGAATGGGCAGAGAGGGAAGTTCAGTGGTCAGTGCCCCCCAGGCTGGCCTCAGCAGGGCCTGTGTGGGGGCTCACCTTGGCAGAGAACCCAGGCTCCCAATCACAGGAGCCCTGACAGAGTTAGGCAGCCCAGGCCAAGTTACAGTCCTGGCTCCACCAGCCACTACTTGCTGGGTGACCACAGGTACTGTCCACTGCAAACCTCCAAGTGGGGCTGCACCTCCCCAGTGAGGATCCCAAAGCACCCAAAGTGACCTTTGTTTATGCTCAGCTACCACCCCATGAACGATTCATGAGTGCGAGACGGAGGCCGTGGGCACACGTTATCTGAGCCCTTCATTCCTCTGGGGTCACGTATTCCCATAATCACCCATCTCATCCCATGTGGCACTCTACGAGGGCCCATTTTAGGACTGGCTGCCACATTCTGGGAAGGACACTGAGAGAGTCCAGAGGAAGGTGAGGCCCCTCCAGGCCATGGCAGACACTCAAAGAAGGGTTTAGGGAACTGGGGCTGCTTGGTCTAAACTTGGGGGCAGTTGGGAAGGCAGAAGGGCACCTGTCATACATGTGAGGGCCTGTCCTGTGGACGGTTCCAAATAGGTCAATTTTGTCTCAGTGTCAGGAAACCCTTCCTCATAATGAGAGGGGCCCAAAAGGGTAAGGGGCTGCTTGAGCTTCTCAGGGATGGTTTCAAGGGGGCTCTTGTTCATGTTCGAGTTGGACCAGATGCTCTCAAAGGTCCTTCTAACTCTGAGATATGAGATGGTTTTCTGAGAGGTGGGCCAAAGGCTCATACCCATTTTACAGATGGGGAAAGGAAGACTCAGAGATGATGCCTCATCCAAGGTCCTAGAGCTACTTAATGATGAAAACAGACCTAGATTTCCAGGTCAGCATTTTTTTTTCACCATCTGATAAGCAAGTCATCTCTAAGGCAAGATGTGAAGTTCTGATTAAGCACTAGGGACTCCTAATTCCAGGCTCAATTCCTGCAATTCTGGCCATGAAGGTGAGCTCAGAGAGGCAAGAGAGATCTCAAGGGGAGATTGGTATGGCAGAATGAACAATGCATTTGGAGCCAGAAGACTCAGGCTCACATGTGAGGGCTAGCTGCCAACTAGCTCTGTGACAGTCAGTCTCTTCATCTCTCTGTGCCTCAGTTTCTCAATATGTAAAAAGAGGGAGGTGACTTCTAAATTCTTCTCCCTACTACAATCCTATAACCAATCGCACAGAAGCCAGGACCACCGGAGTCAGGACAGTTTAAGATGGTCAAAACCCACAGGAAAGAGGACTCAAGGATCTGGGAGGGATCAGAACATTCTCCCATCTCTGACCCACTCACATGCAGCTCACCGATTCCGGTAGATCTCAGATAAATTCCTCCCAAAGAATCGACCTATTGGCTGATTTTCATCCTCATCTTCATAGTTGTATTTGCCAGTCAGGAGACCACCTGTGGAAAGGACAGATAGGGCTAAGGATACCCACATGGACTTAGAGCTCAGTAAAAGGAAAAAGGCTACATGAGGCTGGGGTCTCACTTTTCAACTTGACAACAATCCAGAAAGAAGCAGAATGAATGAAAAAGCACGTACTAAACATTATTAAACTATTGCAAAGTAGTCAAAGCTAAGTGCTATAAGTGCAGATAAAAAGGCAAAAAAAAAAAAAAAAGTCCCTGCCCAACTGTTTACATTCCTACATGGGAAGATGATACTTGTAACTCTTGAGAACTGTATATTATGACATTTAGAAGGAGTATATATAGACAGAAGGTGTGGGTATCAATTGACTTTGATGGGATGATAAAAAATCTAATTAAGTGGTGAAAAGGAATTGTACTGGGAGAAGAAGAAGAAAAGAAGAGGTAGAAAAGGGTAAATTACATCACATTAAGAGGTGCAAAGGCCTATTAGAATAGAGGGAAAGAAGGGAAGGAGATGAGCATTGTTTGGACCTTACTTTCATCAGATTTGGCTCAAAGAGGGAATAATATACTCAATTAGGTGTAGAAATGTAACTTACCTTATATAGGAAGAAGGAGGGGAAAAGAGAAAGAAAAGGGAGGGTGCTGATAGAGGGGAGGGCAGATTGAGGGAGGTGGTGGTCAAAAGCAAAATTCTAATGAGGAGGGAAAGGGAGAAAGAGAAAAAATCATAAATAGGAGGGAAAATAGGATGGAGAGAAAGACACAGATAGTAATCATAACTGTGCATGTGAATTGGATGAATTCTCCCGTAAAATGGAATTGGATAGTAGAGTAGATTAAAAACCATAATCCTATAATATGTTGCTTACAAGAAACACATTTGAAGCAGAGGGATACACATAGAGTAAAGTAAAGGTAAAAGACTGGATTAGAATATATTATGCTTCAGCTGAAGTAAAAAAAAAGCAGGATGAGCAATCCTGATCTCAGACAAAGCAAATGCAAAAGGAGATCTAATTAAAAGAGATAAGGAAGAAAACTACATCCTCCTAAAAGGTACTATATACAATGAAGTAATATCATCACTAAACATATAAAGCAAGTGGTATAGCAACCAAATTCTTAGAGTAGAAGTTAAGGAAGTTACAGGAAGAAATAGACAACAAAATTATACTAGTGGGAGACCTCAACCTTCCCCTCTCAGAACTAGATGAATCTAACCATAAAATAAACAAGAAGTTAAGGAGATGAATAGAATTTTAGAAAAGTTAGATAGGGTAGACCTCTGGAGAAAACTGAATGGAGATAGAAGGGAATATACCTATTTCTCAGCAGTACATGGCACCTACATGAAAACTGACCATGCATTAAGGCATAAAAACCTCATAAACCAATGAAGAAAGGCAGAAATATTAAATGCATCCTTTTCAGATCATGATGCAATTAAAATTACATGTAATAAAGGGTCATGGAAAGACAGACTAAAAATGAATTGGAAACTAAATAATCTAATCCTAAAGAATCAGTGGGTCAAACAACAAATCATAGAAACAATCAGTAACTTCATCCAAGAGAATGGCAATAATGAGACAACATACCAAAACTTATGAGATGCAGCAAAAGCTGTTCTTAGGGGAAGTTTTATATCTCTAAATGCTTACATGAATAAAATAGAGAAAGAGGAGATCAATGAATTAGGCATGCAACTAAAAAAGCTAGAAAAAGAACAAATTAAAAATCTCCAATTAAATATGAAATTAGAAATTCTGAAAACCAAAGGAGAAGAGATTAATAAAGTTGAAATTAAGAAAACTATTGAACTAATAAATAAAAGTAAGAGCTGGTTTTATGAAAAAAGAAAAATCAATAAAAAAGATAAACCTTTGGTCAATTTGATTAAAAAAAAAAAAGACGAAAACTAAATTACCAGCATCAAAAATGAAAAGGGTGAGGGGCAGCAAGGTGGCACAGTGGATACAGCACTGGCCCTGAAGTCAGGAGGACCTGAGTTCAAATCTGGCCTCAGATCAAACACTTGACACTTACTAGCTGTGTGACCCTGGGCAAGTCACTTAACCCCAATTGCCTAAAAAAAAAAAAAATGAAAAGGGTGAATTTACCACCAAAGAAGAGGAAATCAAAACCATAATTAGGATCTATTTTGCCCAACTATATGCCAATAAAGTGGACAATCTTAATGAAATGGATGAATATTTACAAAAATATAAATTGCCCAGATCAATAGAAGAGGAAATAAAATACTTAACCCCATTTCAGAAAAAGAAATTGAACAAGCCATCGATGAAATCCCTAAGAAAAAATCTCCAGGGCGATATGGATTCACAAGTGAATTCTATCAAAAATTTAAAGAACAACTAATTCTATACAAACTATCTGGGAAAAATAAGTGAAGAAGGAGTCCTACCAAATTCTTTTTATGATACAAATATGGTGCTGATACCTAAATTGGGAAGAGCCAAAACAGAGAAAAAAAATTATAGACCAATTTCCCTAATGAATATAGATGCAAAAATTTTAAATAAAATATTAGCTAAGTGATTACAGCAGCTTATCTCGAGGAATATACACTATGACCAGGTAAGATTTATACCAGGAATGCAGGGCTGGTTCATTGTTAGGAAAACTATCAGCATAATTGACCATATCAGCAACAAAACAGAAGTCATATAATTATCTCAATAGATGCAGAAAAAGCATTTGACAAAATACAACATTCATTCCTATTAAAAACACTAAATAAGGTCTGTATCCCAAAGAGATCATAAAAATAGGAAAAGGACTCACATGTACAAAAATACTTATGGCAGCTCTTTCTGTGGTGGCAAAGAATTGGAAACTGAGGGGATGCCCATCAATTGGGGAATGTCTGAACAAGTTGTATTATATGAATGTAACGGAATATTATTGTGCTATAAAAAATGATGAGCAAGTGGACTTCATAAAAACCTGGAAAGACATGAACTGATGCACACTGAAATGAGCAGAACCAGGAGAACACTGTACATAGTAATAGCTACATTGTGCAATGGCTGACTTTGTTGGACTTAGCTCTTCTCAGCAATGCAAAGATTTAAGACAACTCCAAATCTCATGATGGAAAATGCTATCCACATCCAGAGAAAGTACTATGGAGTCTCAGTGCAGATGGAAGCATACTATTTTCTCTTTTCTTTTGTTGTTTTGTTTTATTTCTTCTTTCTCATGGTTCCTCCCATTAGTTCTAATTCTTCTATACATCATGACTAATGTGAACATATGCTTAATATGAATGTATAAGTAAAGCCTATATCAGATTGCACACCATTTTGGGTAGGGAGAAGGAGAGGGCAGGGGAGAAAATTTAAAACTCAAAATCATAGGGAAGTGAATGTTGAAAACTAAAAATAAATTAATTAATTTAATTTTTTAAAAAGTCCCTGCTCTCAAAAAGTTTACTTTCTAACCAGAGAAACAACATGAAAGACCAGGCCTGGAAGAAGCATTTGGGTGGCAAAAGTGAATAAGAGGCTGAGTGGGGTAACAGGGGACGTCAAACCCGCCCTGGGATGATGGCCAGGGTTCATTGGTTCATAATTCCGGAACTGGGGGTGGAGTGGGGCTGAACTGGGAGGGCAGGAAGAGGAGAAAGCTAGTTCTTCTAGGGCAAAGGGGCAAAACCAGAATGAAATGTAATGAGGGAATATTTAACAAAATAAATAAAAATATAAGAAAACTACTATGTGGCCCACAAGGTTACTCATGTGTGAATTATTGTCTCCTGTTTCTAATTGATCCCACTGAGACCCCCCCACCATCCTTGGACACTGTCTCTCTCTTCCTCCACCTTCTTCAAGTTAAGCTTAGAATAGAGACTTAGTAGGTATAAGGGAAGCCACAATAAATTCAGATTTCTGGAGCAATCTTTATCTTTAAAAAAATGAGGTAACTCTATGAGGTAGTTAGTATAAATATTATTTCCCCCATTTGGCCAGAGAGGCTGAGAGAGGGTGCAATTTGCCCATGGACACACAGCTAGCAAGTATCAAAGCCCAGATTTGAACCCAGATCTCTTGACTTCATGTCTTCATTCTACTATCCTACCCCACAGACTCTGGGGTCCCTCCCCCCTCTTTCCTCATACCAGCCAAAGGATTGAAGGCATAGAACCGCAGTCCAAAGCAACGCAGGCAGGGGAACAGCTCCGTCTCCACTTGCCTGGTGATGGCATTGTACATGCCCTGTGAGGGAGGGAGGACAGCACAGATGAGGAGGCTCAGGGAAGGGAGAACCCCCCAAACCAGTCCAGGTCAGGAGAGGTCACCAGGTTGGCACATTGGCTGGAGGTCTAGTCCAACTCATTCACTTTACAGATGAGGTAACTGAAGCCCAGAGATGGCATTAGGTAGGAAGTGGCAGAGTCAGGATTTGAACCTAGGTCTTCTATCTCCAAAGCCAGCGCTCTTTCTGCCCCAAAGCACTGGGAGTCAGAGCCCAAGTCCCAGCTGGGCCATTTACTAGCAGTATCACATGGGGGCAGTCCCTCCCTCCTTTGACCTTGAGGGTAGAAAGGTTCCCTGCCCATGGGGCCGTTGAACCTAATGACCAAGAACGGCCTGCAGGATGTCCAGCAGCATCCCGGGCTCAGACAGCTGCTCACCTGGTATACCGTGGGGAGGACCCAGCCATTGTTCTTGCAGAGGGTGCAGATTTCAGCTACTTCCCAGGAGGAGTAGTTGGAGAGGCCCAGCTCTACAAACTTACCCTGCAGGGGAGAAAGAGAGAAAGAAGGAGTGGAGGGGGAGGGGGAGGGGGAGGGGGAGAGAGAAAGAAGGGAGGGAGGGAGGAAGGTAGGAAGGAGGGGGAGGAGAGAGAGGGATGGAGAGAGAGGAGGGGAGAAAGGGAAAAAGGGAGGAAGAGGGGAGAGGAAGAAGGAAAGGGTGAGAGAAAGGGAGAGGGAGGGAGATGGAGAAGGGAGGAAGAGGGGGGAAAGAGAGGGACGGAGGGAGAGAGGTAGGAAAGATAATCAGAATGTCTTTGTGAGTAGGGACTGTTTCATTATCTCCAGCTCTAGCACAATGCCTGGCACATGGTTAGTAATCTTGAATGAATGACTGATTGATTGATTCACTAAGGTCTCTCCAGATCTGACATTCTGTACCGTAATTAGTCCCCTCTTTACCATCCTCTGCTCTCACCTCCTTGTGCAGCTCATTGCAGGCCTGCAGCGTCTCCTCTACTGGGGTGTTATGGTCTGGCATATGCAGGTAGAAGAGATCTATTCTGGGGCACTGCAGCCGCTTCAGGGAGGTCTCCAACTGGGACCGGACACTGTTGGCCCCGAGGGTCTTCCCATCCAAAGGATTGGCCTTGGTAGCAATTTTCACTTGGGGAGAAAGAAGGTGGGAGGAGTGGCTGAGATTCAATTCAATTCAAGCAACAGACAGAAAATTCTACAATATAATATTTGCAAGTGCTTAACAGTCCCTGGCTCATAGTATGCACTTAATAAATTCCTGTTTGCTTCCTTCCTTCATGGACCCCTATGTCAATCTGGCAAAGCCCATGGACCCATTCTCAGAATAATGTTTTTAAATAATTGAAATTAATATCACATTTCTGTGAGAAGGTGGTGAAAAGAAAGATGAGGTTTTTGTTTTTTTTTTGTCCAATGTCACAGATCGTCTGAAAGCTATCCCAGAACCCCAGGGTTAAGAACCCCCGATCCAGCTCACATGTCTTATCTTACCTTGGATAATACCAAAATCTACCAAGGAAAAATGATTTATCCAGGTCACCTGAACATGGGCTTTCCTGAAAGGAAGAGAGAGTGGGGGTGTGTGTGTGTGTGTGTGTGTGTGTGTGTGTGTGTGTGTGTGTGTGTGTGTGTGTGTGTGTGTGTGTGTGCCTGGCATAGAGGAAAGAATTCTGGATTTGAAGTCGAGAGAGAGCTCAGCTGCAAATCCTGGCTGGGCCACTGACAACCTGTGCAGCCTCTGGCAAGTCACTTACTCACTGTGGGTCTCAATTTCCTCATCTGTCAAATAAGGGATTTTATTGCTCAGTAGCTCTGTGACCTTGGGCAAGTCACTTCACTGAATCTGTTTCCTAGCCCCTAGAAGGAGCAGGCTGGTTGGGTCAAATGATCTCTAATCTCAAATGCTACATCTGGTGTTCCTATGAATGAGGGGGAGGGGATCTGGAGACAAGGGAGTCAGGAGAAGAGGACAAAAGTCAAGTTTAAGTCCAATCAATAAGGTGTCATTTTAAATTTACTTGTCACACCTGTTACTGAGCTCCCAGACTTAAGTCACCTGCCTAGTGTGACACAAAGCATTATTAAGTACCTACTGTGTGCCAGATGCTTTACAGATATTGCCTGATTTGATCCTCACAACCACCCTAGAAGGTAGGTGCTATTGTTATCTCCATTTAACAGTTGAGGAAACTGAGGCAAGCAGAGGCTAAGTGACTTGCCTAGGGTTATAAACTAGTAAATGCTGAGGCTGGATTCCAACTCAGGTCTTCCTGATTCTTAGCTGCCCATGGAAGGCAGTCCAATCACTTAGGTGGTTTCCTCTACTTAGTTGGTTTCCTCTACTTAGTTTCATACTCTATCCTTCCTCTCTTAGCTGCCAGGAAAAAGATTGGGTCCTAGGGCAGCTAGGTGGTGCAGTGGATAGAGCACTGGCCCTGAAGTCAGGAGGACCTGAGTTCAAATTCGGTCTCAAACCAAACACTTGACACTTACTAGCTGTGTGACTCTGGGCAAGTCACTTAACCCCAATTGACCCCCCCCAAAAAAAAGTACACACACATGTAATTTATGGGGCAGACAGGTGGGGCAGTGGGTAGAGCACCAGTCCTGAAGTCAGGAGGACCTGAATTTAAATCCGACCTTAGACCAAACACTTAACACTTACTAGCTGTGTGACCCTGGGCAAGTCACTTAACCCCAAATGCCTAAAAAAACCAACCAAACAAACAAACAAAAAGAAAAAGATTGGGTTCTGCTAGGAACTTTGTTTTCAGCTACAACTACAATTTGGGGGATAGGACCCAGCCTAAGTGGTGGGCGGGGGTGGGGAAAGAGGTGGTGGAGAGGAATGGTGGTTAAAGGGCCCTGATTAGCAAGAAGCTGGAAAGATAATTCAGGGATCATGGGAACACAAGTGTAGAGCTGGAAGGCCTCTAGACATTTAGTCCAAACCTGTCGCTTTTCAGGTAAGGGGAAAATCTTTTTGGGTCTCAGTTTCCTCATCTGTAAAATGAGAGAGTTGTGATGTGATGACCTCTAAGGTTCCTTGCTTCTCTCAATTGATGATTCTATACCCAGAGAGTTCAAGTACTTTCTTAAGGTCACAATGAAAGTTCAGAGCTCGGATCTGAGAGCGTACAGATGTATAATGTGTGTGCCCAGTCGTTTCAGTCCTGTCTGAGCCTTCATGACCTCATTTGAGGTTTTCTTGGCAAAGATACTGGAGTGATTTGCCATTTCCTTCTCCAGCTTATTTGACAGATAGGGAAACTGAGGTAAACAGGGTGAAGTGACTTGCCTCGGGTCACACAGCTGCTAGTAAGTGTCTGAGGCCAGATCTGACTCAGGTTTTCCCGACTCCAGGCCTGGTACTCTACCCACTGCACCACCTGGCTGCCCTGAATTGTAATACTGAATCCCCAAACCCTCCTTCCTCCTGGACACCAAGATGAAATAAGTAATGCTCAAATGGGACAATGTGGAAGAAAGAAGCCCTGGGCTGCCAGTCCTGTCCCAACTCTGCAGTTCATTCACTGTGTGTGTTGCCTTAGAGAAGTCATTTCCATTTCTGGGCCTCAGTTTCCCTCTCTGTAAAATAGGGAGTTGAGATAAAAGTGATCTCTAAGCCCATTCAGTCCTGACATTCCACTTTCTAAGGTTTATTTGAGTTCTAACAATCTGGGTTCTAAGGTTTCTTCCAGCTCTTACATTCTATAAATTTGAGAAAGCAGCAGATCACCTACTCAGGGAGGCAGTCTGGGGTGAGATCAGGCACTGAAGGACTAAGGCCATAAATGGGGCTCATTCACTTTGCTGAAGTGTGGCAAGGGAAGACTCTACCTGAGTCTCTCCTCCAGCCCCAATGGAGGCTCTAAGTAGCATCACAACCTTGAGACAGAACAGACCTATTCCCTCTCTCCACCCCACCTCTCAAACTCCTTGGTCTCTGAGTAGTGCCAGATAAAATTGAAAAAGTCCTCTCCCTGACTTGCAGGAAACCACGTGCAAAGCTTCACCCAAGGTCAACAACGTGTCCTCCCTTTCCTTAGGCAGGAGCTTTAACTCAGCCTGGCAGGCTTCGAAGGAAGTATTCGGGGGCATGCTTGGGGGCAGGGAGCCCATAGGAAGGCTACTAGCCAAAGAGTGAGTAACTATGATGAGAATCTAGTTACTGCTCGGGCCGACCGTCATGGGGCTGGGGACACCTTGGGAACAAGCGTCCTTTAAAAGACGCCAGGTAGGCGCCAGGGGAAGTCAGAGTGTTTGGGAACCTGCTGATTGAGGGAGGCAAGGGTTAACTCTGGAGAGGCAGTAAGGCCAGAGATTAATTACACTGTTCAGGCGAGGAGGCAGCCTCTTTCGGAGATTAGAATGCACGCCTTTGGACCCACTGGCCAGGTGAAAGCTAGGGATGCAAAGGTGTCAGGGGACCCAAAACAAAATGTTTTGGCGGGGCTGCAGGGGAGGGCACTGAGAACCCAGATCAAGAGGACTGAGGATGCAAGGCCCAGATGAGGAGTTCTGGCCTGTACCGGCCTCGGAGCCGGGTCAAGCGTCCAAAGGTGCACTCCTCAGACTGCGGCATCAAGGAGAGTCGAGGCTGCACGACGTCAGGACCCACTTGCCACGTCTGGGGTGGGTGGGATTCAAGTTGCATCTCACTCGGTGGCATAGACCCTGGAGGGCTGGGCAGAGGCTGGCTTACCTCCTTTGCTGCCGTCCTTTAGCCCCAGGTCCATGCTGCCCAAGAAACTCTCAGACTGGCCTTCGCCATAATAGTGGGCCGTGTCCACCTCGCGGTAGCCGCGGTCCAGGAAAGTCTGAATGGCGGCCTCGCTGGATGCCTGGTCCATGCGCCAGCCCATCTCCATCGCGCCCAGCACGGTGGCCGGACGGTCCTGATTCCGAGCTGTCCAGGACATCGCGGCGGCTGCGCTAGGAGAGCAGAGCAGACACTTGCGCCAGGAGGGCAGAGCAGTCACTTGTGCGCTCGAGGCTCTGGGCAGGAGGATCTTTATGCGCGCTGCCAGCACATTGGAGGCGCCGGCCCCGCCCCGTGACGTCACGCAGGAGGCTGGTAAGGAGAGGGGAGGGCGGAGCGGTCGCGGATCCCAGGGACTGTCTATAAAGAGCCGGACAGAGGAGAATGCGGAGGCGGAGGAGGAGGAGAAAACGGAGGAGGAGGTACGGAGCGACGGCACCTCCCGGAGGGCGGAGCGGAGGGACGGCTGCAGTCAGGTGACCGGAGCCCGCTGGACTGCAAGAGCCGGGCCGGGCTGCGAGAGGCTGGGCTGCGACGGGCCGGGCTGCGAGAGCCCAAGCTGCTGCGGTCGGAGCCGTCTAAGCGGTACGTTGGGGGGAGTGAGGCGGCTGGTTCAGGGCGGGGCGGCCCCGGACGCCCGGGAACCCCCCAGTCTGCTCCCCCACCTTCCCAGGGCTTCACTTACTCTTCTTTCGGAGGAGGCATTGTAAGCGCTTTGAGATCCGGGGCTTGCAGCTAGCCCTGGAGGGGTAGGTAGGATGATGGCCTGAGTCCTCGAATACCCGGGCTTGATGCTCTTCGGACCCCCCTGGTCCCGGGAAGAAAACAGGCAACAACCCCCACCTCCCACCCCCGCGCCCCGAGACCCTTCACTGGCCTCCCGGCATGTGGACTTGAAAGCAACCTGAAGGGAGTCTCTGGTCCAACATTCTTCTTTTTTCAGATGAGGAAACTGAGGTCCAGGGACAGAAAGGGATCTGCCTGGAGTCTCCCTGAGCTAGGATTCCAACTTAGGTCTTGTTTATGCCTGTCTCAGCCTGGAGGCACAGCCTCCTGGGCAGGGAAGGACTGAAACTTCCAGGCTAGGTTATCATTTATCCCCCCGGAAGGGACCCAGTAATCCGGCAGGGGTGGGAGGGCAGTCCTGGGGACCCAGAAGTCCTGGGCCTCTTGTCACCCCACCCCCATTTCCCCGTCCCTTCCATCAGCCAAGCAGGGTATTAATGAGCGTGCCTAAGCTGTCTGGTAAGGATGTGCTGGCACATTTCCAGATGTATTGTAAACATCAAGTCACATAAGGAAGTCAGCCTCTTACCTTGAATTTTTAAGCAGCAGAATCCAGGAGTGTGAGAAAGCCTGATAATCAGTCAACATTTATTAAGCACCTACTGTGTGCCAGGCACTGTGCTGATTCAACGAACTACAAAAAGAGGCAAAAGACAGCCCCTGCCCTCAAGGAGCTTACACTCTAATGGGGAGAGATAAAAACATGTGAACATTATCTATGTTCGATTGTATTTTTACTTATTTTGTTAAATATTTCCCAATTTCATTTTAATCTGTTGGGCAATACTCAAGAGTGTTGTGTGCAGGCCATGTGTGCAGACACCTCAAATATCTATAATAAATGAGGTATACTCCATCCCTTGCCTTTTCTAAAGGCTAGACAGGGATTTTAAGGTTAGACTCCTCCAAACTGCAGCCCAGGCCCATTGTGTATAGGGCTGATCCAGGATTTTGGCATTGGATCTGGGCTTTCTAAACCCTCAGTGACTTTGTTCAGGCATCATCCTGGTGAGGGTCTAGACAGTGCTGAGCATTGTGGGGGGTGTGTGTGTGTGTGTGTGTGCAGTTGAGTATTGGTACTGAGGGATCACCATGGCTACCTAGTTATTGGGGGACAGGTGCACAGTAATGGAGCTGGACTCTCACAGTTGAGGGAATAGTCTCTGGACTGTGCTGAGATCTCCAAAAAGACCACCACCAACTCTGTGGGAATGTAAACTATGGAGGAAAAGTTTGAGTGAAAAATATAAATGAAAGTCATTTTATTAGGTCCTGGTTTTATTAGATCCTTGCTGTTCCATAAACAAAGTCCTCCATCTCCCTATCTCTGGGCATTTTCTCTGGCTGTCGCTCGTGCCTGGAATGTTCTCCCTCCTTGTCTCATCTGTTACCCTCCCTGACTTCCTTCAAGGCCCCACTAAAATCCCTCTTTTACAGGAATTTCTTTCCTGTCCTCTCTTAGTTCAAATGCCTTTACTCTCCCAAGTATTTCCTATTTAATCTGTATATAGCTTGTTTTTACATATTTGTTTGCTTGTCATAGACCCCCCCCCCATATTGTTTGCTCTTTGAAGGCAGGAGACTGTCTTTTGCCTTTTTTTGTATCTTCAGAGCTTAGCACAGTGTCTGGCACATAGTAGGCACTTAATAAATGTTTATTGACTGACATACTTACAGAGTGCACAGCCCTGAGGATACAAATGTGAGGAGATAACCTGCCCTCTAGGGGCTGCCCTTCTAATGGAGGAGACCATACCAATTGAGAAGTGGAGGGCCAGGGAGGGCTGTTTTATTTGGAAGTCGTTGCAGAAGGTACAACTAGGTGGGGAAGTGGATAGTGAGCCAGGAGGACTCATTTTCTAGAGTTCAAATCTGACCTCAGACACTTACTAGTTATGTGACTCTGGGCAAGTCACTTAACCCTGTTTGCCTCAGTTTCCTTATCTGTCAAATGAGCTGCAGAAGGAAATGGCAAACCACTGTAGTATCTTTGCCAAGAAAACCCATAGTGGGGTCATGAAAAGTCAGACGGGACTGAACAAGGAGAGAGTGAGGGCCAAGGAGGCAGGAGCATAGATGGATAAAAGGATGTATGTGAGAGGTTCCTGAGAGTAAAGTCAAATGAATTAATATATATGTATATATATATACATATATATATATATATATAAAGTGTATTACAAACGGTAAAGTGCTATATACATGCTCGATTCTGTTATTAAGATAAATCGTGAATGGAGCTAGGCTTAAGTACAGTGGGTCACTGAGGCAATCACAATTCCATTGCAGAAGGGCCTCTAGGGAGTTCCAGGCATAAAAGGGGTAAGTCCTCCGAGGCTTGTTTTCTGGTTCAGTCTACTGAAGAAGACATTTCCCTGAAGGAGATGTTTCTGATACTGCTTGGAATGAGATGCCTGATAATACAGAACCTTCTTAAATTCCCCGGAGAAGTATTGGAGAGAGGATTGGAGTTTCAGGTTTCAGACTAGTACACTTGGAAGGGACTGCACATCTTTTAATTGAGGGGAGAATATAGTGAATGTCCACTCTAGGAGAAGCTCCTCAGCTACAAAACGAGGTGGGGAAGAGTGGGGGTTTTGAGTTCGATGACCTCTGAACTCCTATTCTGTATTTTTATGAACTTCCAAGGTAAAAAGCAGAGTTTCTAAGGTTCACTGCTGTCTCCTACCAGTTTGGGAAGAGGCTAACAAGAACCTCTAAGGAAAACCCCATCTTACCTTTTACTCAGAAACCAGCCTTTTGGTGTGCCCTGGAAGCTGAATTATGCTCTGAACTGGCCCAGAGGCCTTTAGAGTCTCCATAGTGTTCAGAGAAAGGAGAATGAGGCAGGAGAGGAAAAAAAGCAGTGGTCCGAGGCTTGATAATCTGCCTAGAGCCAGAAGGATCCTGGGGGAGGAGAGGACACACCCCACCCCCTCTTTGAGGAACAGGCATTTATTAAGAGCCTAATTGTTTTTGTTTTATTTTTTAGTGTTTAACACTTTTTAATGTGGCTGGAGCTTCAAGATGTAGCTTCTCTGATGCGAATGCTTTAAAGAGTGACATACACAAGGATCCCATGCAAGGTGTTTTTTTTTTTATTTATTTTTTGTTGCATTTTGAGTTCTAAGTTGTTTCCCTCCCTCCCTCCCAACCCAACATTAGAGAAGGCCAACATTTTATATATATGCATGTATGTGTGTTTATGAGAGAGAGAGAGAGAGAGGTAAAGGTGGAGGAGGAGGAGGAGAGAGAACCATACAATATACATTTCCATATATCAGTTCTTTCTCTGGAGGTGGATAGCATTTTCCTTTGTAGCTGATCATGTTTCTCAGAATAGCTTAGCCGTTCACAGTTACTCTTTGAACAATATTGCCGTTACTATATTCGACGTTCTCTTGGTTCTGCTCATTTCTGCTTTATTTCATGCAAGTCTTTCCACGTTTTTATAAAACCAACCTGTTTATCATTTTTTATATCACAGTAGTATTCCATTACATTCATATACCACAGCTTTTTCAGTCATTCCCCAGTTGATGGGCATCACCGCAGTTTTTCCAGTTCTTTGCCACCTTAAAGAGAGCTGCAATAAATATTAGAACATATAGATTCTTTTCCGTTTTCTCTGATCACTGTATATACATCACATCACCTGATTTGACCCTCGAGATGATCTGTGAGGTTGATGCTATCATTAATTTTCTCCCATTTCACAGATGGGGAACCTGAGGTTAAGAACTTTTTCCTTTTTTGGTTTTTTGATTTATTTTTATTTTTTCTCATTCTAATGTAGTATTTTATTTCCCCCAATTACATGTAAAAACAGTTTTCTACATTCATTTTAAAAATTAAGTTCCAAATTCTCTACCTCCCTCCCCACCCCTCTCATTGAGAAGGCAAGCAATTTGATACAGGTTATACGTGTGTAGTCATGCAAAACATATTTTCATACTAGTCATGTTGTAAAAACAAAAAACTAGACCAAAATTAAAAACCCAAGAAAAATAAAGAAAGTAAAAAAAGTATGTTTTGGTCTGTATTCATACTCCATCAATTCTTTCTATGGGAATGGATAGCATTTTTCATTATAAGTCCTTCAGAGTTGTCTTGATCATCTTACAATATTGTTGTTACTGTGTACAATGTTCTCTTGGTTCCACTCATTTCACTTTGCATCATTTCATGTAAGTCTCTAGGTTTTTCTGAGAGCATCTAGCTCATCATTTCTTAAAGCACAATATATCTTTTTTTGATCATGGCTTTCAGGAAGTCCAGTAATTTTAAAATTATCTCTCCTGGATTTTTTTTCCAGGTCAGTTGTTTTTTCTAATGAGATATTTCACATTATCTTCTATTTTTTTTTTCATTCTTTTGGTCTTGTTTTATTGTTTCTTGATTTCTCATAGAATCATTAGCTTCTACTTGCTCAATTATAATTTTTTAAAATTAATTTATTTTTAGTTTTCAACATTCACTTCCACAAAATTTTGAGTTCCAAATTTTCTCCCCATCTCATCCCTCTCCCCACCCCAAAATGGCATGCATTCTGAATACCTCTTCCCCTAGTCTGCCTTCCCTTCTATCTCTCCCTCCTTCTCTTATCCCCTTCTCCTTCTACTTTACTGTAGGGCAGGATAGATTTCTGTACCCCATCTTGTATATCTTATTTCCTAGTTGCATGTGAAAACAATTTTTTTTCACATTTGTTTTTAAAACTTTGGGTTTCAAATTTTCTCTGTTTCTTCTTCCCCACCTACCCTCATTGAGAAGGCAAGGAATTTGATACAGGTTTTATGTGTGTAGTCATGCAGAACACCTATTTCCCTTCATCCTGTCCCGCCCCCTGTTTATTCTATTCTCTCTTTTGACTCTGTCCCTCCTTAGAAGTGTTTGCTTCTGATTACCTCCTCCCCCAATCTGCCCTCTCCTCTATCATCCCCCTGTTCTCTTCTCCCCTTCCACCCAACTCCTGTTTTCCTGTAGGGTAAGATAGATTTCCATACCCAATTGAGTGTGTGTGTTATTTTCCCTCCTTAAGCCAAATCCGATGAGAATAAGATTCACTCATTCTCTCTCACCTTCCCTCCCCCCCATCCCCTCCACTGAAAAAGCCTTTTCTTGTCTATTTTGTGTGAGATAATTTACCCCATTCTACCTCTCCTTTTCTCCTTCTCCCAGTATAATCCTCTCTCACCCCTTAATTTTATTCTCCAGGTAGCACCCATTCATCTTCAACTCATCCTGTGCCTTCTATTTATCCATCTGTTTATCTGTCTATCTGTCTGTCTATCTATCTATCTATCTATCTATCTATCTATACATACATATAATTTTTTCTCTCCAACTGCCCTAATACTGATGAAAGTCTCATGAGTTACAAATATCATCTTTCCATGCAGGAATGTAAACGGCTCAACCTTAGTAAGTCCCTTATGATTTCTCTTTCCTGTTTACCTCTTCATGTTTCTCTTGAGTCTTATATTTGAAAGTCAGATTTTCTGTTCAGCTCTGGTCTTTTCAGCAAGAATGCTTGAAAGTCCTCTATTTCACTGAATGTCCATTTTTTCCCCGAAGGATTATACTCAGTTTTTCTGGGTAGGTGATTCTTGGCTGTAATCCTATCTCCTTTGCCCTACGAAATATCATATTTCAAGTCTTCTGATCTCTTAATGTAGAAGCTGCTAAATCCTGTGCTATCCTGATTGTGTTTCCACAATACTTGAATTGTTTCTTTCTCTCTGTTTGCAATATTTTCTCCTTGACCTGGGAACTCTGGAATTTGGCTAAAATATTCCTAGGAGTTTCCTTGGGGATCTCTTTCAGGAGGTGATCAGTGGATTCTTTCCATTTCTGTTTTGCCCTCTGGTTCTAGAATATCAGGGCAGTTTTCCTTGACAATTTCTTGAAAGATGATGTCTAGGCTTTTTTTTTTTTTTGATCATGGCTTTCAGATAGTCCAATAATTTTAAAATTATCTCTCCTGGATCTATTTTCCAGGTCAGTTGTTTTTCCAATGAGATATTTCACATTGTCTTCCATTTTTTCATTCTTTTGGTTTTGTTTTACAATGTCTTTGATTTCTCACTAGCTTCCAATTGCTCCATTCTAATTTTTAAGGAAGTATTTTCTTCAGTGAGCTTTTGGACTTCCTTTTCCATTTGGCCAATTCTGCTTTTTGAGGGATTCTTCTCCTCATTGGCTTTTTGGACCTCTTTTGCCATTTGGGTTAGGCTATCTTTTAAGGTGTTATTTTCTTCAGTATTTTTTTGGGTCTCCTTTAGCAAGCTATTGACTATTTTTTCATGATTTTCTTGCATCACTCTCATTTCTCTTCCCAGTTTTTCCTCTGCTTCTCTTACTTGCTTCTCAAAATTCTTTTTGAGCTCTTCCAAAAATGGCCTGGGACTGATTCATATTTTTCTTGGAGGCTTTGGATGTAGGGGCTTGGACTTTGTTGTCTTCTTCTGGTTGTACATTTTGATCTTCTTTGTTACCAAAAAAAGATTCTGTGGTCTGACTTTTTTTGCACCTTTGTTTGCTCATGTTCCCAGCCAATTATGTGAGTTATAAACTCTTTGTTAAAGTAGGGGTCTGCTTCCAATGTGGAGAATGTACTGTCCCAAGCTTCGGGGGTTTTGTGCAGCTGTTTTCAGAGATATTTCTAGGGACCTGTAAGTTTTCAGTTCTCCCAAGGTGGTATGATCAAGGGCAAGGTGTTTACTCCTTTCCTGGCCTTTGCTCTGGTCTATGAGTGACCACAAGCACTCTTTTCTGCCTTGGAACTGTGATGAGGATTCCTGTTCCACTGAGGCTGCAAACTCTGGTGTGCTGGTGCTCCTCCTTGCCCTGGGATTGCTGCCCAGGACTGCAGTCTGGGTCAGAGTATGGGCAAAGCAACAGAGTCCTGCCTCAGTGTAAAGAGACCCCTGTAATCTCCTTCTGACCAGTTGTTCAACCCTCTTACTGTCTGTGGGCTAAGACCTCTGGAAACATCCACTGCCGCTGCTGATTTAGTTACTCCCAAGCCTTACTCCTGGTTTGCTTGAGGCTGGTTTGTGCTGGTGCTGGTGCTGCTGCTGGTGCTGGTGCTGCTGCTGGTGCGGCGTGCACTGGACTGTGCTCCTCTCTCACCCTGGTGTGACAGACATTTCCTGTCGAACTTCTAAGTTGTCTTGAGCTGGAAAATTGCTTCACCCTGGCATTTTGTGGGTTCTGCTGTTACAGAATTTGTTTTAGGGTGTTATTTAAAGGTCTTTGGAGGGGTTTTGGGGAGAGCTTAGTCGAGTCCCTGCTTTTTCTCTGCCATCATGGCTCTGCCCCTAGGTTAAGAGCTTTTAAATGACTTGCCCTGGTAAATTGTGTCAGAGAGGGCTTGGAAGGACCCAGTTCTTGCTGCCCGCAAAGTCCAGCACTCTATCCGTGAGGTCACACTGTCTCGGTTTCTGAACTATGAGCATTTATTGTGGTCATGTTATGTTTTTCATAATGTTATAAAAAATGACAATGGAAATGGAAAAGATATCTGTAGAAGTCCAGGTTCAAGGCTGGGTGCTCTCTGTGATTGTCTTTGCTGAGGATCTCAGGCCCTTCTCCAAATGTCAGCTCCATGGGAATGGAAAGAAGACTGAATCTTTCCTACCTCTTTGGTGCCTGATCCCTCCCAGGGCAAGGCTGTGTAACAATCAGAGGCCCTCTAGACAGGACAGGCACTAGAACTGACTCATCCATAGCTCTTTGAGATTCACTGCAATGGATTCAGAAGCAGAGAGCGTGGGTTCAAATTCAGGCTCTGCTGCTTGCCTGTGTCAGCCTAGAAAGGCCATTTCCTTTGTCTGGGCTTCAGTTCCTTCATCTGTAAAGTGAAGGGGTTGATTTGAAGGCCTTGAGAAGTCTGCTCAATGCACTGTCCAACCACAATTCCTGAGGCCCCAGAGAGAAGTCTGCTGCCCACCTCCTCATGGAGAGGGGGTGGATGGAGGGGGCTGATTGAGTCATACTTTTGGACTTGGCCAATTTGGGAATTTGTTTTGTAGACTTTGAATGTTCATTACACGGGTTTTCTTTTCACTTTTTTTTTGTTTGTTTTCCATTTGGGGAGATAAAATAGATTTTTGTTCATTGAAACAAATTATTTTTTTTTAAAATGAGGGGATTGGACTAGCTGATTTGTGGGATCTGTCCCTGTTCCAATGATTATAGATTTGGCTCTGGAAGAGGCCTCAGACATCTTCTAGCTCAATCCCGTCATCTTAGAGACTCCCCAGCCACCCACCACCCCTTGACTCCTTGCATAGCTGAAAGGCAGCTTCCAATGATTGGAGCATTGTAGCTGCCCTGAGCTCCTAAGAAACTCCTCACAAGAAGTTGGGGACAAAGAGGAAGCTGCTTCAGGGTTTCTTTCACAACCAGACACAGTCACATGACCCCAGCTTCAGCAGTTTCCTAGGGTCACTAATGACTGAGACCTTGGATGTCCCTGTGGAAGGAGTATGTGCAAACATTGAGAAATGCTGTAAACCTCCCCTGACTCTCCCAGGTGAAGGAGGAGGAAGAGCCCATGGGAGAGCTGGGGCTAAGGGGAAATAGACCTCGTGGCTCTGGAGGGCATGGGGTATCCAGACAGCTCGGGCTGGGAGGACAACTGAAGGATCCGCCTTTGCAGGGCAGTGAATGACAGTGGCTTTTGGACCACACTGAGGATTTCATGGCTTGGGGAATGCACCCCACTGATACAGATTAACGTAGAGTCTTACTCTAAGACTGAGACCACAAGACACTAAGTAACTTGTCTAGAGTCACCCAGCCTACATGTCAGAGGAGGGATTTGAACCCAAGGCTCTCTGTTCACTCTGCTTCTCAGTAATAAAAGAAGTCACACCTAAATAGGGGCTTATTTGTATATTTGATCTCCTCTGTTAGAATGGAAGCTCCCTGAGGGTAAAGGAGGTTTGATTTTTGTCTGCTTAGGGCTATGTGGTTTTTTGTCTTTTTTGTATCCCTAGCACTTGGCACTGTGCCTGACACATTGTGAGCTTTAGGCTTGGTGATGTGACCACACTTGACTTTGTATCCCAGCACCAAGCCTTGTGCTGGCATGCAAAAGCAGATTAAGTTAACTGTTTACAAATCATTTGATCCTCTACTTTGTGGGGGAGATGTTCTCATTATCCCCCTTTTAAAGATGAGGATATTGAGGCCTAAGGAAATTGTGCTAAGGGTCAGCACAGATGGCAAGTGGCCTGAGCCAGGCTTTGATTCCAAACCTATCATCCTTACACTGCTAAGTAGGAAGGTGAGTTACAACTTGTTCCTTAGGTCTGTATCCAGGACTGATTATCTCTTTCTTCCATCCTGACTGGGTTAGCCATGGTGTCTGTTTAATCTGATTATTCTTGAGAGGGCTCGGGCACTAGGGGTTGATTAGAGAGCAGATGAGGTCAAGATTGGGATTTAGAGAAGTGGCCCTCTTCATCTGCCCCTAACCCTAACCCCCAGAAGCCTTGGAGGGCCTGGTTCCAGGCTCTGGTGCCTTCTTGCCCTAACCTGGAAGTCCTTTCAGTCATAATCATAATCATAATTACACCTGGTATTCATATAGCACTTTATGGTTTGCAAAGCTTTTCACATATGTTATTCACTTGATGCTCACACTAACCCTATAAAGTAGGTGTTAAAATCCTCATTTTACAGGAAACTTTGGTGTAATTACAATAATAACAACAGCAACATTTATAAAGTGCTGTGTGCCAGGCACTATGCTAAGCAATTGGTAATTATTATCCCATTTTATCCTCATGACAACCCTGGGAGGTATGGGCTGTTATTAAATCCATTTTGCAGATGTGGAAACTAAGGCAAACAGAGCTTAAGTGACATGCCCAGGGTCACACCCCTAAGTAAGAATCTGAGGCTGGATTGCAGTGTAGGCTTTCTTGACTCCAGCACTGTGATCTACCTAGTTGCCTATAATATCGATATAGCACTTTAAGATTTATATATGTTTACTCCTTTGATCCTTTCAGAATCTTCTCCACCCCCACCATGGTCTGGAAGAACTTTGGCTCCAACGTGCTTGCCGCAGAGAACTTCTCCAGTTGTCCCAATGGCTCCCCTTGGATCTGGGATCTGTTCAACGAGTGTGCCCAGGATGGGTGGGACCTAGCCAGCGTGATCCTGGGCCTGACTTCAATAGTCTGTTTTATTGCGGCTGCCTTCCCGTAAGTCGAGTTGGGGACCAGTTAGCCAGTGCGGCCAGCAGTGACCGTCAGCCTCTCTTGTGCTGAGGACATACAGACTCTTAATCTGGGGAAGAGAAGGGGGCCTTAGCCGAGAGAAGAGAAAACGCCTTGTGGGGTTTGGGAGGGAGGGAGGAAGGACAGAAGGGCCTCTGGCTGCCTTCTGCAAATATATGAAGGCCTGTCAAGTGGAGAAGGGTCAGTCCTGAAGAAACAGAACTGGGATGCAGTGGGGGAGGTGGGGTACAGAGAGGCAGAATTAGGCCTGGTGTCAGTGACCAACCATTGGATTCAGTCTGCAGTAGAATGAGCTGCTTGGGGAGCTAGTGAAGCCCTCCATCCCAGCACACGGTGAGCAGGATGCCCACTCGTGAGGAATGCTGTAGACAGAATTCTTGGTTAGGGCCAGCTTGGGGGAGATACGCTTCTAGTGCTAAGATTCTGTGATGCTGTGACCTCCTCCCTCTCCCTGCCTCAGCCTCCCCCTCCCCGTCAGCATCAACCTCAGCCTGAGCGTTGAAATGGTACCTGCGCTCTCTCACCTGTCACTCAGCATCTCTGAGCTACTGTGGCCTCTGCCTGCCCTTGCCTGATCATGTCTGAAGTCGAGCCTGGAAGGAGAATGGCAAAAGACTTCTTCATCTTAGCCCTCTGACATTCACTATTTCCATCCTGAATGAATGAATGAAAAAGTTAGTCAAAAAGTATCTATTAAACATTTACTGCGTGCCAGGAAGCTTGCGGAACTCTGGGAATCTGGTGGAGAGATAGAGGCTCTTTGGATTCTTCCTGATATTTCTGATGACATTTATCACCCTCTTCATCATCATCATCATCATCATCATCATTATTATTATCATTGGAGGCATTGGTGTTAAGTGACTTGCCCAGGGGCACACAGCTAGAGAGTATCTGAGGCTGGATTTGACTTCAGGGCCTAGGGCCAGTGCTATATCCACTGTACCACCTAGCAGCCCTGTTATGACATTTAAAGGTAGACTGGGGCCAGGTTGTGAAGGGCTTTAAATTCCAAACAGAAGAGTTTTGTTTTGATCCTAGAGGCAAATAGGAAGCCATTGAAACTTCTTGAGTGGGGGAGTGACCTTCTCTGCATCTCTAGCCTCACTTCCTTTGTTTTAAACAGTTAACAAAAGATTTACTTAGCCATGGTAGGAGGAGGGTGTTCAGATCTGGGAAAGGATGCTCATGTAAGACAAAGCCTTGCTTCATATGAGCTCAGCTTTTTTCACTGAGGTGATCTAGGGTCTGAAGGCTAGGAAGGGGCTCCAGCCCCTTGGGTCTGGGCTGCTTTATGTTCAGATGACCAGGATGCTATGCCTCAGCCTTAGTCCTCTGAGCCAGTCAAATCTCCAAGACGATTGTGATATATTTTAAGGACAAATTAGCCTAACTTGTATGGGGGGGAACATCGTACCCACCTCACTCCACCCTGTGATGGTGAAGTCTTCCAGGTCTTTTACATGAGGGGTGTCAAACTCTAAGAGAAATAGGGGCCACTAAACCATACACGCACAGCGACTTAGATAATCACGTAGTAATATTATCTACATTTTGTTGCATTTTTGTTTGTCTTGTTCAGTATTTCCCAGTTACCTTTGAATCTGGCTTAGGCTGCACTTGAGGGTGTTATAGGCCCTGGGGCTGCATGTTTGACTCCTCTGCTCTCAAGAACCTTCTGCTACCTGATGACTTTAGGACCATTACTGGACAGCCCCGACCTCCCTTCTCCATTCCTTTTTATATCCGGTCAGTTACCGGGACTTGAATCTGCTTCTGGGGCCCCCCTTCATCCACTCCTTCCTCCCTGTCCCTGTGGCTCCCACTCTAAGTCTGGGCCCTCACTCCCACTGGACTAATGTAATGCTCATCCCACAGGTATTCCCCTTATAATCTGTTCTTTATGCATTCGTTGGAATGGTCTTTCTTCCATAGAGAGGCAGTGTGTCACTGTGGAAATCAAGTGCCAGGCTTTAAGTCAGAGGATCTGGCTTCAAATCTCAGTTCTTCTTATTTGGGTGACCATAGGCTGCTTCCTTTACTTCCCCATCTGCAAAATGGGTGGGGGGGAGGTTGTGCACAGGTTGGACCAGACAGCCTGTGAGAGCCCTTCTGACTTGTCCTGAGTCACGTCCCCTATCTAAACCTCAGTTTCCTCATCTGTAAATGAGAGGTTAGACTGGAGACCCTTTGAGGTCCCCCCCAGCTCTCGATCAATGAATCTGTGAACCCAGGTATGGCTAGCACCTCTGAACCTCTTTATTAAAGCAGAGTCAGCTCTGACGTCACTGCGGTACGCGGGAAGGTTTGGGATCAGAAGATACTGGGTGAGGGAGGAGCAGTTCTCGAGTGAAGGTGATGGCCTTCTCTCTCTTCCACAGCCAGTACATCAAGGCCTGCAGGACAGGCAACATGGACCAGGCCATCTCCGTTTGGTTCCTGATGGGTTGGCTAGGCGGAGACTCCTGTAACCTCATTGGCTCTTTCCTCGCCAGTCAGCTACCTCTGCAGGTATCCCTTCATCTTTGGTCCTGAGATGACCTGGCAGCATGGGCAGGGATGAAATGTCCCTGGGTCCAGCCTTGTAGGGTGGGGGCATGGGGGAGGGGAGCCTGGGGTAAGAGCCCAGGGCTGGGAGGTCTGCCAAGGCCAATGATGACCTATGTGGGCCCCGATTTCCTCTTCTGGTTGTGCCAGTCTTTAAAGTCTAGGTCTTGAGGTGGAAAGTGCCAGGAATTCAGAGAGTTGGTGAAGACTTAAGTTCAGGTCCTTCTCTGGATACTTAATAGCTGTGTCCACCTTCTCAGGCCTCCCTTGTGTAAAACTTTGAGGCTTAGAAAGTCCTTTACTCACAACCACCCTGTGAAGGAGGTGGTGTAAATATTATTGTCTGCATTTTACAGATGAGTAAAGGGAGGTCCAGAGAGGGCAAGCAACTTACCCAGGGCCCCTTGGCAGAGTTCGGACTCAAACCTAGGCATCCTGATTCCAAGTGGATACCGAGGCAAATCATAGTTCCTTTCTTAATGTCAGGTGGGAAAAACCCATCTCTCTGCTGCCATCTTGGGGATCAGTCTGTACAAACTTAGCCAGGTTGGTCTCTGTACAATAGATGTACAGCTTGGCACTAGGCCCATGGTCCAAGCCTTCCCCATGTGCCCAGGCTTCCATTCCACCAACCTTCCCTTTGAGAGCCCAACATCATCCTTCCCCCCTTCCCCTCTCCCTGTGAGGGTGTCACTGAGGCTCAGAAACCTATCTGTGCCTTATAAATGAGAGTTAGTTGATGTCTTGGGTTTTTTGCAGACCTACACTGCCATCTACTATGTGCTGGCTGACCTCCTAATGATATCTCTCTACTTCTACTACAAGTTCAGAAACCGGCGCTCCTTAAGTGAGTGGTGGGTGGGGGAAGTGGGGACTGTTCTGCCATTTGAGGCCCCGACAGTGACTGGGAGGGAGAGAACCACACGGCCCATTCTCTGGGTCTAAAGGAGAAATTTCAAAGGCCCTCTCTGTGGTTTTGAGGTCTTCTATCTCCTAAGATAGGGAACTCTTGAGAAATCTACTTATTATAGATCTAGAGATCTACTTGTTGTAGATCTAATCCTCCAGGACCATCTGGGGCCCTCGCCTGGGGCTTCCTTTCCTGTTCCTTTCTTTTTTCTTTTTCTTTCTTGATTTTGATGTTCTCTGTGGGATTTGCTCTCTGATATAAGCCCCTCTCCCTGGCCTTGCTCTGTTCTGCCCAACACCACCCAGTTTCTTGATGAGATGAAACTCTCCCCCAACTCTTTTTTTTAAGTCTGCAGAATTTCAGTTTAAACACTCCCCAGCCTATCTTTTTTCAGTCTCCCAAATTTCCACTCAGAGGCGTGTCCCTTTGAAGTCCCGCTGCTCCCACCCACGTTCTCATCGAGCAGGTCGGAGGGACGAGGCCCAAATCTCTAATCCCCAGTCTTGTCTTGTGTGCAGTATCAGCCCCCATCAACGCAGTCTTCCTGTTCATCTCCTTTGGGGCAGTGTCAGCCAGCCCCCTCCTCCTGCAGCTCAGTCCCTCATCCCCACAGGAGGTCTTCCGGAGCAGGACGCTCCTGAATATAGAGCCCGCTGATAAAGTAAGTCCCAAGTGACGGGAGGGAGGTTAAGGGGAAATGACCTTTGATGGGGGAAGGGTTGGAGGGGTGGTGGGCACTCTGAGCCCAGGCAGTGTCTCTGGTCCACAATGAGCCGTGGAGCAGTGGGACTCCCTAAAAAGAGGTAGGTCAGTCAGGGGGCCCCCCCAACACCCAGAATGACTCCAGTCTGCCAAAAATAAAGCTTTACACTTGGAGTCAGATCCCAGCTCAAACTCACTTGTTGGGGAAATTACAGAATCGTAGACATAGGGCTGGCGGAGGTCTCGGAGAATATCTTGCCCGAGATCTGGAGGCGCAGATGACATGGTTCAAATCCTGGCTTCGTCACTTACTAGCCCTGTGACTCGGGCGAGTCTGGTGACCTCCCTGGGCTTTGGGGTAGATCTGGGGGCCTCTGAATTCCAGCCCCAGAGCTGGGATCTGATGAAATGTGAGTTTTTATTTGGGAATGTTAGGCCTCCTAACGTCTGGTTCTGTCTCCTTCCCTCTGCCCCAGCCCTTCACCAAGCAGGAGATCGTTGGCTTCACCATCGGCTCCATTTCCAGCGTGCTGTACTTGACGTCTCGTCTGCCCCAGATCTACACCAACGTAAGTGCCGTTGTGGGGAAGGGCCTTGCTGCCCCGGGACGCCACCTCTTGCCTTCTGTGTCCATCTGCGTGCTCTCCTTGTCCTCCAAAGCGCCCTTCCGTCTGCCGCTGGCTGTCTGGTCAGCTGTCTAGGCTGTCTTGCCAGGGGCGTGCTCCACTCCCAGGGAAGGGTGATCGTCAGAATCAGGTGGGGCCTCTTCACCGCCAGAGTGAGTCTGGGTCTACAAGGTGATAGCGTCCTCCCCCAGAACGGCCTTGACGTCTTCATGGCCTCAGAGACAGATGCTGGAGACCGGTTGGGACTGACTTGGGGAAGGACCGAGCTCTGGGGCCTGGGCCCAGTGGACTGGCTTCTTCCCAGTCTGTGCAGAGGGGCTCTAGTGGAGGTGGAAAGGGAGCCTGCTCTGGGGGCTGAGAGATTGGGAATCAGGTTCCTGGGCCCCACAGTCACTGAAAGCATCGGTTCCTTGCTGGATCTGTGGCTGCCCTTGGTTTAACTAGTGGGGAGACCCTTCCTCAGAGGGCACGAAGCCAGTTGGGTGGGCCCGGGCTTAGCTGGCCCCTTCTGCTCTTCCAGTTCCGGAGGAAGTCCACCCAGGGTATCTCCTACTCCCTCTTTGCCTTGGTGATCTTGGGCAACATGATGTACGGGCTGAGCGTGCTCCTGAAGAACCCCGAGGCCGGGCAGACCGAGAGCAGCTTCCTGCTCCACCACCTCCCCTGGCTCATCGGCAGCCTGGGCGTGCTGCTGCTGGACGTCATCGTATCCTTGAGCGTTAGCCGCTAGAGGCAGACGGGGTGGGGACCCTGGGGCCACGCGTGGGGGCGGCTGTTTGGTTCTGCTGAGAAGAGGCTAGCCACGACCATCATTCCCGCTGAGCCTCAGTTTCCCTTCTGTAAAATGGGGACGATAACGTGGACTGGCCTCCACGCAGGGCTGGTGTGAGCCAAGTGCTCTGTAAGCTATAAAACAACATGGAAATGTGAGCTCCTGAAAGGCAGTGTGGTATAGTGGGTGATGAGCAGCTGGCCCTGGGAGGCAGAGGGCCTTGAGTTCAAATCCCACATCTGACACATGCTGGCTGTGTGACCCTGGGCCGGGGATTTCACCTCTCAGAGCCCCCAGGAAACTTTCTAAGACTCTAAGCTACAGAGAAGGTGCCAGCCTGCCCTACAAAAAGGGAGTCTGTGCTATGCCAGTTTTAGATGGAGCATGAGACAGGCATGGGGAGAGGGAGCTGGCATGTGGAGCCGGTGCTTTAGGGAGCAAGCTAACCTCCATCTCATTTGCATAAATCATTACTGATCCAGGTAGCCTGTATCAAGTGCTAGGGGAGGGAAAGGGATCTTCTGACATGTATGGGCTGTGTAATCCAGGGCAAGTGGAGTTCAGCCTCTCTGGCCTCTTTCGGAGCACCTAACAGTAGAATGGAAGCTTCTTGAGGACAGGCACAGTTTTTGCCTTTCTCTGTGTCTTCAGCACTTAGCATGGAAGCTGGCTAAATGCCTTTTGACTCGCTAAGCCCTTGGCTGGTTGGGATTCTGGTGGGGGACGGGACAGGAAAGGCAACCAGTGAAATCACAGACTCTTCAACCTTCTCGTGTGAGTCTTTACAGAGTGCCCAGGCTTGTGCTGGGCCCTGTACAGGATGCTGCCCCCAAATTTACCTTCTTTTATGGAAGCAGAGGGGTATAAACCTCTGTGAAGTAAATACAGAGTGATTTTGGGGGGGAGGGAGAGAAGTACCATTCCCTGGGGAGGTGGATGAAAAGTTAAGCAACAGTCCCTCCCTTAGAGAGTTTGCAGTCAAATAGAGGACTGGGACATAGAAATAACTATAATGCTCATTGTTTCGTGATCACTGTATTTAGAGAGAGGTGTCAGTGAGGTGTTCTCTGAGGTTGTGGGGGGAATCTGGAAGGTTTTCCTGGAGGAGGTGATCTTTGACTTTTGCTGCAAAGGCTATTCAGGAGAAGAGGGGGGGAGGGGAGAAGCAGGGGACATTCCAGGATCTGAAGCTCCCAAGGTGGGGGATGGGGCGGAGCGCAGCCGGGAGCCAGGTGGGCCCTGCCCTGTGGCTATCCTTGACTTTGTCCTCCAGATCTCCATTCAGTTCCTCATCTATAGAAAGCAGCCCTCCTCCGCTGAGAGAGAGCCCCTGCTGGGCCAGGATCCCAGCTGATCGTGTGCCAAGGCCAAGACCAGGATGGCCAAAGGACCAGGCAGACACCGGGGCAAGGGGAGGAGCGTGGAAGGGAGATGGTGGTGCTGCCCACCCCTGGTCGGAATGGGTTTAGGTGCTAAGGAGGGAGCCAGGGCCAGCAGGGCAGAGGGGAGCCCTGAAACTCTCCTGTCTCTGGCTGTCGTCCTGCCTGAGACTTCTTCCAGCCTCTGTGAGTCTGCTCCCTTCCTTCTGTGAGCCAGGACTTGCCTTCCCAAGGACCAGACCCCACTGGCCCCCCAGCTTAGATCTTGGGCTCCCAGGCAGAGCAGCATGGGCAGGGATTTGGGGTCAGATCACCAGGATGTATCCCCTCGGGCCCTCCCTCGGCTGGGTTACACTCTCCCCAACCCCTGACCTCCCCAGGGGCTGGCCTCTGGTCCCCACAACTCAGCTAGCAGTTTCTCCTTCCCCTGTGTTTTACCCAGCACCAAATTTGCTAGTAAAATCCATCCAAATGGACAGCCCTTTGTTTGTATTTCTTATTCCAGCTGAGGTGGGGGGCATTTTGTCCCGAACCCTCTGTATGTCCCCTGCTGCTCTTGGGGGAAGAGAAAAAGCAAAGCTCTTCGGGCAGACTCTGGGATTGAAGTACCAGAACTCATGGGCAGGAGCTCAGTGGACTGCCAGCATGCAGGTGGCCAGCATGGCCGGGCTCCTGCAGATCGCCTCCTGTGAGCATCGTTTGTGGGTGTCATACCTGGAGGAGGAGGACTGGTCTGGGGAAAAGGGATTAGACTCTTTCTGTTTTGCCCTGAATAAGGGCCTTTCAGGCTATTTGAGGAATAAGGGATGCTTAGCTTTGGTGGAGAGAATAATTAGTAATAATAATAATAATAATAATAATAATAGCAATAGCTAACATTTCTGTAGTGCTTACTACAGGCCAGGCACTGATTTTACAAAGTACTTTACAGTAGTTTGAGAAGATTGAGCTGCCATGGGTCTGAAGGCCTGTCCTGTGGAAGACAGATTAGACTGGTTTGCTTGGCCCTGGAGGGTAAAATCCTGGAAGAAGCAGCAGATGAGAATTGCAGACAGGCAGAGAGATGGTGGTTGGACCCTGGGGAAAACATCCTGCCAATGACAACCATCCGTGATTGGAATGTGCTGCCTCAGGGGTCAGGGGCTCCCCCTCCCCAGAGAGCCTCCAGGAGAGGGAGGTTGGATAACCTTTATTCCCAGGAGGGGAGGTTGGGGTTCCTGCTCTCGATGGGCTGGACTGGGTGACCTCAGAGGCCAGTCCCCTCCAACTCAGATTCTGTAATGCCCCACTGGGGATCAGTGCTCTCCAGGGCCCTCCATCCACATCCTCCCTGAGACCCCAGGAAGCTTTAAGTGTGCTCAACAGAGAGATAAACAGGTCCTGGGCTCCATCAACCCCCAGTGGTCTGGGCAACAGGCCAGCTTGTCCCCAGCTTAGCTGGGCAGCTGGAAGTCACAGGGCTGTGTCCTGGGAGAGGGTTGAGACTTGTTCTCCTTGGCCCCAGAGGTCATCAGATCCAACCCCACCCCTCACTTCACAGATGAAATTGCAAAGAAGCAAACTGAGACATGCCCTTTAAAAAAAAAAAATTCTTCCTTGTGAGGAAATTCCCTCTATTTGGCTTCTTAACCTTAGGGTATTGCCTGGAGGGTTGAGGTATAGCTAATACGGAATTGTTACCCAATTTTTGGATTAGGACCCTGAGGCTCATAGAGATGAAGTATCCTGGGTCATGCTGGTCTGTGGGCTTCAATAAGCATCCACGGCAACATTAGAACTCTGATCTTTCTGGCTCCAAGCCCAGCCCTGTGGCTGCCCTCAAATGAATTGGGCTGCTAGACGTTTGAAGGGCTGTACAGAACAGGGATTAGTGGGGTTCCTCTCCCTGGAGGTCTTCAAGCAAAGGCCAGATGGGCCACCGCTTTCCAAGGGTTTTTTAGAGATAATTCCTGTTTGAGCACAGGTTAGACTCAATTGCCTTTGGGGTCTCCCCTCAGTTCTGATGACTCTTCTGCCCTCAGTAGGAAAGCTTAGGATCCTCTGTGGGATAAAGCAACATTTGTTCACAATGCTTGAGTTTTGCACTCCTTGGAGCTTGGAAAGTATCAATTAATCAAAAGTATTTACTAAACAGGGTCACCAGGCCTGGGTAGGCAAAGACAAAAATGAGACAATCCCTGCCTTCAAGGAGCTTATATTCCATTGTGGGGAAAAACTTCTATAGATAAATGCAGGATATGTACCAAAAAACAAACAAACAAAAGGCAGTGTGATATCCTGGTTAGAAGGCTGGCCTTTGAGCCAGGACAGCCTGGGTTCCAGTCTCACCTCCATCACCTCCTGGTTGTGTGGCCTGGGTCAAGAGACTTAAACACTCAGGGCTATAGCCAGCTCTCTGACTGTAGAGACTGAAGGGTGTATTGGCAAAGAGGCCAGTCCTCTCTGTCCTTATACCAAGAGGTGTAAGTGATAGCATTTGGGAATGAGGTCGCTGACAACTGGAATCAGAAAAGCTACCAAAGGAGGTGGCGCTAGAGCTGAGCCAGAGAATGTAGTGGGCAGACTCAGAGGATCCGGATCCGAGTTCTAACTCGTTAGCTGGCTGACCTTGGGAAAGTCACTTTGCTGCTATGGGCTTCAGTTTATTCCACTGTCAGCTGGCTGGGATTCCCTTCAAGCCCCAAGTCCTGTGACCTAGGTTATAAAAGCATTATCTCTGCAAGATAGGAAGGATGTCCACAAGATTTCATCTAAATTTGTAGATACGGCATAGACACCATCTGAGGTCTGGCTCCTCTCTGGAGCAGAGCCAAGGGTAGTCGGTGCCTCTTTGGCGAGTTTGGGGAGTGCCAGGCAGGCCCCAAGAGTTCAGTGAGGCTGGGCACTCTTTTCTCCAGTCTCTGAAAGGAGTATCTAGTAGAATTATATCTATCCCTTACCTATCTCGGGTCTAGAGAGGTAGGCCTGGAGTTGGAAGGAAATCTGCTTCGCTAGTTGAATTTTTTTTTTTTTGAGGCAGTTGAGGTTAAGTGACTTGTCCAGAGTCACACCGCTAGTAAGTATCTCAACTCAGGTCCTCCTGACTCCAGGGTCAATGCTCTACCACTATGCCCCTATCCCTAGTGGTTTTTTTTAAAGGGGATGGTGGCCTTTAGCTCCCACTCACCAATTAGCCCTTTCCTGACAAACACTAATTACACAAAAGACTATCACAAGTAGCAAGTAAAACCCACTTATTCGAGCAAAATGGCAAACAAACAGAAGTTATACGTATTAGAAGATAGCAAGGCATACACCAAAATAAATGAGCTTTTCATCAGGGAGGGAGAGGGCCCAATCTCGCTGGGGAGGTCCATGTGTAGCAGGCTCTAAGGAAGCAATCCTGAAATCAGGGCTAGACAGAAGAGGCGGCTTCCCTCACACACCTGCAGCTTCTGTCTCTGTGTGTCTCTCCCAGAGAGCATCTAGACCAACTTGGTAAGTGTCCTGGGCGCGTACAAAGCAGCTATGTCACTCTCAGGCTCCATAACATCTCCCCCATATGCCCATCACACAAAATGCCCCAGGCTCCCTTGGAAGCCTGGTTACAGACTGGCCGTTCAAAAGAAAAATATTAGGGACGGCTAGGTGGCGCAGTAGATAGAACTCTGGCCTTGGAGTCAGGAGGACCTGAGTTCAAATCCAGCCTCTGACACTTGAAACTTACTAGCTGTGTGACCCTGGGCAAGTCACTTAACCCCGATTACCTTACCCCCCCCCAAAAAATATTAGTTTTGCTAATCTGCTTTCTTCCCCATCTCCCCGCCTCCAATTACTTGTTACTGGGGGAGGCGCTGAGAGAGAAAAGAGGAAGAGGGATATTTGGAAATGAAGGTAATGTAAAAATAAGAGAAAAAATTCGCTCTCTCTGGCCCCAGAGCACAGAACTTAGAGCTTTGGGTGGAAGTGACCACCTGGCAAACTGAGGCTTGATATCAAGAAAGACTTAAATGACAGTGAAAGTTATCATGGAGGGAGAGGGGGTGGGCTCTCCCTCCCTCACTGGAGGACTCCATGCAAAGGCTAGATGACCACTTGTGGGGGATCTTTTGTAGGGGATGAAGGGCTGGATGGGGAACCAGGAAGGATGGGCTTCAAATATCACATCGGGCAAGTACTAGCTGAGTGGTCCCGGGCAAGTCATTTAATCTCTCCCCTCCTTGATTTTCTCATCTGTAAAATGGGAATAAAAGCATCTATCTCACAAGACTCTTATGGGGCCTGAATTAGATATGTAAAGAACATTGCAAACTTTAAAGCACACATACACACATGTATTTATAACACATGCATACATGCATCTATTACATCTCTACACGCATACATACATGTACACATATGTATACATATTTGTTTATACACACATATGTGTATGTATGTATGCATGTTGTGGATAGAGCACTGAACCTGGAGTCAGGAAGACCTGAGTTCAAATCCAGCCTAAAAAACTTAGTAGCTGTGTGATTCTGGGCAAGTGATTTAACAAGTGTCTGCCTCAGTTTCCTCCTCTGTAAAATGAGCATAACAATAGCACCTTCCTTCCAGGGTTTTTGCGAGGACAAAAATGAGATTATACTTGTGAAAGTGTCTTACCAACCCAAAGTGCTGTGTAAATGTTGGCCTGCTACATACTCTGTGTAAATGCTTGTTATCATTGTTGGAGTGGAGCCTTGATCAGGTGCGGGTTGGAGTAGGTGGACCTGAGGTCCCGTAAAACCGTGAGATTCTGGGATTCCCCGAGCAGGCGACCTCGAAATCCTGGGATCTTAGGACGTTCTGTTCCCTCTGGGGAAGAGAGCCCGACCTGCCTATCTGCTGATCCAGGAAGGGGCAAGCCCCATTCCGTGGGTGTGCGGGCTAGGCCACTAGAGGGCGCCACAGGCCCGGGTAAGCCAAGCCCTGGACACCCGGGCTGGGATCTGTGGGTCCCTCCCCGCGGCGAGCGCTCCAAGCTTGGTTTCCCACACGTGCAAAGGCTCTTCACAGAATTAAGAGCCGGGGGGGGGGGGGGCACCGGGGCGTGCCTGTAAGCCGACACTCCCCCTCCCCAGTTTGAGAAGGGCAGGAACTCCCGCTACTCGGAGCCCGGTGACCCCGAGCGAGTCATAATGGGCAGAGCCGCTCGGAGGTCATCTGGTCCAGGCACGCTCATTTTGTAGCTGAGTAAACCGAGTCTCAGAGACGTGAACTGACTTAGGGTACTGGAGCTGCACGGGACCTCAGACGCCATCCGGTCCGTTTTTACAGATGAGGAAACCGAGTCTCAGAAGTAATGTGGCTGTGATCACACAGTGGCAGAGGGAGGATTTGAACCCAGGACCACAGATTTTAAAGCTGGCATTTTTTCTGCTGTGCATTCTCTGAGCCTCATTTTCCTCATCTGTAAAACGAAGGGGCCGGATTAAATGAGCTCTCAAAACACTTTCAGCTCTAGATCCGTGATCTTGAGTAAAGTAATTTCTTTGCCCAGGGATCTCCTCCACTCCAAGTGGCAGAGCTTCTCCCACCCAGTCCCATCCCTTCTTCCCCCAGGCCGGGGCCAGGGGTGTGGAGAAGAGGCGTGGGTTAGAGGGGCAGCCTTGGGTGGGGGGCAGGCACTGAATTTGACCTGGGTTTGAATCCTCACTCAGCTCCTGTGACCTTTGGCAAGTTCCATCCCTTCTCAAGGCCTCAATTAACTCACCTGTCAGATGAAGAGGTTGGGCTTAGATCATTCCCAGAGTCCCTTCCAGCTGTCAGTGGGAACAGTCATTTATTAAGTGCCTACTATGTGTCAGGGACTGCGTTAAGCGCTTTTCAGATATTATTTCATTTAATCCTCCCAACAACTCTGTAAGTATTCCCATTTTACAGTGGAGGAAACTGAGGCAGACAAAGGTTGTTAAGTGACTTGTCCAGGGTCATACGGCTAGGAAATATCTGAGACTAGAGTTGAACTCGGGTCCTCCTGACTCCAGGGCCAGTGCGCTATGCATTGTGCCACCGAGCTGCCCACCCCTATGCCCCTTCTTTTTAAGATGTTTCCTCTCAGGCAGGGCTGCAGTGGAAAGAAATCTCTACTTGAGGAAGACTTTGTGGTTTGGCGGGTGGGAAGTAGAATTTGCTCGAGAGGAAGGACTAAAGCTTCCCCCAGGAAGAAGGGGGGTGGTGGCCCTTTACACCTGCACTGGCTGCCCACTGAGTCACAGCCTCACTGATTCCTTAACAACCCCACCTGGTGGGAGTCCAGCTGCCCAAAGCCCTCCAGCCTCCACAGGGCCAGCCTGGGTCTGGTGCCCACCACACAAGTGACCTCTGGCCGGTCACTCCCCCTTTCTAGGTCTCGGTTTCCTCACCTGTAAAATAATAGCACCCACCTCCCAGGGTTGTCATAAAGAGCTTGGCAAACCTTTTACGACCAGTCTCTCTGATAAGGGCCTCACTTCTAAAATATATAGAGAATTCAGTCAAATCTATAAGAATACAAGTCATTCCCCAATTGATAAATGGTCAAAGGATATGAATAGGCAGCTTTTAGAGGAAGAAATTAAAGCTATCTATAGTCATATGAAAAAATGCTCTAAATCAATTGATTAGCGAAATGCAAATCAAAACAACTCTGAGGTACCACATCACACCTATCAGATTGGCCAAGATGACAAAACAGGAAAATGATAAATGATGGAGATGTGGGAAAATTGGAACACTAATGCATTGTTGGTGGAGTTGTGAAATGATCCAGCCATTTTGGAAAGCAATTTGGAACTATGCCCAAAGAACTATAAAAATGTGCATACCCTTTGACCCAGCAATAGCACTTCTAGCATTGGGGAATGGCTGAACAGGTTGTGGTATATGAATGTAATGGAATACTGTTGTGCTATAAGAAATGATGAGCAGGTGGACTTCAGAAAAACCTGGAAAGACTTGTATGGTCTGATGCTGAGTGAAGTGAGCAGAACCAGGAGAACATTGTACACAGTAACAGCCACGTTGTGTGATGACTATTGTTGATAGACTTAGCTCTTCTCAGCAATGCAAGGATCTAAGACATCTCCAAAGACCTCATGATGGAAAATGCTATCCATAAAGAAGAAAGAACTATGGAGTTTGAATGCAGATTGAAGCATACTATTTGCTCTTTTTTTTCTTCTGTTGTGTTTTATTTCCTCTTTCTGGTGGTTCCTCCTATTGGTTCTAATTCTTCCTTACAACATGACTAATGTTAAAAATATATTTAATAGGAATGTGTATGTATAGCCTATATCATATGTAAAACTCAAAAGTTTATAGAAGTGATTCTTGATAATTCAAAATAAATTAATAAATATGCTGAGTACAGAGAGAAAAAAGAAAAAAAAGAGCTTTGCAAACCTTGAGGCACCATATAAATGGCCCCTATTACTTGTGTACCTCAGTGCCTGGCACTATGTTGTTGTTATTCAGTTGTTCGGGTGTGTCCAACTTAATGGGACCCCGTGGAATAATTTTTCCATGGTGTTTTCTTGGTTAAAGATACTAAAGTGGGCTGCCATTTCCTTCTCCCGTGGGTCACCTTTTTTTTTTTCTTTGTCCGAGCTCTCCACTATGCCCAGTCTGTATAGGGTAACCCTCCACAGCATAGCTCATAGTATCATTGAGCTATACAAGGCCCTCCGCCACGACATGGCAGTGATCCAAACAGGGGTTGAGTGACTTGCCCATATTCACACGGCTAGTAAATGTCTGAGGCTGGATTTGAACTCAGGTCTTCCTGTCTCCAGGACCAGCAGTCTAACACACTGTGCCACCCAGCTGCCCGCCTGGCACCTAATAAATGCTGACAAACTAACTGCTCCAGGCACTCACTACCCTCTTTCCCAAGCATTTCTCATCTCCATATACTCCAAACCAAACTGCTTTTTCTAAGATTCCGTTACAGGAGAATATGCACACTGAAAAATAAAACAAAGGAAAAGATTTAGGAGAGGGTCTGCAAGCAATGTTCTCATTTCAAGCATCACAATCTCAGAGCAGCAGGGGCCCTAAAAGGCCAGCTGGTCCCACCCCAGACGGACCACAGATCCAGTGGGACACCTTGACCTAAGGATTTAAAAACCCCAAGTTTCCCTGTAAGTAGAAAAGTCAGAATTCAAACCTGGGTCTTCTGACTCTGACCTCACTGCTCTTTTCACTGTGCCATCCACAGTTGCTGAGGTAGGTTGTCCCTCCTCTATGGTATTTAGTTTCTCCCACTGGAAGCATCAGGATAAGCCACAAGGCCACAGAATCTTGGTTTGAAGGAAGTCCTATTTGCTCATTTTCAGGTAAGAAATCCTCTGACTCTACATCCCACTGTGCCTCTGTTTTTCTTTCTGTCTTCCCTTCCCTGGCTCTCTTAGCCTGCCATGAGATGGTTGGATCAGGCACCTCTGAAGAGAGGCTAGGCCCACCTGACCCTGTCCATTTCCTCATCAGCCCTGGGGGGCAGAGACTGGGAGGTGCGTGCTGGAATGGTAAACCAGTAACTTCCCCCCCAACAAGAATAGTCTCTGGGCGACACATCAGCTCAATGTTCTATCTGGTTATTTATTTTAACCTGGAACTTTCTGAAGCTCCAGCTAAGACAACAGCCCCTTCCGTTCTGGCCGGAGGGCTCCCAACATTGAGGCAGAGGGAATTCAAGGCGTCCTTCCCCTCTTCCTCCCCCCTGACCTAGTTTTTCATCTGAGCTGAAATGGCAAGACCCTCGAGGCCTCTGAGTAAACATTCGGGCCCAAGTCTCTAACCAGCCACAGATGCCCAAGTCTTGAATTGGTTAGATTAGGGAAGCTCCGTCCTGATGCAGGCCAGGAGGGAGAGTCCAGATAAGCCTTTTCCCAAACAGCTCTTAAAGTCAGACTTCCTATTTAACTGCTTTGCCTTTCAGGACACTCAGTAGTAGGGCAGTAGCAGGGTCTTTCTCACGGCCCAGTAGTTAGCAACAGAACCAGTGGGAGAATTATCCCATGAGAACTATGCTAGAAAAGTGATCAAACTATTTATACCCTTTGACCCAGCTATCCTAATATAAGGCCTATATCCCAAGGAGGTCAAAGACAGAGGAAAAATTCCCATATATACTAAAATATGCATAGCAGCTCTCCTTGAGAATAGGAATTATTATTTTATTTTTGTTTTAACAGTGCCTGGTACTGTGCTTGGTACTTAGTTGGTGCTTAAAAAATGCTTGTTGATTTATTGATTAGTTTATAGTAGCAACCCCCCCTAAAAAAAAAAAAAACCAAACCAACCATAAAACCTAGAAATGAACTGCTTATCCATCCATTGGAGAATGGCTGAAAAATTGTGATATATGAATGTAATGAAATATCATGCTGTAAGAAACATCAGATACAAAGAATTCACAGAAACATAGGAAGACATGTATGAACTGATGCAGAGTGAAGTAAGCAAAACCAAGAGAAAAGCATATATAGTGACCGCAATAATAGAAAACAACTTTGAAAGATACCAGAACTCAGATCAATGCAATGACCAGAGGCTCGATCATGAAATAGATCTCCTTTGTCTTAGTAGGGAAAAAAATGAATGATTTTGAAAAACCATTTAAGCATTTATTAGTGCCTAACACTTGTAAGTTATGAGATTACAGGTAGAAGAGCAGGATGGTCCTTACTCTCAAGGACCCTACATTCTAATTGGGAAGGACAGTCCTGCTTAGGGTTTGGTGGCAAGGGGTATAGAAAGGCCCAGGGGTCTTTGGGGTGCATGGACAGGTTGTGCAGCGATGGTATATGGGGCTGTGGAGGCTATGACAGTAGGGTGGATAGTAGGACCTGGTAAACTAGACGGTGGATGGTAAGGCCCAGTGGTTCTGAGATCACAGGGGCAGAGCAGATGGTTGGTACTTTCCCTCTATGGATTATCTCAATTAACCATTTATATGACATACTTTTACATAGTTGTCTCTATGTTGTCTCCTCCATTAGACTGTGAACCCCTTCAGAGGAGGGCCTGTCTTTTGCCTTTCTTATCCCTAGCGCTGAGCACAAAGTCTGACACAGTAGGCGGATTAATGAAAGCCTATTGACTGACTGGTGACTTTCTGCTCATCAAAGAAGTGTGATTGGCCATTTCTGCCCCACAACCCGGGAGCCAGAGCAGTCTGGGCCCATGACTGTTGGGAAGGGTAGTGTGGGCCCAAAAGTTGAAATGGAGAAGGAGCTTTGGACTGCCTGTTGGGGGGATGGGGATGGGGATGGAGGGTCATTATCTAGGCAGGAGGGGGAAAGGAGGAGTTTTGAGAGGTAGGTGGGAGGAAGGGGAGATTCTGGTAAGATGCAGGCAGGGAGTGTTCTAGGATCAGGGGACAGATCCCTACCTCCTGCTTCACTGGGTCCTCAGGTGTCTGGTGGGATCTGAATAGACAACAGGTATGGAATGGGGCATGTTTTATCACTCACGGACAATAGATCAGTTCCCTTAACCATACTCCTTTGTCACAAGGAGGGATGTATGTTGGGAAATAACAGCAATGAAAAAAAGTATCCTGTGGGCATCTGGTTACGCTGAATGTAGACATGGGGGGGGGCTGGGTTCAAATCCCAATCTTTTTGACCTTGGGAAAGTCCCATGCCTTCTTTGGGGCCTCAGTGTCTTCTGAAAAAGGAGCATGTTGGGTGGAGAGGCCCCCTAATTCCCTTTCTGATTCTCAGTCCTAAGATTCTCCTCCTCCTGCCTGTCTGCCTGAGCATTGCCCAGGCAAGATGGTCAAATGAAGGTGTATTCCAAGTGTGTTGAAATTTTCCTCAGTGCCTCCAGAACCACAAGCCTAGAGCAAAACCACCATGGAGCCCCACTTCCCAACAGCTGTCTATTGGAAAACCTGGCTCACCCCGGCCCCCGCCTGGTTTCCCTGCAGCTGCATTGGGGCGAAAGCCTAGGTTGGAAATGGGCCACCTGCTTGCTCTGTCTCCGTGGTATGTACCTCTGAAAGGAGACCTTTAAAGAGCCCGACCCTTGGAAACCACATCTGGTGGGCCCCAGCCCTTTCCGGGAAAGCCCTCCTGGTTATTCCAGTCTCAGCTGGAGACACAGCAAAAACAGGGGCTCCAGGCAGAGCCCTCTATGCCTACAATTCCCCTACTGGAATGAAAATGGCACCCGGGCTCTCCCTTAGCCGTTATCTCCCTCATCTGACACATCCTCCACAACCACCACAGTAAGCTTCTTAAGGCACAGACACAACCATGTCACTTCCAGGCTAAGAACCCTCAAGAATTTCCTAGTGACCCTAGGATAAAATATGAACTCTTCAGCCTGGCATTTAAAGGTCTTCACAGTCTGACTCTAAGCCTACATTCCCAGCTTTCTTTTATTTTTAAATTTTTTTAAATTCTACTCAAAATTTATTATTTATTTTTAACATTAAAAAAATTGAGTTCCAAACTCTTTCCTTCCCTCCAGCCTCTCCCCCATTGAGAACACAAGCAATATGATGCCCATTATACATGTGAAATCATGCAAAACACATTTCCATATTAGCCATATTGAAAAAAAAAGCAAAAAATTAAATGAAAAAAATATACTTCAATCTGCACTCAGAGTTCATCAGTTCTCTCTCTGGAAGTGGATAGCATTTTTCATCATTAGTCCTTTGGAATTTTCTTTTTTTTACCCCACTTAGTAGTATTTTATTTTTTCCAATTACATGTAAAGATACATTCACTTTTATAAGATTTTGAGTTCCAAATTTTTCCCCTCCTCCCTCCCCAAGACAGCAAGCAATCATCCTTTGGAGTTATTTCTATTGATCAGAGTAGTTAAGTCTTTCATAGTTGATCATGGTTTCAATAATCCTGTTAGTGTGTACAATGTCCTCCTGGTTCTGTTCACTTCACTTTGCATCAGTTCATGTAAGTCTCCCCAGGTTTTTCTGAAACCATCTTGCTTAATAATATTCCATCACAATCCTATACCACAATTTGTTCAACCATTCCCCAGTTGATGGGCATCTCCTCAATTTCCAATTCTTTGCAACCACAAAAAGAGCTACTATAAACATTTTTGTATATATAGGTCCTTTTTCTTTTTTATTTCTTCAAATTTATTTATTTTTAGTTTTCAACATTCACTTCCACAAGATTTTGAGTTCCAAATTTTCTCCCCATCTCATCCCTCCCCCCACCCCAAGACAGCATGCATTCTGTATACCCCTTCCCCTAATCTGCCCTCCCTTCTATCTCTCCCCCCCTTCTCTTATCCCCTTCCCCTTCTATTTTACTGTAGGGCAGGATAGATTTCTATACCCCATTGCCTGTATTTCTTATTTCCCAGTTGCATTTGAAAACAGTTTTTTAACATTTGTTTTTTAAAACTTTGGGTTCCAAATTTTCTCCCTTTCTCCCTTCCCACCCACTCTCATTGAAAAGGCAGGCAACGTGATACAGGTTATACATATGTAGTCATGCAAAACACTTCCATAGTAGTCATGTTGTGAAAAACTATATATTTCCCTTCATCCTATCCTGCCCCCCATTTATTCTGTCCTCTCTTTTGATCCTGTCCCTCCTCAGAAGTGTTTGCTTCTGGTTACCCCCTCCCCCAATCTGCCCTCCCCTCTATCATCCCCCTGCTCTCTTGTCCCCTTCCCCCCCTATTTTCCTGTAGGATAAGATAGATTTCCATACCCAATTGAGTGTGTATGTTATTCCCTTCTTAAGCTAAATCCTATGAGAATAAGATTCACTCTTTCTCTCTCACCTTTCCCTGTTGCCCCTTCACTGTGAAAGCCTTTTCTTCTCTGTTTCATGTGAGATAATTTACCCCGTTCTACCTCTCCCTTTCTCCTTCTCCCAGTATAATCCTCTCTCACCCCTTAATTTTATTCTCCAGATATGACCCCTTCATCTTCAACTCACCCTGTGCCCTCTATCTATCTATCTATCTATCTATCTATCTATCTATCTATCTATCTATCTATCTATCTACATACATATAATTTTTTTCCCAACTACTCTAATACTGACAAAGGTCTCATGAGTTACAAATATCATCTTTCCATGCAGGAATGTAAACAGTTCAACCTTAATAAGTCTCTTATGATTTCTCTTTCCTGTTTACCTCTTCATGTTTCACTTGAGTCTTGTATTTGAAAGTCAAATTTTCTATTCAGCTCTGGTCTTTTCATCAAGAATGCTTGGAGGTCCCCTATTTCACTGAATGACCATTTTTTTTCCCCTGAAAGGGGTCCTTTTTCTTTTTCTTTGATCTCTTTGAGATATAGACCTAGTAGTTGTAATCCTGGGTCAAAGGGTATGTACAGTTTTATAGTCCTTTGGGTTTAGTTCTAAATTGCTCTACAGAATGGTTGGACCAGTTCACAACTCCAACAACAGTGCATTGGTGTCCCTGCTTTTCCACATCCTTTCCAGTATTTGTCATTTTCCTTTTCTGTCATGTTAGCTGACGTGATAGGTATGAGGTAGTACCTCAGAGTTGTTTTAATTTGAATTTATCTAAACAATTAACAAAAAAGAGCATTTTTTCACATGACCACAGAGCTTTGGTTTCTTCTTCTGAAAACTGCCTGTTTGTATCTTTTGATGATTTATTAATTGGGGAATGGCTCTTATTTTTATAACTTTGACTCAATTCCCTATATATTTGAGGAATGAGGCTTTTATCAGAGAAACTTGTAAAAATTGTTTCCTAGTGGCCTGCTTTTCTTCTAATTTTGGTTGCATTGCTTTTATTTGTGTAAAACCTTTTTAATTTCACATAATCAAAATTACTCAATATATTTTCCGTGATCCTTTCTATCTCTTGTTTGGTCATAAACTCATCCCTTATCCATAGATCTGGCAGCTAATTTTTTCCATGCTCCCCTAATTTGCTTATAGTATCTATTGCCAGCTTTCTTTCTTTTCCTTTTTTTTTAAGGCAATTGGGGTTAAGTGACTTGCCCAGGGTCGCACAGCTAGTTAAGTGTCAAGTGTTTGGTCTGAGGCCATATTTGAATTCAGGGCCAGTGCTCTATCCACTGCACCACCTAGCTGCCCTTATTGCCAGCTTTCTTAATCAGCAAGTATTTGGGAAGTGCCCACCATTGCAGGGAACTATGCTAGGCACCAGGGATACTAGTGTAAGTATATACTAGTATAAAGAATGAAGCAATCCATCCTTTTAAGGAGCTTACATTCTAATGTAACAAGTTCATATAATCATTCTGATAAACATTTACTAAGTTCCTACTATGTGACAGGCATGGTACTAAGTGAGCTGGGATTACAAAGAGGCAAAAGACAGTGCCTGCCCTCAAGGAGCTTACAATCTAATAAGGGAGACAACATGCAAACAAATATATACAAAATAAGCTATATAAAGGATGAACAGGAAATAATTAACAGAGGGAGGACACTGAGATTAAGAAGGGTTGGGGAAGGTTTCCTGTAGAAGGTGGGATTTTAGCTGGGATTTAAAGGAAGCCAAAGATGTCACTAGTAGTAGAGGAAGGAGAACATTCCAGGCATGAGGAGCATTCCAGGGGAAATGTCTGGAGTTGAGAAATGGAGTGTCTTGTTCACGGAACAGCCAGGAGGCCAGTATTACTGGATCACGAGTTTATGTGGGGAGTAAGGTGTAGAAAGACTGTCAAAGTAGGAAGGGGCTAAGTTTTGATGGGCTTTGAATGCCAAATAGAGCATTTTATATTTAATCCAGGAGGTCATAGGGAGTCACTGGAGTTTACTGAGTAGAGGTGTGACATGATCAGACCTGGGCTTTAGGAAAATTACTTTGGTTGCTGAATGGAGGGTGGATTAGAGTGGAGAGAGAGACTCAGGGCAGGTAACCCCCCCAGCAGCTATTGCAATAGTCCAGGTGTGAGGTAATGAGGGTCTGCACCAGGGTGGAGGCAGTGTCAGAAGAGAAAACGGATTATATTCGAGAGATGGTGCAAAAGTGAAATTGATAAGCCTTAGCAACAGCTTGGATATTGGGGGGGGGGTGAGAGAGATTGAGAGGAATCCAGGATGACTTCTAGGTTGGGAGTCTGAGGGACTGGGAGGATGGCCTTGCCCTTCACAGGAATAGGGAAGGTAGGAGGTGGTAGGGTTTAGGAGGAAAGATAATGAGTTCCATTTTGGACATGTTGAGTTTAAGATGTCTACTGGATATCCAGTTTGAGGTGTCTGAAAGGCAGTGGGATATGCAAGACTGGAAATCAGCAGAGGTATTGTGGCAGGAAAGGTAGATTAAGAATCATCATCATAGAGATGATCAATAAATCCATGGCTGATGAGATCACCAAGTGAGGCACTATAGAGGGAGAAGAGCAGAGGGTCCAGGACAGACCCCTAAGGGACACCTGTGGTTAGAGAGTGTGGTCTGGAGGAGAAGCCAGCAAAGCAGATAGAGAAGCAGGGATCAGACAGGTAGGAGGAGAAACAGGAGAGAGAGAGGTGTCTTGAAAACCTAAAGAGAAGAAAGTATCAGGGAAGAAAGAGGGATCAACAGTTCAGAGACTGCAGAGAGGTCCAAGATAATGAGGACTGAGAAAAGGGCATTGGATTTGTTGATGAAGAGATCATTAGCAACTTTGGAGAAGGTAATTTTTCTTTCCAGGCAATTGGAGTTAAGTGACTTGCCCAGGGTCACACAGCTGGTAGGTGCAAGTGTTTGGTCTGAGGCTGGAGAAGGTAATTTTGGTGGAATAAGGTCAGAAGCCAGTTTGTAAAGGGCCAAGAAGTGAGTGAGAGGAGAGAAAGTGGAGGCACCTATTGTAAATGGACTTTTCACATAATAATATAAATAATTATATAAACTAATAAATTGATAATATAAATACAAATAATATAGTCATCCTAAAGCTAAAAATTAATATATACAAAGAAGTACAAGGTAGTTTGGAAGGACAGCTAGGTTGCTCAGTGAATAGAGTACCTGGCCTGGAGTCAGGACAACTCATCTTCCGAATTCAAATCTGACCTCAGAAGCTTACTAGCTGTGTGACCCTTGGCAAGTTACTTAACTCTGCCTCAGTTTCCTCATCTGCAAAATAAGCTGGAGAAGGAAATGGCAAACAATTCCAGTATCTCTGCCAAGAAAACCCCAAATCAGGTCATGAAGAGTCTGACATGACTGAAAAATAACTGAACATCAACACCTTTGGGAGGGAGGGAGGGCCCCAGCAGGGATGCCTTTCTCCCCTTCCCACACTCTGTTCCAGCCAAACTGGCCCTACTTTCTGCTCCCTCTACATGACATTCCATTTCCCCTCCTTTGCACGTGCTGCTGTTCATGCTTGGGATGCACTCATTCCTTGTCTCTGACTCTCAGAATCCTCTGAATCCTTCAGGGTTCACATGGCATTTTCTCCACGGAAGACTTGTCTGAGAAGTGAAAATAAACCAAACAATGAAATCAGGAGCTCTGGCCTTGGAGCCAGGAAGACCTGAGTTCAAATTCACCCTCCAACACTTGATACTTACTGTGTGACCCTGAGCAAGTCACTTAACCCTTATTGCCTCACCAAAAAGCAATAAAAAAAATTTAAAAAAAGAATGAGCTCGGAAGCATCTGGCTACATTGGCTTTAGAATCTTAATGTCCATTATTGTTTGCGCCCATTCCCTCCTCGAAGCATCACATTGCATAACTCTTTGCACGCCCCATTTACAAAAGGTATTTCCCAAGGCTCCCAATTTGTTGTCATCCACTCTCTACAAAAACTGTCTTGCATTGATTTTGTATACATCTTGTGTTTTCTCGTTTGGGAACATGCTGTATTGTGTACCTCCTCCCCTAGAATGCAAGCTTCTCGAAGGCCAGGGCTGTCCCATTTTATGTCCAACACTTAGCATGGTGCCTGGTGTGTAGTAAGCACATTCACTGGATTGGGAATGGATTCGAATTGCCAGAGGGTATTTCATAGGTCGGATAAAGAGGCTTTTTACAAAGTGACCTGGATCTGAACAGATTGTTGCAAAGTACACACTAGAAGTTGTGAGGTCAACAAGCATTTATGAAGCTCCTACTATGTACCAGGCACTGTGCTAAGCACTGAGGATACAAAGAGAGGCAAAAACTAGTCCCTACTTTCAAGGAGCCCATGTTCCATTGGAGAGACAAAATGCAAACCACTAGGTACAAACAAGATAACAGAAGATAAATTGGAGACCGTTTCAAGTGGAATATTAAGGGGGACTGGGAAAGCCTTCTTGCAGAAGATGGGATTTTAGTTGGGACTTAAAGGAGGCCAGGAAAGCCAGGAGGCAGAGACAAGGGAGGTAATTCCTGGCAATGGGGATAGCCAAGGAAAATGAGGGATAGGGAGGCAGTAAGGTGTGAGAAGACTGGAAATGTAGGAGGCGGCTAGGTTGTGAAGGACTTTAAAAGTCAACTGGGGGATTTTATATTTGATCCTGGAGGTAATAGGGAGTCACTGGAATTCCCTGATTGGATATAGTTATATGGTCAGACCTGCAAATAAGGACTATCAATTTGACAGCTGAGTGAAGGACGGATTATAGAGGGAAGAGATGAGCCAGGGAGACCGACTGGGAGAATCTTTCAATAATCCAGATGTGAGGTAATAAGGGTCTCCTGCTCCAGAATGATGGCTGTGTCAGAGGAAAGAAGGGAACATATATTAAAGATGTTTTGGAGGGAGAATTGGCAAGTCCTTGGCAACAAATTGGATAAGGGGAATAAGAGAAAGGAATTCAGGACGACACCAAGGTTGTGAGCTCAGGTTGACTGGGAGGATGGTGGTGTCTTAAACAGTAATAAGGACGTTTGAAAGGGAGATGGTTTTTGGGGAAAGGTAGAACTCAGTTTTGGACAAGTTGAGCTTAAAGATGTCTACAGGAAAATTCAAGATGTTTAATAGGCAGTTGGAGATGTAAAACTGAGTCAGAAGAGGTTAGGGCTGGATAAATAGATCTGAGAATTACAGTTTTATAGCTCTGTTGCCTACTCCCTCCACTCCATTCTTGGCATGTGGCCCAACTATTCTTTCTTATGCACCACACCTTGGTGTGAGGGCTGCTTATCTGCCTTTGGTGTCCACCTGCCACCCAACTCTCAGCTGTGGCTCCAAGGAGCTGTATCATGGGCAGCAGCCACACCCCGGTAAACCCTGTCTCAGGGCAGACAGGCTAAACAAAGTTGAGGATGACAGACAGGCCTCAAACGCACTGGTGAGTTACAGGGATGTCCGTGAAAGCTTGTGAACACTTCCCCTGAGGAGTGGGAGGATGAGCACAATTTGCTGCAATGGCTATGGTAGTGGCTAAAGCAGGTGCTGTGGAGCACTTAGGGCTTGGTCAGACATAGAAGACGCCAACATCATCCACTGCATCCCGGGCCATCACAAGTCGTCTTGACTTTTGTCTTGCCACTGGACTTCGATGACTCTGGAAGAGAGTGAGGTTGAAGACTTTGTACGGCTCTGCCTCACTTAAATGCAACTCACTCACAAGTCAAGACATCACCCTGTGATGTCATTGGTCCTCTTTGAAGATGAAGGACAAACTCCTTTGCCTGAAACTCAGGGCCGTCCAATGTTTGCCCACGGCATCGCAGCGTGTTAGAACTGAAGGAGCCTTTAACATCCTGGATTCATCCTCTTCCTCATCCTTCATGAAATTGTTCCTCAAGGCACCTATCCTGGTCCCTCTTCTCTTTTTACACTTTCTCCTTTCCATTAATTCAGAACTCAAGAGCTCCCTTCTTTACGAAACCTTTGATTATATGCTACCTTATAAGTGGTAACTTTCCACTTCAAAGGTAAAACATTTGGCATCTACAACACTTTTCATGTGATATTATTATAATGAGGATAGCGTCTCAAATTCTTATTAGATGTGTAAGAATAATTGACATAAAACTTTGCAAAGATGTGTAACATCTCATTCGGTGGTGCAGTGAATATGGAGCTGGGCTTGGAGTCGGGAAGACCCAAGTTAGAATCTGCCTCAGACACTTAGTAACTGAATGATCCTGGGCAAATCAATGAACCCTTCAGCCTCATCTGTAAAATGGGGATAATAGCACCTATCTCAGAGGATTGTTGTGAGGATCAAATGAAGAGCTATGCCACATGTGGGGAGAATTGTGAGCTCTTTGAAGGCAGGGACTCTCTTTAGCCTCTTTTTCATATTCCTGAATCTTACTACAGTGCCCAGCACATAGTAGGTACTGAATAAATGCTAAATTGACTACTTTAAGATGAAGTAGGGTGGCACCAGATCACGTTGGAGACTGCTGGACAACATCTGGAGAGACTAGAGTTTGGCTGCATTAAGTGCTTTTGTAAACATTTAAAGTTCAACATTAGTTATTTCTAAAGTAGCCCCCCACTTACAGATGAAACTAAGTGCATACCTATAAATGGCAAGAGGCAGGATTTGAAACTCTCTCTCCTTTGCCCAGAACTTTCTACCACACCATAATCTGGTGCTACCCTACCTTATATCTCACACTCCCTTTCATACAAGGTACACTCCTACCAAGTCTACTCTGTGCCTTCCTCCTTCCATCTCTTTCCCTTAATACACTCCACATTTTCCCATCTCTGCGTTCAGTTTCCTATGCCTGGGATCTCCTCCCTCCCTCTCTTCAGATGTTGAAATCCTACCCATCATTGAAGGCACAGCTAAATGCCATTTATTTCAGAAAGGAAATAAGTACTTATTTATATAGCACCTACTATATGCCAGTCATTGTGCTAAGCACTTCTACAAATATTAACTCATTTGCTTCTCTGATCCCTTGTTAGCAACAATCTTTCCCCCTTGGTTCTTACATAGCACTGTTCTGAAATCTCTAATGTACTAATCATGTTATACTGCATATTACTCACGTTTATATTGCCCCTATTAGACTGTGTACACCATGAGAATAAAGGACCATGCTTTATCTCAACTTTGTATCTTCCTTAGGGTCAGTGAGCCTGAGAGAACAGTGCCCAAACAAAATGGCTTATTGGGGGTTCAAACTCAAAATAAATGGGGAGTTGGTAGAGCTCTCTTAGGTGTTATGAGTTCAAGCTAGCAGGAAGAGATGGTTGGCATCTGTGACTCCTTAAAGGAATTGTGATAGCTTAGGATCTGCTAGTGCTCTCTGAAAGTTTGTGGAAAGGGTAACCTCCTGGAGACAGGTGTTTTAAAGGGAGGAGAAAGAAGTCTGTCGACTAGAGGCCAGTAAGCTTAACTTCAATTCCTAACACAATGCTCAAAATCTATTTTTAGAAGAATAGTTAGTGGGTATCTAGAAAGGGAAGATAAGATGGTAATCCTCAAGAGCTGGTCATGCCAGACTAACCTTACTTATTGCCTTTTTTGACAGGGTTACTAGGCCCCTTAGTGAAAAACAGCTATAAGCCGTATCTAGATTTTAGCAGTTTAGATTTCATTGTGGAGAAGATGGAGAGGTGTGGGCTAGACAACAGAAAAGAGGACAAACTGGGGGTGTTGAAGACAGCAACAAAGCTCCTCTGTGGAGTGAGGGTGGAGTTTGCAGCAGCCAGAGCCCTGGATTAGAATTCCTGCTCTGTGACCTGATCTAAATGTCACCTCACTGGGCCTGTTATCTTCTGCAGGAAGGAGTCTGGATTAAATGAAGCTCTGAATCCTATGTTAAGTATGCCATGAGAGCAGAGAGAAAAGGAGTTGGTAAAGATCAATATTCCCGCCAGATCCATGCCCAACAAACTGCTGGGAAGGAGCCACTTCTGGCCCTGGACAAGCCCAGCCTGAGCTCCAGAACCCATCCTCAATGCCCATTCCATCCTACCACGCTGGTGCACAGAATTCTGAATAATCCACAAGCTAGAGAAAGACCAGGGAATAAATCAAGAAGGTAGATGTTTACTGCTTCCCAGCTTCTTTTTATTATTTTTTTTAGATGTTTTCTTTTTTTTTTCTTAAGTATGGAGGCTCAAGTATAAGATGTAGATTTATTTTTATTTAATTTTTTTTTCAGTTTAAGCTTTACAAAAAAAACCAAAATAAAACAAAAAAACCCTTTTTGCATTCCATAAAAATCGACAGAAAAGCGCCTGGATTCAGGCTAGATAGAAGAGCAGAACGGTAAAGCAGATTTCCCGCTCCCTACCCCCCACCCTTCCCCCGAAAATAGCGTCTCCTTGGGACTGGGGGTAAGTCTAGAGAACAACACTGAGGACCCACCTCAGCCTCCTCTCAGAGCTGCCTCCCCTCCCTCACAATCCCTCTTGGGTCCCCCCACCCCCACCCCAAACAACTCCCACACACACGTGGAATTGGACTTCCAGTTTTTCCTCTTTCACACACCACAGTATTTCATAAATTTTTTTTGTTTTACATTTTTTACACCATTGTAACAAAAAGGTGGGAGAGCAGGCCTGGACAGACAGATGGACTGTGTTTGATGCCTGTAAATGGACTGGGGGGGGGGGGGGGGGGGGGGGGGAAGGGGACACTGGGGGAAGAGAGAACAAAAAAAAAACCAACCCAAAAACAAATCAAAAACAAAAAACCCAACCCAACAACAACTCGTGGTCTCCATGGAAACCCAGAAGGAAGGTCTTGTAGGAAAATGTGGTGGAAAGTCGGTCTCAGACTGAGAAGGCTTATACAGCTTTATTCACGGGAGAGATGGCCAGCTCGGAAGCAGATTGTTATGTGACGTGGGGGGAGGGTGGCGGAGGCAGAGTTCTCTAAGAAAGGAATCTAGTGAGTGCACAGCGCGGCTTGTTAGCAGGAGGAATAGTTTAACTTTGCTGCTTCCTCTTCAAAGCCTCCACCAGATCGTTTTTAAGGGCTTCTTGCTTTGATTTGTCTGCAAAAGTCTGCACAGACCTGTAGGGAGGGAAGGAAAAAGAAAAACACACCCTGGATTAGGCGACACCTGGACCAGGAGGAGGAGGAGGAGGAGGAGGAGGGACAGACAGTCCCCTGGCATGGGTGGGGCGGAAGGGGAGGCCTGACTTCACCCTTTTCAGAGACATTCAATCTCGGGAGCCGAGGGCTGGCCTTCTCTACCTGTATAGCTCCTAGCTACACATACTCTTGGGAGAGAAGGCTCAGCACCCCCTTCCCCCATCATCAGCACCTTTCAGAGCTGAGGGGCAGGGTGCAGGCTCGGAGCACACCAGAATTAGGCAAAGGCAAGGCCTTTGGGAGTCCCAAGACATGGGGGTGGTGAAGGGGTAGTTTCTGGGTTCTTAACCTGAGGCCCAAGGCTCCCTAGATAGCTATCAGGGGGTCCATTCTGATTATGTGGGGAAGGGGGTTCACAGCCTCCACAGGCTGGCCGCCTGGGGGTCTGGTACGCACACAGGCAAGAAGCCCTGACGATGGGCGCCAGGACTCAGAGACAGCTATGCAGTCTGAGAACAAAAGCGCTTTAGTGGCGCCTGCCTTTGGTGGGCTGCATGAGCACAGAAGACTTGTCAAGGGAGGCTTTATGTCGTGAAGAAGCCCTGAAGCCCGTGCCCTCGCTGTGAAACACCAGGTCTGTGGCCATGCCAACACTCCCCACGGCTGCAGTAAAAGGAGCTGACCTGCACAGGTTCCCCAGAGCCCCAGTGGGTGAATCTGCCAGGCTTGCTTGCTTCCTTCCCTTTTGGATGTCTGCCTCGATTATGGCCGCTGCTGCTTTGGAAAAGAAGTTCCCTAGTCTTGCTTCTCCCCTAGCCTCTATGCCCTGTCACCTAAGTTAGCCTCAGAAAGGCTGAAATACAAAGGAAAAAGCACCAAGAGCATCCAGGGCCAGGTGAGCCCAAATGTGGCTGGCTCATGGTCCAATTCAATGAATGTCTGAGGAGTTGGGAGAACAGCTTAGGAGCAGAAGAGGGGACAACAGGCAATGCTGGTGACTGGCCAAGAGGGAAATACAGCTTAAACGACAGCCCCCACTGTTCCGACTCTAGTTCCGTTAGGAGGCCATGTTGACGGCACTCTCCAAGAGAATCCTGGAGCCCACGGGAGGCCAAAGAGGAGTAGGCCGCACTGCAGACAGGGAGAAACGCTAGGAGAGCAGGGGCTCCTGACCATCGTCCATCTGGTCTGCCTGCCCTGAGCGGACTCACTCCAGCCCTGCATGGGGGCACGCTAGGTTCTACATTGGCTGACCATGCAGACCTGCCTTTCTGGAGGGTTTCTGTTTACTACGGCGTTCCTTCTCTCTGGAGGTGCTGCCCGCATCGATGCAGTTATGTCTCCTGGCCATCAACAGCGAGCAAGAGTCTTTCGCTTTCTCTCAGGGAAGCATCATGAGGGGACATCTGTAACTCATCAGGAGTCTGTCCCTAATAAGTAAGGTGATTGGGGCTCCAAGAGTCACTGCTAAGGGCACTGGTGTCTTGCCTGCCCTGAGGCCAGGCAGAGAAATGGCATGGCATGGCATCTTTGCTGAGGTCAGCCAGTCCTGCTCCTCGAGGAGAAGGGCCACAAGGAAAGAGTCTCCTGGAAAGCTGGGCAGCAGCAGACTCCCTCAGGGAAGGGCAGCGTGACCTTCTTTTTTTGAGTGAAGGATCCAGAGGAAGGATGCAAGTAGGCCTGATTCTTGGCAATGCCTTTTTCTAAAACATCCCCGGCTTCCAGGGAAGTGTGTCAAGCGATGGGCTCTGATCCATCTATCCTAAGCCATCCTCAGTGAGGTGCTTCACTGCTCTGAGCCCGAGCTGTTCTCCCTCTTTTCAGTGGAAAGGTGTAACCTGCCAATTTCAGGGGGCTCCCAACTGGACCAAATGAGACCACAAGCCAAGACTTAAAACCTGGAGGGCCCAACCCCCTCCTCTTATGGATGGGGAGACGCGGGCCCCAAGAGCAGAAGTGAATGAATAAAGTCACAGCCCACTAAGCAGCAACACCAGAAGAGGACCCCGGATCTTCCAATTCCAGACCCAATGTTCTTTTGGCTCCATGACATGGAGCCAAATGGAGGCAGTGGGAGAAAGAATGTGGACAAACGGCCTCATCACTCAGGGGCTCCTGGCTCAAGAGCAATTAGTCCCTCTTAGAGCAACACTCAACTAAAAAGTGACCATGTTTCCACATCTCGACCTCTGACCAGAATGGAAATAATGGACCCATGGGCAGGTACATGCATGCACACCCCTGCTAGGTGTGTAGAGGCGCACAAGCCCACCCCTACTCACACTCACACTCACACTCACACTCACACACACACACACACACACACACACGAGTGCGCGCGCCCCCACCCCCCACACTTGAGAGCATCTAGTTGTTACAGGAGGTACATGACATGACAGGAGCCTGCAGGATTACGGTGCTTGTTTGTTAATCAGCCCCCGAGGATGTGGGAGGTTAGTGGCTGTACACAGGGACCACTTGGGTTTAGTGAGGAGCCTCCCTGCGCCTCTGCAGCAGGCAGGCGGGTACCTGGATCGGCTTAGTTATCGGGTTGGATGGAGATCTGGCGCTGAGTCAGCACTTGAGAAAGCTCCCTCTGCAACTGCTTAAACTTTTGGTTGTCAGGGATAGCGTCAATAGATCTACAGAGAGTAGTTTAGAAATAAGTGAAGCTAATGGGCCAAGAACAGGGACCCAGGGACAGGGGGTGGGAGAGGAGAGACACCTGCAGTGAGCAAAGGAAAAATGAAGGACAGAAACAAACTCACAAGTCAGAAAAACAAGGGGAGGAGAAAGAGAGGAGGGGAAACCCCAGCCCCAGCCCCTCCCCTAGGTGAGGGACTAGGGGTCGGGTCTGGAGTGAACAGCCCTGCTCTGGCTTTTCCCAGAGAGTTTCAACAGCATCAGGCAGGAAAAAAGGGGGGAGGGGAGAGGAAACTAAAGATACATTTCCTGGGTCCCCCTTGGAGATGTGCATGAGTCTGAGGCTGGCCACCTGCCTAGAGACAGGGTCCCAAGAGGGTGGGGGTGTCACAAGGGGTCTCTCACTCCATGGAACCTAGGCCACCACTGAGCATTTTGCCTGAGGACCAGGGAGTTCCCCTAACCACAGTGAGGTATAAGTCACTCTAACAGCAACAGGAGGGATGTGGTGTTGCCAAGACGCCAGGCAAAATCCCCCAGCTGGAAGGAATGGGGTTGGATTTCCCAGTTGGGGACTGGAAAATTCCAAGGGAGATAAATGGGTGAAGGGGGACTCAAGGGGAGATTTCTTTTTACATTTCAAATTATAAAGCAGTGATTTAGGTAAGTCTTGAGGGCATATTCAGAACCTCTGGCAACCCCATCCAAATCCTACCTACCCTGGTCAGTAATACCCAGGGAATCAAATATGAAAGTAATTTACATTTCTTAGTCACTAGCCTTCTTGTCGCCACTTAAAAGAGGCCATATGAATGTGGCTAGTGTTGATATGGTCTCACTATCTCTGCAAAGAGAGGACTTAGGGATGAGGCTTCATCAACACTTGTGGGCTTGCTCTGGCCGTCAGCCAGAGGGCCCATGCAGGCCCACTAACCGACCAGCCGACAGACAGCAAAGCCAGGGGGCAGATGGAGGGAGCTAAACAGGCCAGGGAGGACGGTCCCAACACCACTCAGGACTCAGAAAAAGATGGAGGAGTATATTACCTGAGCCCGTTGACAATGTCCTTTGTCTTCCCAAAGTAGATCTCATTCAGCGTACTTCTGATTTTATTTTCCATATCCTAAGAAGGGAAAGAGTCAGCTGGGAATCATGGTCGGCAGTCTGAAGATCCTCACCTACCCAGAGACTTTTCACCCCCACAATTCCATCCCTGTGTCTGTGACCGTCAGAGGGAGGTTCCTCCGAGCGCTGCAACCCCTGTGGGTCACCAAGGCTCAATTATAACTGGTGAAGCAGCACAGCCACTCAGAACACCGGGGTTGGAAGGGACCTCAGAATCCATTTATTTCAGCCAGGGTCCAGAAAGGGAAGGCTGGGTCTGCACATACACAGTCCACAGAGATTTGTTCAATGGAAATCTGGGGCCAGCTCTCCTCCTTTTGTTGCCACGGGGTCAGAAGGAGCAGGAAGAGCCCTGGTTTGGCCTGAGTCACTCTAGAGCAGTGACCAGCTTTGGTCCCCCAAAAGGTCATTCTTCTTAGTAACTCCAGGTTTCCACGTGCATTCGACAAACCAGGGACAGATCAGCTCATGGGGAAGTGGAAAGTGAGCCAGGCTCTGGGGAACCAGCTCCACACTGCTGCTATGAGGAAAAGGTGACTTTGTCATGTGTGGTCCAGCCCACATCCAACCAGATGGACAGGGAAGATTTTCCCAGAACTAAAAGGCAGAAAACCTCTTGGAGCTGCTATGCAGCTGGAGAAAGGGGAAAGAAGGCAGGCCAGGGCTCTAATCTCAGGCCTGCCATTCTGGCTAGGTTGCTTTCCCTGCCTAGTTTCCTCCTCTGTAAAATGAATGGGATGAATGTTATCATCTCTTTAAGGAGAGAGGAAGGAACAAGCACTTATTAAGCACCTACTATGGGCCAACACTGTGTCAAGCTCTTTTCAAATATCATCTCAAGATCCCTCCTAGCTCTGAAGTCTTTGGTTCTAGAGAAAGTCAAGTCAAAGGCCCCAGAGTGGCCAACAGGTTTTGGGGCTAACAATGGAATGAGAGATTTGGCCATGGGGACCACCCTGGACTAAAGCACCAAAAAACACTCGCTCAAATTGGCCATCCCAACCTCAGCTTCCCACTTGGAGAGTGCCCAAACCAACACAGCCCCGGGCCCTTCGAGTGCTTACCTCTACCAGGCGTCCGATGTTGGCTATGTGTGGGGAAGAGTCACACACGGTTTCGTCTTTCTCCATCTGTAAAAATACAGACAGGCTCCATGTAATTGAGAAGCATTACTGCAAAAGGGTATCCATCCAAATGGTCTGGTGTTGATCAAAATCCTGGGTTAAACGAAGAGAGAGCTAGTTTTGGAGTCAGAGGACCCAGGCTCAAAACCTCAGTCTACTACTTGTTACTTGTTGACTTTGGGCAAGTCACTAAAACTTTATGGATCTGTTTGTTTCCTCTGCAAAATGAGGGATTTGACTCAATGCCCTTCAAAGTCCCTTCTGACTAAAATCTACTACCTTCCCCCCTTCCCCAAAACACACCTTACAAACATTAGTTAATAAGAAACCTTAGGAGTTGGAGTTGGGGTGGGGCATAAGAGGAGAGGTAAAGCACAGGAGTGGGTTTTGTTTGGGGATGGGATGAGGCAGAGAAGTTGAAAATTTGTTTTCTCCTCTATGTAGAAGAGGGCCCCCCCCCACCCCCCACCTTCTGCAATATCACTAAGAAGACAGAGGAAGACTGGTGGAACAGGGAAGAAGGAAAGGAAGAAAGCCCATTTTTCGGAGATTACTACCTCAAAAGGATCCCCAGCCTCTAGGGGAGCCCCAACCTCCCAAAGCCTGACTGATTTGATGCTGAGGGCATTTGTTGAGTCTCTGGATCTGTGAGCCAGTCAGGTGTGGAAGGGGACTTCAAGAGATCCTCACTGTCAGTGAGCCTCTGGGGGGCAGGCTAACGTAACCCAGAGGGGTGATCCCGTAACTCAGCAGGGTAAAGAGGCATCAGATTCCTGGCCTCCAGGATTTCAGGGACATCAGACAGAGGGTCAAATGGAAGCCAGGTAGTGGACTGTACCCTCCAAGGCCAATGGGCAGTGCACCTTCACCCTGTTGGCACTGCCATCAGCAGGGACAGAGGAGGAATTTATTCTGTTGCCTCTCAGATGGGGAAACAGACAAAGAGAGAGTCTCGGGTCCAAGGTCATAAAATGAATGAGTGGAGCAGCTGAATTAGATCTCAAGAACCCTGGAACCAAAACTTCACAATGCCCAACATGGAAGCTGGAGAAGAAGAAAGAGTCCATGTGGGAAGACAATCTGGGGTTGGCATATCACAAAAAGTCTGACTCGCATATGGAAGAGCTGCCACAGGAAAGGGATCCCTCTCACTAGAGGTCTTCAAGCCTTTCCTTCTAGGTGACCACTTGTCATGTGAAGTGAGAATTCCTGTGGGGATACAGATTAAATAAGCCGGCCTCTGAGGGCCCTTCCCCTTCTGAGATGCTTGTCCAGAAAGCACACTGTCTTGTTTACCATCTCTGTGTCACCAATGTTTAGCACGCCGTCAGCACTTAACGAAGGCCCTCTCTTCCCAAGTCACAGCTTCCTCATGGCCACGACTGGTCATTCCAATTCTGTAGCACTTGATTTCAATTATTTTGCTGTGGCAGCTACTCCTTCCTGCTCTTGTGGTCCTTTGTATATGTTGTTCTCCTGGTTCTGCTGACTCCATTTTGCATCAGCTCATGAGTTGTCCTTTTCATCATCTTGACTATTTCTTACAGCACTCTAATATTTCATTACATTCAGGTACCATAATTTGTTTAATCATTCCCCAGCTGACAGGAATTTACTTTGTTTCCAGTGCTTTATTACTACAACTACTACAAAAAATGCTGCTATAAATATTTTTGGGCCTTCAGTTGACTGTTATAGGACACATCCTCCAGCTCTCTTGCCATCCTGGCTGCCTTCTGGATACAATCTGGCTTATCCACGTCCTTAGTAAAATGTGGCAACTATAACAGGGGCCAATGTTCTGATGTGTCCTAAGCAGGTCAGAGGACAGCAGGACTACCACCATCTGAGACCTGGACCCTATCATATCACATCGACTCATACTGAGCTTGCAATCTGCTCACTGCTTCCCCTCAGACTTCCATCTATCCCTGACTACTGTATTTCCTCACCAAGGATGCAAGTCAGCTCCCTCTGCCTGGCAACAATGAGTGGAAAAGAACATCTAAGCTATGTAAGAGAACACTCAGCCATTATAAATGAAATTATGTCTCCAGGCCCAGACCAATCACCTCCTAGGTACTAGAGAGGCCTGAAGATGTGATCACAGAGCCACTGCTGTAATCTCTGAGGAGGAATGGAAATAAGTAAAGGTTATGATTTTTCAAAAAGGGGGGAAAAAGGGTAGATTCTGGAAAATTAATACCAGTAAGCATGACAGGGGTCCCCAGCAAAATTCTAGCATGAATTACTTAACAATCACAGCCAAAGAGTGTCGAGTGATTCATGTCACCCTGGAGTGAGGTCACTTGTGGTATACAGCCAAATCCTGGTCCTGTTCTGTTGGACATTCTTATCAACAACTGGGATGAGGAGAGGGAAAGGAGACTTATCAAACCTGGTATAGAGATGATACAAAGTTGGGAAAGAGAGCTAATGTACTGGCTGACAGAATCATGACTAGAAAAGATCCTGGCAGGGACAGACAATAGGCTGCAACCAACAGGATGACATCGAGTTCTGTATTTAGGTTCAAAAATCAGTTGGCTCAAGTGTAAGATGGGGGTGACAAATAAGAGTTCTGGACCTGGAGTGAGGCAGTCCTCAGGTCAAATCCAGTCTCAGATACTTCCTAGATATGTGACCTTGGGCAAGTCACTTAACCTGCCTGCCTCAGTTTCCTCAACTTTAAAATGGGGATAGTAATACTAGCTATCTCCAGGGTCATTGTGAAGATCGAATGAGATATTTGTAAAGAGCTTAGCACCACAACTCCTGTCACATATTAGGTACTTAATAAATGCTCGTTTCCTTCCATCTGTTTCCAAATTCATGATCCTATGAGGCAAGAATATGGGTGAACAGCAGACAGCCCTAGTATCCATGAAGAGAACTCACAGGAGAACCCCAACAAATTGGGTGGACTTCCTGTGTCAACCTGATGGAAGTCAAGACTTGAGTGGGCCAGGTATGGATTTGTATGGGTGGCACTGGATGGATTAAGAAAGGCATCATGGCAGGGCATGTCTAAGATTGATACTTTATAACAAATCCTCCTTGAATGGACACAGAGAGAGCTTCGTCAGTACTGGCACGGAGACATCAGGCCTGACGACCTGACTGAGTTGTGACCCTGCCAGTAAGGAGAGAACCTGTCACAAGTTCTTTATCTATCGATGACTGATGCCTGATTTACAGGGTTGGCCTTCAGGGGCTGCATTCCATGGCCAGAAGGCCAAATATAGCCGGATGGCTGCTGTTGTATGGTCTGTGAGCTAAAAAAACCATTTGGTTCATAGCTTTCTGACCAGATGATCTCTTGTTTCTCCTCCTATTATTATTTTACAAGTAAGAGACACAAGATGGCAGAGTGAAAAGTATGCTAGCCTGGCTTACAAATGCTATTTCCTAGTCCTAGCCTTGCCACTAACTAGCTGTGTGACCCATGCCTGGTAGATTCTGTGTTTAATATATTGACTGGCTTTGTGAATCTGATTAAACAGTGTGAGAGGTGGCTGTTGAGAAAGCTGATGCAAGCTTAGGTCCCACTATCCTAAGTATCAATAAGGCGATGGTCTGTCTCCCTGTTCTCTGTACTGGTCAGGTCTGGCGGAGGGGCAGCTAAGAAGATATTGACAAGTTGGAACACAACCAGAATGGTAAAAGATCTGGAAACACGCTAGGAGGGCAAATGGCTGAAAGCCCTAGAAGTATTAAACACAGAAGAGAGAAGACTGCCAGGAACAACATTTCTCTGTCCAAAATGATCAGAAGGCACGGCATGTGGAAGAGGGGAGGCCTGTTCTGTGCAGCTCCAGAGGGCAGAACCAGCCAGGGTCACTGGGTAGAAATTACAGGGAGATTAACACCAAGGTTGAACTTTCTAACCATTGGAGCTGTTCATAAAAGGAATGAGCTGCCTGTGTTCAAGCTGAAGCTGGATGACCTCTCCTTGTTCAGGGCTGATACTGTGAGGATTCCTGCACTGGGTGGCAGGTGGCATTAGAAAACCTCTGGAGGTTGGGCCAATTCTGGGATTTGACACTAAGACCCCTGGGTTCTACCAGGATGGCTTTTCTGAAAGACTGAAAAATGCAAAAAGAAAGGAAAGGCAGAATATAAGATGACTACTTCTTTTTGACAAGTTATGGGAGAAAGAAACTCTCCTTAGAAGTACAGATTTTCAGAAAGCTTTATGTAACTTTTAAGGCACAGAAGGGATGGGATAATTCCCCTGTGGGGGACCCCTGGACAGGCCAAGCTAGATGTTGGGAAATGCCCTTCTGTGGAATTAGGGGTAGATAGGTTAAGGGTATAAAAATTCTTCTCAAAGACATGAAACTAAAAGGTTAACTTGAGCTCAATAGGGCTTCTGGTCTAACATGTCACACTATACAGGGCTGCAAATGTCTGTTGAAACAAACTTTTGATGAATAAACCCTGATTTCCAAGACAACAAATTCAAATATATGTTGAACCAACATTGCTTAGGGGGTGGGAGGAAGACATAGGAGCAAGGGCAGGGATGGTGTCCACCCATTTTAAAATGGAACTGTTGGAAACAAACCCACTGGATTTGTGCCCTCTCTTTTCCACTAGAAATGGTTTCTATGCCCACAGTGAAGAAAGCTTAGAGAACTGTTTTTTGTTTATTTTTAGGGGGGGAGGGGGAAACAGGACTGTTACTCGTGAAGATAAAAGTCGGGGGCTGGAAGAAAAGACACTCCTGGCCCAAATGAACCACACCACTATTAAGTAGACCCTCCTCCCCAGCCCACCCTCCAGGCTCCACGAAGAGGCTGGCAGTCCAATGCCTGGCAGCCCTAGGGAAAGGGCATAGGCCAAGATAGAAGTTAAGGGCCCCAGTGGAGCGAACAGCAGGGGACTGGAGTCAAGACAGCATTCTTGGCACAGGGTCCTGATCATATGGGCAAACTCACATGGTTGACTCATTCTTTCCATTTATCTGTCTCTTCCTTGTCTCACAATATCAAAAGTACCCCAAGGACAGATTTCTATCACAATTGTACCAAGAAGCTCAAAAGCAAAAGAAATATCAGAAGTGGTAGAGGAAGAAGGTGACAGGTGAAGAAATTCTTACTGGTGGAAGGAGGCTCTCTCTACACTGTGGGCTGCCTTGAGAGCAGATTTGAACACACTGGGGCAAATACCATAACTCAGTGAGGGTCCAAGTGCCTCAGAACTCTACTTTGGGTAGGAGTGATGGGGCCAGAGGGTGGAAGGGCAGGAAGGTTTGAGGAGCAGCAGGGGAGATCTAAACACTCATAAATGTGTTTCCACACGCTCCCCACAGACACCTCCTGCTGACTCTCCTCTACACCTGGTCAGCATCAGCTCACTGGCAATGTACACCAGGCAAAAATAGAACTGGTTGTTGTTTTTTTTTTTTTTTTTTTTTTTGCTATGCATATGTTATTACATTCTTATAAAAGCTGATGCCAGAAGAAAAACATTTTTATGTGTTGTGAACGCACAGATGTTCTACGAGGTGATTCCAGTTGAGTCTGAAGTCAGCAACCAGTTTATCCCCCAATCAACCACCCTCTCAAAAGTCATTCTTTCAGTGATTGTGAAACAGAAATGACTTTGGAGGATTTCCCAGGAGATGAAGGGAACACTGCGTATCTTCCTACGGTCACTCCTCAGCTGGCTGAGCACAGTACCCCAGCAGAGCTAATAATAATAATAATAATAATAATAATAATAATGAGAGAACAGAGTAGCTAACACTTATATAGTGCTTACACCATGCCAGGCACTATGTTAACTCCACATTCAATTATGCTGTCACTAAAACCACCTCGGCAGAGAGGTCTGGGATGCATGCTGCTTTCTGGGACGCTCTGCACCACTTCTTCCTGTCCCCAGAGCTCACAGGTTGGTTTCCTTCCCCTTGGCTGGATTTCTCTGCCTTTGTCCATCTGATCCAGTAGAGTGGACAACTGTTTCCTGCCAGATTTTGGGAGACTAGGCGAAAAGGTCTTGGTTAGAAACTGTGAGATGTCATGTGGATTACACGAGTGAATAGTTGTATCTGCTCTCCAGGATGCTGGGGTTTTCCCAGCTCACAATGTAAGACAAATGAGGGAAAAGTATGACCTAGGCACACATTTTAGATGATGCTAAAAACAGCTCAGCTTCCAGGATAGGTAGAATGCAACTCACTTTTACAGACACTCCAGAGGCAAATTTCAATGTGATTCTCAGACGTTCTGGAACATTTCCATTATCTCAACTTCCAATATCAATTAGTGGTGTCCACCAATCCAGCTCTCTTCCCTTTCTTTCTTTCTTTCTTTCTCTCTCTGTCTCTTACACACACACACACACACACACAGAGTACTGGAGGACTGATCAGAATTAAGAGTTCTCTGTGCACAGTGACATGATTCCAGAGCTCTCCTCCTTTGGATCTATCCATTCATCCATCCTTCTCTTTTTTTCTTTCTTTCTTTCTCTCTCTCTCTCTCTTTCTTTTCAACCAAGAACTACATAAGCAACTTCTAGCCATTCCAGTGGTCACCACCAGGAAGATCTCACCATGGTCAACCACTGGCCCCCTCAATACCTGTTGTGGCTCGGTCTCAGCAGTACCCCATGTTGTAGTTTTGAACCCAGACAATCCTATGGAACACTAGGTACATGACAACAGCTATAGTCTTTAAACTCCCCTTGGTGAAAAATATATTCCCTGCCTTTCCCCAGCCTAGCCCTCCTTTGTTCCACCACATCTGGAAGAGGGGATAATGGACTTTTCCAGCTCGTTGAAAATATATGGTTTTGCCTAATTGCCTAGCACAAGTCAGAGAGGATTTTCGTGCTATGATAAATGGCTGGGGGTCTCCACTGGTGTTTTATTGCCTGGTGATATATCATGGGGTGACTATTGCTGGGCGGGAAGTGAATTCAGCTTGCAAATGATTGGCCTAATCTCCCCACTCAGCAGAACATTCCACCTTCATTGCTAAATATTTAGAGTCTGAAAAAAACATCAAATGCACATCTGCAGAGCCATTCCCCAGATCGGAAACCTTGGCTCCCTCCCCAGAGACGTACATTCTCTCTTCTTTCCCACATCTCCAGCTGTCACACTGGGTGACCCTGTGATGCAACTTCCTCTTTAACATGTTGGCACTTCTCTTGCTACATATATTTTTCACCTGGCCCCATCTCCTCATCTCCTCACATTAGGGTCTGACAGCAAGAGATCACCATGTCTTTTAAGGCTCCTCAATCATCTTCGGTGTGAGGGCCATTCCCCTCAAGTGATACAGGAAGGTAGGCTTGATAGTTGAGGTGATGGTCTTTTGAGTTTCTATGGACAAAAAATTATGCCACAGCCAACTCATTGATGAGTTTCTTGGAACTTAGCTAGGGTGACCTCTGGAAAATGGACCTGTGGTCCACTGTCAGGTCTCTCCAACTTGGCAGGGCCTAATAGGCCTCATGTTCATGGTCTAGGATGAGGCACCAGTAGAACATGTTAGTGGAGGACCCCAGATTCTCTTGTACTCCGAGTTGGTTCATGCAGTTCTGACAAGATGGCCATGCCTTCCCACGACCTGCTGGGAGTTCCCTTCTGACAGTTCTGATGGGGCAGGATCAGCAGAAATGCTTTGCTTCATGCTCTGCTTTGTGGTTCCGGTGCAGACTCTAGGCCACATCATGTGAGGGGTTATCCTGGGTGGCCCACACATGAACCAAGCTAATCTCAAGTGATGTGCTTTCTCCCCAGCTGGAGCTCTCCAAGAAGGGGATGGGAACAAGGGGAGTCAGATGAACTACTGAGGACCATGTGACTAAGGTCACTCCCCAGCATCCACAGCCCCTGGATGACCCATAGCCCAGTGCAGGCTCCAGGTGTTTTCACCAATTCAGGGGTGCTTCAGACTTCCATCTCTGCTGGGCAATGAATGCCCAGGGAAGCGGCGGAGGCCGTTCATGTACGTGGCCATGTCCTTTAGCATAGGTCTTTACTGTAGCCTGCAGGGTCAGAAGTGAGGCTGAGAGTTACCTCCTCTGCCTTGGTCTGTTTACCTTCAGCTAAAAATAATCTTCAACAGGGTGGCTTCCAGCACACGGCACCTGGGACACTCATCTTTGTTTATGTAGCTCCACAACCAAAGTGCCCTTCTTGTCCTAGGCGCTCGTGGGGAAAAGGGAAGGAACAACTCTAATGAGTCCAGGTCTCCATCCACGTCTGGGTCAAAGACAAGATGGCTTAATGGGAGACTCTGCCTCCAGTGAGGGGGAAGATCTAATCTATGTCTGGAGGGAGGGAGGGTAGGAAGGGAACGCTGAGGGGTGAAAAAGGGCCAAGAGGAGGCTAAAGGATGACCCAGGAGGATGTAAAAGTCATCCTAGTGATAACCATGTGTTCACTTAGGTATCTAAGGCTCTCATATTCTGGCCAATGATTCGCAAGCAGCAAGCTTTATACCAGGAACTCAGTGACCCTGAGCCTCATCTGACCATCAGAAAGAGATCCAGAGACCACGCATGACCTGAAGCATATCTTCCTGCTTTGGGCTCCCTGTGGGGCCATTCTGGGTCCTGGGAGTTACCTCAACCTTGAGAAGAAGTTAATATGGAGCTTCTTTATTTCCTCAGAAAGGGTGGTGCCTTCTGCCTCGTAGGTTTTTGGTAGGTTTCCACATAAGGGCTCATTTGAGTGTCCCAACCACTCTGAAGTAGGTCAACATGGGGATTATGACCCCCATTTTACAGATAAGGAAAGTGAGGCTCAGGGGGTCATTGTTCTGTTTGTATGGTCACACTACTAACAGATACCAGGGACTGGATGTGAACACAGGCCTCTTGAGTCCAACACGACACTGTGATACCACTAACACAGTAGTGCTGGTAGAGAGCAATTTAGCCTGTGAGCTTGGCCATGGTTGAGTTACCTGGGTCTTGCCCCTAGCCAAATGGCTGCAGGATGAGTCACAATGTGTGACCAGACTCTGCTGATTAACATGAATACAAATCACTGTGTCAGCATCATGGCGAGCCTAGGGAAAAGGGTCAACAGGCCTGGGAGCCTGGCACATTCACTGTGGCCCATCCCAGCCAGCCCCTGAGAGTGAAGTCATAGACCCTGCATTAAAGGATACTATGGAAGGCCCAAGGCCCAAGAGTCCCGAAACCTGTTCCAGCCCCAGCCCGGCCAAGAACTAGCTACCCTGGCCAGGTCATTCTCTCCTCAATTTTCTCATGGGCAAAACGAGGGGATTGGTTAGATGAATAAAATCTCTAAAGTCCGGTAGCTAAAATGTTGTCTACCCAGAGGTCCTTCCCAGCTCTGCAGACATTCTACGTTCTAAAGCCCTCCCAGTTTGGTCTGTGTGCATTTTTAGGGCCCGCCAAACTACTATCTTATGAGTTTACATTCTAGTTTTCTCTGGTGTGTCCATGGTCCAGTTATGCTAGGCCTGGAGTCAGGAAGACCTGAGTTCAAGTCTTGCTTCAGACACTCACTAGGTCAAGAGTCTCCACTGTACATAAGGCTACCCTGCCTCAGGCCATCCTTCTCAGGAATGTGGCCCATACCATGGGCCTCCTGGTCCACCACAGCAGCTCTGGAAGTGACCTGTCTGGCACTATGTGTCTGTGCTTATGGCACCCACAAGTCACCAGAAATTGTGGAAGAGGCATCTCCCAACTGCTCAGAGCTTGTGCTGCCTGAAGGGACAGGAATTCTAGGATTCAGAGCTGGAAAGCACCACAAAGACCAGAGTCCCAAAGAGATTAAAGAATTTGCCCCAAGCAAGGTCAGACACGTATAGAGTAGCAGGGAATGAGATTTGAACCCAGGTCTCCAATACACTAAGCTGACTTTCAGTACGTATAGCCTCCCATTCATACAAATGCATACAAAATCACTTTTTCAATCCAAGAGCTTACCAGTCATTATGGTGCACATCTCTGGGCAAGCCGCATCTGAGGCTACTGCACCTTCTGAGTGGCAGGAAATCCTCAATTCAAAGCTCCAGCCCAGTCCTTGGATGTGGCCTGGTTTGCGCAGAGGTCATACCTGGCTGCCCTCATTGACTTTTGCCCCTCGCTCTTACTCCTTTTCACCTTTACTTACATTGGAAAGCAGCCTCAACTTTAATGTATCTCAGATGGATTATATGAGCAGCATTAAAATGATGACAGAAGCATGAATTTCCTCATTAAAGCCCCAAGGGCAAAGGCAATGGGGATCAGGCCAGGCAACCTCAGCCAAGGTGTGCTGAGGACAGCCACTCATCAGCCTCAAGTTTAGCTTGGCACAGGCCACCCTACACGCCAGGCCCGGAACCAGACTCTGGCCATGATTTGACAGCTCTGATTTAAACTATTAGGAAGGCCGAGGATTAAATATTTGTCCAGGTCACTGTAAAGCAGGCATAATTATCATAAACAGTTTAGAGCAGTGAGTGACGGAGGGAGCGGTCTCCGGACACAGATTTGTGAAGTTCAACCAATTCCCCAGGTGGCGGGGAATGGAGAAGACGGGAAGGGGTGTGGGGGTGTGGTATGACACTCCTCAGGAGTCCCTTTAGCTCCTCCCTCCCCAAGGGCCCAAGAGGACAACAACAGATCCCGAGCAAGAGGAGGAAATTCTGTCCAGTGGGCTGGGTAGCTCTTTTCCTGAAAGACTACACATGCAGCACTGTCCAGAAGCTGAGGGATGGACAAGCCTGCCTCCAGAGGTCCCTTTGGCCTTATGAATGTTGATTTTATGGCCGTGAAAAGAATGTGAGCCTAGTTTTTTGAGAGGTATACACAATCCTGAGGATGGTCTACATGTTATGGCACCAGGCTAGAGGCAGAGGACCTTGACCATCAATGCTTGAATCACTTATCACCGACTGTTTCCTTCATTGTCTTTGCTTAACATATCTCTATACCTTTGTTTGTGGGATAGGGGGACACCCCACCCCCATTTCTTGCTGTTGAATCTCTCCCTCCACCTCCTTTCAGGCCAAACTGACACCAACTCTTCCCAAACACATTTCCTGACTTATTCCCCCCCCCCCCATTCGATTGTTAAGGAAATTGAGGACAAGGCCTGAGTCATGTCTACCTGTGCATCCCTTAATACTAAAAATTAGAGCTTGCTAACTTAGGGAATAGCACTGAAATGGCCACAAAGCACCCAGCAAAGGCCAGCAGATGCCTGGGAGTAGATGGCTGGTGTACCTGTCTAGTGAGGCTGCCTCCGAGGTTCATGGTGCCAGAGCCCGATTTATTGGTCTGCAGCCACAGCATCACTGTGGAGGTCAGCTTGTAATGGGCAGTGCGGCCGCTGGATTTCTCCTGGTGGGGGGAGGAGATGAAGAAGTCAGAGAGAGCATGCTTGGAGTGCCAGGTGGTGCACAGGGGACCCCAGCCAGGAAACGAACACATGCTATGCATTCTAATCAAGTTAATCCAATGACAAGCATTCGCGGAGGGTCTGCTTTGCACCAAGCACTGAGGACACAGATAAATGCAAGAAACCATCTCAGCTTGTAAGGCTTTACATTCTAGTGGGGAAGGCAACGTGTACACACATGGGCATATACAGAATATATACAAGGGCAGGGTTGGGGGCAAGAGGTCCAAAAAGGCCTCTCCTCCGCAAAGAAGTAGCCTTTAGGGCGAGTTCTGAAAGAAAGGAAGGCATCTAGGAGGAAGTGAGGGTGAGGAGGGAATGCATTCTAGAAATGAGAACTAACAAGTATGAAGGCAAAGAGATGGGAGGTGGGGTGTGGTGGGGAACGAGCAGTGTGAAGGTCTGTTTGACCAGACTGGAGGGTGCACAAAGGGAAATAATGTTGGAGCAAAGTCAGGGAGGGCTTCAAAGGCCAAAAGAGAGGAGTCTGTATGTGGTTCTGGAGGTAACAGGGAGACACTGGAATTTATGGGTGTATGGTGTGTGTGTGTGTGTGACGGACAGACATGATCAACCCCCCCCCCCCCCCCCCCCGAGGGGGAAAGCATCCGGGGGGGGGGGGGGGGGGGGGGGGGGGGGGGGAAAAAAAGGACCCCCCCCCCCCCCCCCCCCGCCATTAGGAATATCACACTGGCAGCTGTGAGGCTGGAGGGTGGGGGGCATAAGACATGAGGAGGGAGACCAAGGCTGAGGCTCCTCTGAGGTAAGAGGCCCCATGATTTGACATGGAGAAAGTTATTGCACACTTCCTCTTCTCACTCTCTTTTTAAGATTTTGGTTTGTGACCTCATCATTCAAATGAAAATGCTCTCTCCAAAGTTACCAGTGATGTCTAAATTGCTAAACCTGATGGCTTTTTTCTCAACCTATTCTTTTTGATGCTGCATCATGACACCATTAACCACCTTCTCCCTCCCTGGCTTCTCAAGTCTCTGCTTTCTGGTTCCCTTCCAGTATGACCTCTCCTTTTCACCTTCCTTTCCTGACTAATCATCCATATTGTGTCCCCTAACTGTAGGCATAGCCTTAAGCACTATCCTGGGGCCTTCTCTTTCTCTCTATACTTTTTTCTTGGTTATTACCTTAATAGCCCATTCAGATTTAATTACTAACTCTATGCAAATGACTTTAGAATCGATATACCCATCCCTGGTCTCTCTCCTGAGTGACAGCCTCCACCCCCCCCCCCCCGCAAGAAAAAGACCCCAACAACTGCTTATTGGACATTTCTAACTGACTGTACCAAGGTGTCACTCGCACTCAGTTCTCAACTCAGATCCTGCCCAACAGATTTCACTGTCCTTCCCTCAAACACAGCCCCATTCCAAACTTTGTCACTTCTGTCAAAGACACCACTGTCCATCCAGCTGCAACCTCACTGTCACTACTGACTCCTCATGTCCAATCCAGCACCAAATCCTGTTGTTCCTATGCCTACAACGTCACTCACATAGACCCCCTTTTCTCTACTCACGTGGTCATCTCCCTTGTCTAGGCCCTCATCACCTAACTGTCACGATGGGTTCCCAACTGGTTTCCCTGGATCAGGTCTCCCCTCACTCCAATCCATGCACCAGAAAGCTTCCAACACAAAGTATAAATCTGACCATGTCACTCCCTTACTGAAGAAATTCCAGTGTCTCCCTACTACCTCTCGGATCAAATACAAATTTCTCCATTTGACATTTTGAGCCCTACATACCCTGGCACCAGCCTATCTTCCCAGCTTTGCTCTGTATCACGGACTGGTCAGACTGCCTGTTCTGCAGTTCCTCACACATGCAGGCCATATCTCCCATTTTTGTGCCTCTCTACTGGCTCTTTTCCATTCCTGGAATGCACTCTGGCCTCCTCCAAGGTTTAGATCAAACAGCGCTTCTGGAGGAAGCCTTTCCTGATCCTGCCGTATTTCTTAGATACCTATAGATGTACCTGGAAGCTCCTTAAAGGGAGGGAACACTTCCTTTTCGCCTCTACGTCCACTGCATCAAGCACTAAGCAGGCACTGAAATGCTTCGTTAGAAGTTATGTGTTTTCTTTAAAGTCCCAAATGATTTTAAAATCTAGCATGCCCTCAACCTCTTGCCAAATCACCTTGGATACAAAATATTATGGGTTTGCCTTCATTTTGTATCTGTTCATGTGTGTACATATTGTCACCTCTGATAGAATGGAAGCTACCTCAGGCCAGGGACACTTTCCAATTCGTCTTCTTCTCTTTGGCATCTGGCAGAGGACCTAGCACACAGCCAGCAACTGAGAGATGCTTGGTCGCTTAGATACAGAGACAGAACGCTGCCCCCACCACCCAACTACTTGGTTTTCTTTACTGAGGTACAGGGTTAAGGATCTGCAGAGGCTTAGATTTTCCAAGTATGCTCTGCATCCAGGGCAAAGGCCTATTTTCAATCCCTCTGGTTTCTTTATCGTTGTTATTACTATTATATAATTCTAACTTATCTTTGTCCAAATGGCTTCAGGGTATTTTCCAGCATTAACAGGGGTTTAAACTCTACCCCATCCACCCCCTGCTTTTAAAATAAGAAACATTAGCTGCCATGCAGGATCGTGGGGCTTAGCTGTCCTGAATCAGATGCCGCCTCCTTTCCTGTGGTGCTGCTTTCAGCTGTGTCAGTGTCTGTACCTGAACTTCCACCACATGGATGGAATCCCAACAGCCTTTGATCTTCTTTGATCCATCGCCAGCCTTCTTAATAAGGATCACTCCTGCAAAGCCGTGATCCAGATCCCAGAGGTAGACAGAGGAGACACCACCTTCAAAATACCTGTAGGAGGCCCAGGTATCGATTAGACGGGAAGCTTCCATGCTCAGCTTCACCAACCCAAGTCCCAGGAGAAAAACACGGTCCCCCTTCTTCTTTCATTTGGCCAAGAGCCACTAAATGGGTGCTCAGGACTCCAGGATGTCCCTGCCTGATAATGGTGCCAGGATGTCCATTTATCTTTTATAATGAAGATACTTTATGGAAGCGGAAGAGGAAACAAAAGTTAGAGTAACCTCAACAGTTACAGATTCCTTAAGGATCTGAACAAATGGGGCCTCCAGTTCCAATTAAGCAAAGCAGCTCTTTCAAGAGGAGCTAGCTACAAAAGCCGGCCAGAAATTCAGGGCTGTGCTGAACAACATCATTCCCATTTTTGTCTGAGCCAGTCTGGAAAATCCTTAGATTGAGCCTCCTAATTAAGATAAAATGTATAGAGGGAAAGAAAAAAGAATGGAAAGTGTGGTAAGGGTGTGCCAGAGATGGAGATCCAAGAGAGGGAGATGTCAATTTCTTTTCATTTTCCATGGGATGAAGACAACACTGCAGACACTCAGGAGCTCAGATGGGGGGAGGAGGTGGGGGGACACGAGGGAAGGCAGTACTCAATCACAGCAACTACTATTTCAGCTTGGTGTAATTATCCAAGGGTACTACCACTAATAATAATAGCTGACATTTACACAGCACCAGAAAGTTTCAAAGTACTTTATACAGCTTATCTCCCTTAATCTCACAACATAGGTAGGTGTTATTATTACCTCCATTTTGTAGATGAGCAAACCCATCCCCAAGAGAGGTTGAATGACTTGTCCAGGGGCAGCTAGGTGGTACAGTGGATAGAGTTCTGGCCTTGGAAGACCTGAGTTCAAATCCGGATTCAGAAACTTGACACTTACTAGCTGTGTGACCTTGGACAAGTCACCGAAACCCAACTGCCTCACCCCCCCACCCCACAAAAAAAAATTAAAAAAAAAAAAAAAAATGACTTGTCCAGGGTCCTATGGCTGGCAACCACAACTGAAGCACTAATCTCACGTAACTAAAAGCACGCTTCTCTGCCTGAACAGAAAAGTTGAACTCTCCAATCTGCACCAAGCCCAGCATCGACTCTATTGTGAATCTAAAACCACTGATACTCAAGAAAGGTTATTGTATCAGGACTGACAGAGCCATCAAGTAGAAAGGCTGACCTTAAATTTCAATCCTTCATGGAAAGGGCAGGATAATGTATTCTAATTACAGTTTGGGCACAAGAAAATCCAGTAGAATTGTAGAATGTCAAGAGCTGGAAGGGACGTTAGAGACCATCTCATCCACCCCTCTTATTTTACAGCTGGAGGAATGCAGGTCTAGAGAGGAGTGACTTGCCTAAGGTCATACAGCTGGTTAATGACTGAGTTGGAACTTGAACCTGGGTCTTCTGACCTCTACATTGGCATTCAAAGTAACCAGTATCCCGATCATTAAGAACCTGTCCAACTAGCACTTGAAGGAAACGTGTCCAACGTAGACTTATTTTGCCTTTGGGGACAGATGTATCATCCCATTCTGTAAAACTTGGAGGCCATTTTGGGGGAAATAGAAGACTCTACAATACATTCATTTTGCCCAGGGATTTCACCCTAATTGGGGAAACACTAGATCTGGGGCTCCTCTCCCTGGCACCGAAGGCCCTTAGTAGTCTGATTCTATCACCCTTTCCAGCCTCAACCCTTCACATTTGCCCTCCTCACATATGATGGAGACTCCAGCCAAAATGTGCCTCTGAACCTCTGCCCTGTGCCTTTGTATATATGCTGTCCCTGCTATGGGGAACATATTCTCTGTTCTTTTTTATTGGTGGTCCATCTACTCAGGCTTAAAAGCTCAACTCCAGAAGCCTTGTATGATCACCCCCCACCCCTCACTGGTATTCCTCTGGAATGCCCTCACCCCACAGATCTCACATTGTACCTCAGATGTATTAATCACAGCTAAGTTTTTAGTAGAGTTATCTATGCCTGCATCTCACCAGCCCCACTGCCAATAACAGATCTTCATGAGGGGTAGGCGCTTAATGCTGAAGTAATCAGATCTTCAGGTACAGCCTGCTATACTACTGGGTTCCAATGCTAGAAATCTCTGGGTTATCTCTTGGAAATCCAACGTGATCCTAGTGTTTTCGGAGTAACTTGACTCAGGGAGGTAACCTGGACCCAAAAAGAGGGCCATCCTAATCAGAATGCAGCCCTCCTGAAAACCATACATATCCAAATGGTGTTCTAGCTGTAGACTGGGTCATTTTTGTGAGTCCACAGGGGCATTACCATGACATGTCACCTGTATTCCTGGAGTACATTCAAGAGAGATTTAACAAGGATTCAAAGCTGAAGCCATTACAGGACTTGGAATTTTACAACGCCCCAGAGAATCCAGCACCATAAGCTCTGCAAGTGTTCCTGCCTGTTTTGTCAGATTTTAATGACTCCCTGAGCCAGTTAGCTAAATTATTAGTCAAGCCTACAATAATGACCAAATTAGCTTGAATCAGCCCACAACAAGCTCGTTAACACTGTTTCTTTAGGCGGCTGATCACTGGATTCTAAAACCTGGTGAGTTTTCCACCCAGTCTGCCTGTTGGGAGGGCAGCCCCAAGTCAAAAGGGAGAAAAACAACTTTATGACCGTGGCATCCCTTATGTGCCGAGGGAAGTGGAAGAGCCAGTAACTCCCTCTTACTTTTGGCCTGGAGGCCACAAGGCCACACTGGAAAGATGGCTTGGAACCTGACTGGCATTTTCATCAGCCGGCTCCCTAAACAGTTTTGCAGCTGAAAAGTTTTGGGTCTTTGAGGCCCGCCAATCACTCAACTTCTCAAACCCATGATACCATGTTGTTCTTGGGTGGATGCTAACCCCATGTGCACCAGAACACTGCAGGAAATAGGGAGGGGGAAACTAGTCTGGAAGGAAATCATGAGAAATCTTGGGGGCCTGACAGCTCTCCAAAGCCCCAGGTAGCTTCCATTTTCTCCCTTAGCCCCATCCCAGTTTTCTGTTTATGTCCAGAAAGAAAAACAGGAGTGTGTCGACATTTTCTAAGGTGGAACTGGTCATTTCCCATCCAATGCCCCACCCTGTGGCCTGGCAAAGGGAAAAATTCTCCAGTTCTCCCTTGTCTTTTATGAGGAGCTTCTCTCTAGAGCCCCTCACCGTTTCTTATGTCTCCTGCTACTCCTCCCTCTCCTTCCACTCACGACACCTCTCACCAGGTCAAAAGGACCAAAAGACCTGAGGCAGAAGTGGTATGTTATCTAGATACAAAGTGATTTCTTTTTAGTTTTCAATGATAAATCACTGCCACAGAACTAGAGAGTAAGAATTCTATAGTGATTAAAATCCACAAAGTACTTTTTATTTCTGGTGTCTCCTCAAAGCTCTCCCCTTGAAGCTAGCCCATAACCCTCTTTGGAAACAGGGTAGCCCCTGGCTGAGTCAACCCGTTATGACAAATAGCCCTGACTTTTTGAGAACAGTCTTGCATTTCCAGCACCTAAAGGAATGGCTGCAGCCCACAGCAATCACAAGTTCCAACCTGCCTGACACATGGAGGTAAAGAGAGCAAAGGGACTGAGGGAGATCCGAAGAGACTACTTCAGAGTCACCCAGAAATGTCAACCCAACAAGTGCTTTTAAGAGAGCTCCCCAAGCACACTTCCTTCCAAGACAACGAGCACAACCATCATTACAGACTCTACAGACAGATCCCCTATTACACAGTTTATGGGCTTGCTCTGCGCGTGAAACATTAATTAAAGAGGGACCTCAACAAGCTTTGGAAATCTATTCTTACCTACCGTACTTTGATCATAATGACATGGAACAGGGGAAAAAATAATTTTTATGTGGTTCACATTTATGAGTTTTTACATAAAGGCTTTTGTGGGTATTTTAAGAATGCACTAAAATGTTGTCTGAAACCACATGAAGCCATCTGACGAGGCTCCCGCCCGAGCTAACGGCACACACATGGAAGCACTTACACCAGCCTTTGTATATTTAATGAGTCAAATAGTATTAATATTGTTTAAATGCTAACATGCTATTTCAATCAGGCGGCTCGGCCATCGCCGATGACTCCCTCCTGGGCCTTGCACGTCAATGGGAACAATCCAATGCGGCCGTGTGTCGAGGGCATGCTGGGATGGAAGCCTGCCGGGTGCTCTGCCAATGCCCAAGAGTGTCAGAATTTCACTGGCTTTCTAGGAGGACAGAAAGGGGGGAGCAGGCCTGTTACTGATCACAGCTGGGGGGCAACGTGGGCAAAGAGGCCCTAACCCTTCAGAATGGTCTGTTTTCCCTTGTAAGAGCCTTGGAATGACTGAACCAGATCAGAAAGCTCATGGGAAGGGGTGGAAGAAACATACCAAATACAGATGGATTGTAAAGAATGGAGAAATTATTTTAAGTGGAGGTTTCCCGAAGAGAAATGTATATTCTTTTAAAGAACTGTTCCATGAGTTAGAACGCTAGAATTGTTACTCTTTTTTTTTTTTTTTAAAGGATAAAGAATGAAGTGACTCACAATAGGTCACTGAAATCCAGGTCTTCTGACTCCAAATCCAGAGAGGAATCTTTTCACGGTACCATTCCTGCCTCTCATAGAACAAAAGACAAGGAACCAAACTGGAAATCAAATGTATCCTGGGTAGACAGGCAAATGAAATCTATTTTATAACTGAGATCCAGGACTAGACCTGGGAACAGGAGGACTGGGTTTGAATTCTAGTTTGGATATTTCCCAGCTGTGTGACCATGGGCAGGGCAGGTCGCTCCTTGGAGCCCTAGTTTCCTGATCTGTAAAATGGACATAGTAACATTTCCACCCTCCCCAGTTTATAGGGCTGCCTGCTGTGGGAAAGGTACTTTGTGAATTTATAATTCGCACTCCAGAAATGTGAGTCATTATCCTTATCATCCACAAAACAATTAAAATTAAGCCTTCATAGGGGTTTAGTCTAAAAAGCAAAGACAGATTCCTAAGGTGGAAGACCAAATGCCTCATTCATCAGTAAGGCTCTCCTCTACCACAAGCCCATGGAAATCACTTTTCCAGTCTGAGTAACGTAATGGCCTGGTACACAGTCTTTATGTCCATTAATCCTTAGCCACATAACTTCAGGGGTAGGGGGGTAGGCTGAGAGCAAAGCCCTCCAACCTAACACTTCACACTCAGAACAGCCCATTTCACGGAAGTGAGAAGAAAAGAAAATATTCAGGCTCAGAAAGCTTTATGAAGTGTCTGAAACTGAGGTGTGCAAAAAGACCCAGGATGGAAATCTGTCTCCGGAATCTGAGCTGTAAGTGTGAATTACCCAATTCCTTGGCTGGCCAGCTGAGAGCTACGGCTGGGCCTGGGCAAATGGAGCATTGTGAAGTCTGCCTTTACATTGCCTTTCTAGTTCACTTCTCAAGAGAGTGACTGGATGGATTAATGGATCAAACACATGGAGAAAAGCAGAAGGAAGGGGAGCAAGACTGGTTAATTAGCAGGATGCCACTTCAGCCTAGAGAAGGTTTGGAGAAGCTGACTTTCTGGCACATCGCAAGAACACAAGCGCTGGGGCTCCTGAGGTCACTCAGTCCAGCTCTTCCGGTCACATATAACACAGTCCTGCAGCTTTTGCCAAGACTGATCTGGTGCCAGGAACTTCTAGAGGGCCTGTCTGCATCTCTGGCTCACTAGTGGCGCACAGCCAGGTCCCAGCAAAGGCTGGATAGAGCCTGAAGACAGGCACAAAGTATTCTGAGTCTACAACTCTCAGGGGTTTTTCTCCTTCAGTTTGCTTTTTAGACTATTTTGATAAAGGAAGACAAATCAAACACTATTTATTTGGTGTCCAATACGTGCCAAGTGTAAGAGACAGCAGGGATGGAGTATTAGACTGAGACTGAGAAACACCTGGCCTCCAGCATCACCACTCGGTCACGTGGCTGTGGGCAGTTGTGGCTTAACCTCTCTAACCCCCAGGAATCTCCCAAAAGTTAATCTCCAAAGTTATAGGCTGGTTCTGATCTATATATGTGTGAGGAATCATATCCTCTTCTCCCTGCCACCTTTTCCCTGAAATTATAGCTGCTTGATAGCCCAGCAAATAACATTATGGGGCTAGGGAGGAGGGAGTGGAAGGACTCCCAAAGACAGGCCTCTATGAATTCTTTCCAGCCCCGGACCTATGAGCCTGTGACGGAAAAGGCACGGTCCTCGATCTCAGAGAATTAACAGTTTATTTGGGTAGCCAAGGCTTATTGTAAACAGGAGGCAAGCAGAGACTAGGATAAAATCGAGTGTGCTAACCTAGGTGGGACTTTTTATGTGTTGTGAGGATTCAGAAAGAAAGGACTGGACAGGTTAGAGGAAGGGTCCATGGGAAGGAGAGAAAAGGAATCTAACCTACAATAACTTATACATTTAGATTGAAGCATACTATTTGCTCCTCTTTTTCCTTCTGTTTTGTTTTGTTTCCTCTTTCTGGTGGTTCCTCCTATTGGTTCTAATTCTTCCTTACAACATCAGTAATGTGACAATATGTTTAATAGGAATGTATAGCCTATATCAGAGGAGGAAGGAAGGGGAGAAAAATTTAAAACTCAAAAGCTTATGGAAGTGATTGTTGATAAATCAAAATAGATTAATAAATTAAAAAAATAATGCTAGTACCTTCCCTCTGAGATTACCTCCAATTTTTTCTGTATCTGTATTTTTGTAAAAAGTTGTATGTTGTCTCTACAGTTAAGTCAGTGAGTTCCTTGTGGTGAAGCCAAGATGGCAGAGAAAAGCCAGGGACTTGCCTGAACTCTCCCAAATTCCCCTCCAAACAACTTAAAATAATGCCTCAAAACGAACACTGGAGTGGCAGAACCCATAAAAGAATGGAGTGAAACAATTTTTCGAGCCCAAGACAATTCAGAAGGTTGGCAGGAAAGGTCTCTCATACCAAGGTGAGAGTGGAGCACAGGCCTTGCCCCAGCAAACTAGCAGCAGGCTTAGGGGCTACTGAACTAGTAATGACAGTGGTGGCTTCCAGAACTCTCAGACCACACACACAGTAAGGGACTGGACAACTGGTCAGAAGGAGATTACATGGGCCCCTCTGCTGGCCCTGGGTGCAGGACTCTGTTGCATTGCCCACACTCGGATCCAGGCTCAGTCCTGGGTCTTACATCCCAGGTTAAGGAGAAGCACTAGCACTAACAGCCTGCAGCCACAGGGCAGTGGGGGACCCTGGTCACAGTTCCAGGGTGGAAAAGAGTGCTTGTGATTGTTCACAGACCAGAGCACAGGCCAGGAGAGTAGTAAATACACTTTTCCTTATATCATACCACCTTGGAAAAACTGAAAACTTATAAACCCCCAGAACTAGCTCTGAAAACAGGGGCACCAAAAACCTGAAGATTGGGATAGCGTCCCCTCCACCTTGGGAGCACAGCCCAATTTTAACATATAAAATTATAAGCAAAGAAATAGCCTAGAAAAATGAGCAAACAACAATAACAAGAACAAAAAGAACCTGACCACAGAAAGTTACTATGGTGAAGGGAAGATCAAAACATAAACTCAGAAGAAGGTAACAAAGCCAAAACTGCTATATCCAAAGTCTCAAAGAAAAATGAAAATTCATCTTTGGTCCAAAAGAAAGGACTCCTGAAAGAGCTCAAAAGGATTTTAAAAATGAAATTAGAGAGACAGAGGAAAAACTGAGAAAAGAAATAAGTGATACAAGAAAATCATGAAAGAAGAGTCAACAGCTTGGCAAAGAAGGCACTAAAAAATACTGAAGAAAATAATACCTTAAAAAACAGAATAAGTCAAATGGTAAAAGACGCACAAAAATCCACTGAAGAGAAGAACGTCTTAAAAAGCAGAATTGGTTAAATGGAAAAGGAAGTAAAAAGGTTCACTGAAGAAAATAATTCCTTAAAAATTAAAATTGGACAAGTGGAAGTTAATGACTCCATGAGACATCAAGAAAATAAAACAAAATAAAAAGAATGAGAAAAATAGAAGAAAATGTGAAATATCTCATTGGAAAAACTAACCTAGTAAACACATCAAGGAGAGATTATTTAAGAATTATTGGACTACCTGAAAACCATGATCAGAAAAAGGGCCTAGATAATATCTTTCAAGAAATTATCAAGGAAAACTGCCCTAACATTCTCAAAAAAGAGGGTAAAATAAAATTGAAAGAATCCAGTGATAACCTCCTGAAATAAATCTCCAAATGAAGACTCTAGGAATATTATAATCAAATTCCAGGGCTCCCTGGTCAAAGAGAAAATATTGCAAACAGTCAGAAAGAAACAATTCATATATTGTAAAACCACAGTCATAACCCAAGCTTTAGCAGCTTGGGCATCAAAGGGGTAGAGAGCTTGGAATGATATTCTGGAGAGCAAAGGAGCTAGGATTACAACCAAGAATCACCTACCCAGTAAAACTGCACATAATCTTTCAGGGGAAAAAAATGGATAGCTAATGAAACAGGACTTTCAAGCATTCCTGATGAAAAGACCAGAGCTGATTAGAAAATCTGACTTTCTGATATAAGACTCAAAAGAAGCATAAAAAGATAAAGAGGAAAGAGAAATCATAAGGGTTTCAATAAGGTTAAACTGCTTACATTTCTATGTGGGAAGATGATACTTGTTACTCTTAAGAATATTTTCATTATAAGGGCAATTAGAAGGAATATACAAAGACAGAGGGCACAGGTGTAAGCTGAATATGATAGGATGATATCTAAAAAAAATAAAATTAAGTGGTGAGAAAGAATAATTCACTGGGAGAAGGGGGAAAAGGAGAGGTAGATTGGGGTAAATTATTCACATAAAAAAAGGCACAAAAGAGCTTTACAGTGGAGGGGAAGATGGGGAGGTGGTAAAGATGATTTGGACAGTGAGTTTCCTGAGGGTAGGAGAGTGTTTTTGACTTTCCTTGTAACCTCAGCACTTAACTCACTGCCTGCCCATGTGAGGCTCTTAATAAATATTTGTTGACTGACTGACAAGGTGATCTATGAAGTTTATTTTCAACCTGTACGTTCTATGCCAAGAGATACGGGATAAGGCGACAGTCAGTCTTCTATGGACAATGACTACTCATTTTCATTGGTTTTCTACCTGGAGGGCAGTGACATCTGCCATTGTGGAGAACCAACAAAAGGCATGTGATCAGATCGAATATCAGGGCCTTAAGAATATGGCTAGATGGATATCAGAGCTGGAAGAGTCCTTAAAGACCATGTAGTCTAATCTCATTTTAGAAATAAGGACACTGAAAAGTTAAAATCAAAGAGCAGAACTAGGATCAGAACCCAGGTCTTCAGTATGGGCTCTCTGCTGGTGGTCCCAAGGTGTGACAGACATGGTTTCCATTAAAACCACCAATTCATTCTGAGGAATGACTACAGCCTCTTTTCTTGAGGTGCCATTTCTCTGGGGCAGCTAGGTGGCACAGTGGATAGAGCACAGGAACTGAAATCAGGAGGACATGAGTTCAAATCCAGCCTCAGACACATAACACTGACTAGCTGTGTGACCATGGGCAAGTCACTTAACCCCAATTGCCTCACCAAAAAAAAAAAAAAAATAATTTTATATAATAATTAAAGAATAATATATCTATGAAGTGCCATCTCTCTCTCTCTCTTTTTTTTCTTTTGTGAGGCAACTGGGGTTAAGTGACTTGCCCAAAGTCACACAGCTAGTAAGTGTTATATTTCTGAGACCGGATTTAACTCAGGTCCTCCTGACTCCACCCACTGTACCACCTAGCTGCCCCTGAAGTGCCATTTCTCTGCACATACTGCCCCGCCCCTCCTTTCCTTCTGTGCCTCAGTGAGCAGAAATAAGGGAATGAACAGTTTGGTTCCAAAGAAGGAAACACACACATCCCAGGTGTTCAACCTGGAAAAAGAGAGACAAGCCACCCAGACATGTAAATGCTAACGGATGAAGGGTGAAAGATAAACAAACGATCAGGAAGTCTGGATTCCATTCCAATTCACTAAAAATTCCCTTCCCATTTCTATTACGGCTGTCTCCAGCAGGCCCTGGGCAGAAATGACCCCTACTTTTTCACTGTACCATTCAGCATAGGGAATGGTGGGGAAGTTCATAGAACTCTCAGATGGGAGAGTAACCCATCAGTGGGTTAGGGGGGACCTCAGTGGTCCTCTAGTCCAGCCCATCCTGAAGCACTAGCTTTCTCTAGCATCCCCAACAAACAGACTGTTCAGCTTCTGTTGAATCACTTTCAGTGACAGTGACCTGCTATCTATCTCCGGAAGGTCCCACTATTAAGGGAGTTCTTTCTTATAATGAGCCAAAATGTGCCTCCCTGTAAAGTCTACTCACTAATCCCTAGTTGAACCCTGTGGGGACAAAACAGAATAAACCAAGTAATAACTGTTCTAGATAATGTCCCACATATGCCTTCTCTCCTTCAGATAAAATGCTGTCAATTCCTTCAAAAGATCATGGTATGGTATGGTATGGTTTCTAGTTCCCTAAGTATCCTGGTCACTCCCCTCTGGACAAGCGTCAGCATCTTATCAATGTTCTGCCTGGGATGTGGTGCCCAGATGGCAGCGACACAATATTCTAAACTGTTCAAGAAAGGCTACTACATACATCTGGAATGCTACTTCCTGCATTAGCATGATTTAACATCTACTAATTACAGAAAGTAAACTTGGCACCAGTGAAAATGGAGAAAGCCCCAAACTTTCCCTGTGGGTGGACCATATCCACAGCTCACGCAAGAGCAAAGTTTGCAGTGTTTGTGTATTCGGCCCAAGTTTGCTGACCCTGCCCCAGAGTTGGCCTGTGGACTCGGGACAGGTATTTTACAGACCCTTTTTCCAGTACACACAGGTGTAATAGCCCTACCCCCAAGCAAACATACCAATCCGCTTAGGCATGTACAACTGCAATACCAGCCATACTTTACAAGGGCACATCTGGACTGTGGCTGCAGAACTTTACAGCAATCTTTGAAATGGCTTTTATTTTTTCCTCAAGAGAAAGAAATCTCTCTTTGCAACAGGCAACAATCTTGGGCAAACAAGCTCTGCTCTCTACAGGCAAGGGGCTTGGGATGTGTCATTGTTCTTGGTGACAGCGCTAACTTGTGCCACACTCATTCCCCAACCCCACAACATTTTGTCTGCGGAAAACACATTTTCCCATTTTAGCTCAGCCAATGTCACTTTACGAAAGCTCGGTCATTTCATGTAACTTCTGGCAGGTCACTTAACTGCTCCTGGCCTCAGTTTCCCAACTTGCAAAATGAACTGAACTAGAAATAGTTCTAACATTTAGTTCAATTCAACAAGAGTTTATTAAAAACCAGTCTTTATGGGAGATAGCTCGTAGCATAGGGGATCAAGCGCTGGGCCTGCAAGTCCTGCCCCAGACATAAATAAGCAAGTCCCTCACCTCTCTTGGCTTCAGTTTCTTTAGCTGTAAAATGGGGATAATTACAGCTCCAACCTTTCAGGGTTTTTGTGAGGATCAAATGAGCTAATTTATGCAAAGCATGTTGCAACCTTTAAAGTGCCTTTACATGTGTTGTCTCATCTGAGGCTCACTGGAATGCTGGGAAGCAGGCGCCTCAGAGATTATCATCCCCATCATACAGATGAGGACACTGAGGATCAGAGGGATTAAGGGACTTGCCTACCGTCACATGCTAGAAAGTGTCAGGGTAAAATTTGAAAACCGATTTCTAAGCACTCTATCCACTCTACTATGCCTTAGGCTCCAGAATATCCAGCTCCAACATTGTTGATTTTAACATTCTTTGTTTTGTCTGGCTCTGACACTGTCTACTGCTAGGGATTACAATCAGGAGAAACAATGTCTATGAAGACCAAAGGGGGGCTGGAGAGCAGGGAGAGAAAGGAATTGGAATGAAGGAATCAGAAGAGACTTTGATATTTCAGTTAAACCCCTCCATTTTTCAAGCCTAGAAAATGGATAATCCGAGAAATTAAGGGACTGGCGGAGGCGATGCAGTAAGCCAGGGGAAGATCAGGAAGTCAAACCCAGGCCTCCCTGTCCCCGGACCACTGCTCTTGATGCTACCCCCAAGCTGCCCTTTGGAGAAGGGGAAAAGAGAAAGAGAACGAAATCAAACCCTTCCAGATGCTAGCTCTGAAGCAGCCCAAGAGAGCATCAAGTAAATGAATGAATGAAATGAATCTTGCTGGTGGCAGGGGCGGGGTGCGGGGGCGGTGCCAGTGGACACCACCCTGTGTGTCAGAGGCTCTCTCCCCAGACTAGGCTTTAGCAGCGCCAGGAGATGACCAAGCCATTAAAGGTAACTTCCCTAACACTGCAGCAGAGAGGCTCACAGGAAACCACTCTGTGCCAAGTGGCCTAGGGCTCTCAGAGCAGGAGAAAAGGAGGCAGCCGTTACTCCAATTACCAAAAGGGGAGAAATCTCTTCATCCAGTCAGAGTTGGACTTATTCTCCTAGCACACAACCCAAAGCATGACTGTTGGCTATTCGGTTTTAGGAACCTAGGCATTTTTAAAAGAGGGTCCCACTTCATAATGCAGGGTTTCAGGGGGGCATATCAAAGCGAATGGGCTTCTTTTCACCATCTTCCTATTTTTGCCCATGGCCTTCTTTCTAGCAAAAGGCAACTGGAGGAAGGGCAGACTTCATTAGGGTAAATGTGGGATGCCCAGTTAGGGGACTACTGCCAGGGTCATCTGGGAACTGGGATTCTCTTTATGGATTTGAATGCGAAACAACCATGTGCAGCGTGTGCTTGGCTCTGATCTCTTAGGGGCAGCAGTGAAGAGACAGGCACCCTAGAAACTGAAGTAGTTAGGCCAGTGTTAGCAAGTCACAAGGACAAGCATTCTCAAGGTACCCCTGGGCCCACGCTTTCTCCCCCTGCCCCAAAGCTGTGAATGGAAAACCACAAAGTGATTCAAACTCAATTCCCTCCAAAGCAGGAGAGAAAGCCCTGTCCCTCGTGGTCCTCACCTCGCCTCTCTCATGTGACTCCCTTCCCTGGCAAACTGGGTTTCCACCTAAATGCTGAGGTAATCCGCTACCACCATGGCTGTCTAATTGCTTAGAAAGCTGGGAAGCCCCACAGCAGACACCTTGTGTTCTCAGAGGCTCTCTTTCTGCATGGCTGAGAAGACAAATAATATATGTCAAAACCAAAATACTAATTATACCTCTGACAAGCTGAATCGCAGAGCCCACCGCACTAACCAAGCTGTTCTCTAAGCAGCAGATGTAGGAGGGAAACTGAGGAACTGCCATCCCTGGAGGTCTCTGGAGTCAGGGGAAATGGAAATCTCTCTTGTCAGGACAAAGTGTGGGACAGCCGGAAGCTGGAGGAGGGGGATGCACTAATGGAGCTCACCAAGTCTCACTCAGCCCTGAAATCCCTGAAAATCTGGAATTTATGTAAGAGTTTCATGTTCTTTGAAGTGTTTCCACACACACTTTCTCAAATGCTCTTCACAATTCTCTGGGGTAGGCGAGGAGACCTTATTCATTCCATTTCACAGAGGAAACGGAGACCAGAGATCCAGATACCTGGTTCTAGGTCTGATCAAACTCTTAGGAGACCAGGACTTTCCTTTCGATCACGCCACAAAGCCCCTTAAAGACACACCTTGGGTATGATGTACCGTACCTTGTGACACATACCTTCAGGATTCATTGACAGTTCCCCCTGCTGACAGAGTTTCCAAATTGGACTGTCAGCATACTCTGTCTTCTATCATACTGATTTGTGTACTGTAATTCCCCCTAAGTAGAGTGCAAGCCCCCTGAAGGCAGGACCTGTGCTTCAGTATTCATCTATACAACGAGCATGATGCCTTGAATGTGTGAGCAATTAATGTTTGCCAAACACTCCCAATGGGACAGCCCAATAGCATGATCACACATCAACAAGAGGTGCGCAGACTTTTTGTGGAAGACATGCTTATGGGTCTCCAAACCGTGTTCACCCTACACTCCTTTCCTGTCCCACAGCCAGCCATGGCCCTTCTCTCTAGAAAGGCCCCTGCAGCTATGGCTCATCTTTAATGTGGAAACACATAAAGTGGGGCCCCGTGATCCTACTGGTCACTGAGGCTGAAGGAGCTAGAAGGGGAGGTAGTGGCCAGGAGTGGAGCCCGCAAGTGGCAATTGCCTTGAGAGCTCATCCCTTCACACCAAGGAGACAGGCGATGCAGGTCTTCACGAGTAGAAAGACTTGCACAATTTCAGCTGGAGGGTGGGGGGGGAAGACGACGATAGGGGACGAACGGACTTCAGAGACTGTCCGGTCTAAGCCCTCCCTGAAAAAGCATCCTCTCTACAACGTGTCCAAGCTCTCCGGGAACACCCTGAGTAAGGAAGGACACGCCACACACACCTCCTGAGGCAGCCCTCTCTACTCCTGGGTACTTGCAGTGCTTACAAAGTTCTCCTTCTACCGAGCTTAAAGCCACCTCTAGAAACCACAATTGTTCTTTCATTTGCTCCTGAGACCAGGCAGAACTAATCGAATCCCTCTTCCAAATGATGCCTCCTGAAGACAGCAGCTCTACCTTCTCCCATTCATGTCCCCCTGGCCCCGGGCCTCTCCTCCAGACACGCTCCACCTTATCACTGACCTCCCTAAAACGTGGAGCTCAGAACTGAAGCCAACTCCACACCTGCGGCCTGGCCAGTGCAGAGGACTGCAGGGCTGTCGTCTCTCTAGGCCAAGATACTCAAGACGCCTCTTTAATGTGGTCCAAGATTGCATCAGCCGTGGGGCTGCCACTTCATGCTTCTGGCTCACTCAGAGACCACAACCCATCTCAAACCCTAGATTATCTTCAGACAAACAGCTGTCTGGCCACGACTCTTCTCTCTTGTATTTGTGAAGTTGATTTTGGAACTTCAGTACAGAATTTACATTTAGAATTTATGACCCAGTGGACAGAGTACCGGACCTGGAATCAGAAAGAACTGAATTCAAACCCTGCCCCACACACTGAGGAAAACGGACTTATCTGCCTCAGTTTCCTAATCTGTAAAATGTGGGTAATAATAGCATGTACCTCCTTGTAAAGAGTTTTGCAAACTTTAAAGTGCTATATAAATGCTATTATTATTCCTGTTTACTTTTGCTGGACTGGATCGGCACAACATTTTAGCCTGTTGAGATCTTTTCGGGTCTTGACTATTATTCGGCATGTTATTTATTGCTCCCAATTGATAAGCACGCGACCTAGATTTAATTAAATCTTAAATCAAGTCAATGAGAAAAATGTTATGTATTTGACTTTGACTTGACAGCAGCCCTATTTTGAAGACAGAGCTCTGCATCTTTTCCCGGAATTCTTCCCCGTCCAAGGAAGGGCGGGGCTGCCCCTGCTGAGGCCTCCATATTCTGTCCTTATATAGATGAAGAATGCCCCCAGACAACTTTGACCTGATTGCAGGATGCAACTAAAAGAGCAGTGGGGGAAGTGGTGAGAGAGAGTGGAGCCTGGGCAAACAGGGACCACCGAGGTGCTACAATGGCCCCCAACGAGGGCTGGAACCAAACAGAGGAAGGTCTGACTGAAGCTCAGAACACTGCAGCCCCTTCTTGGTGGAGCAGGGTTTCAGGACAGCCAGAGGGAGTCTAGCCTTTCCTCTTCAAACCTCCACTTCCAGAGAAGAAGGGCTGATTAGAAAAGCTAATTAAAGCCTTTGAAGATTATCTCAGACCTGGAGCAATGAAGAAAACAAAATATCATTCCCCACCCTGCTCCCCCAACCCCCAGACTCTGGCCTTCATTAAGCTTTGATTTCAATCAATTGCACACCCACTAAAATTAACTTATAAGGCCAATAAATTGCAACCGCATGTTTGAAGGTATTATCTGCTTGGAGTTAAGAGCCCCGGATCGCAGCACAGAGGGCGCAGATGGGAGTAATCATCTTTGGAAGAAAGCTATGCCAACCCATTCAGTTAGAACATCTGGCCTCAGGCGGAACCAGGGTTAAGAGAAGCAGCTGTGAGAACCTAACCTGAAGCCCACAATGGAGGTTTTCTGTTCTCTCTGGGAACCTAAGACTGGCTAGCAGATCTTGGGGTTCAATGGGTCAAGTGGAGGGGGGCTCATAAAGCAAATGCTCACAGAAAATCAGCTGTGTGGGTCTAAATCCTTCCACACAATGGATCATCTCTATGGACAATGGAGGCGGTCTTCTGACAGTTGGGCTCTGTAAGGGCTAGTGTTTTAGAAAACAAAGTGATCCATCCTCACAATCCAGATGGAGTCGCATTTGGAGAGGAAGAATGCTAGTCTAACCCACTGACCAACCACAGATGAGGTGTTCCTTTCCTGAGTCATCTTTCTTCTCTCCCAGGGACTAACTTCTAATGACATTCACCTAAGGGCTCAGGTGAATTAGGAAGGAAAAACCTTAGGAAGGAAACTTGGGGTGGTGGGGTGGGGGAAATGAAAGCAACATTCATATAGAAGGGGATGAGAGTGATGAAATTTAGGATGACCAGAGTTGATATTAACCATTCCCAGGATCAACACTCTAGCTGTCATCTCCTAAGAATTTTTAGCAAACTGACAACTTCAATATAAAAACAGAGCTGGTAGGGGTTGAGCTATCAACAGCTCCCCAATATTTATTCTTGAGGGAAAAAATGGTTACCATTACCATGCTTTGGTCCTCTCTTCTTTTACTGATGACAGAATAGGCAGTCAAGAAAGGGCAGACTATTTTGTTAAAAAGGGAAGATGGAACTGGGGGACTTGATGAATAATAATAGGAACGCAGCCCGGGGAGTTCAAAGGGAACAGTACTTGTTACCCACCTCATCACCTTCCCTATAACCTGCAGCCCTTTCTCTGGCTTGGGAGAGGAGGAGCAATTGTAACACTACATCCAAGATTTCTGATCCATAATTGGGGAATGTTTCATAAAGGTCGGAGAAGGGATGCCATTTGCTTCTGACTCCATCCCTCCTGGAACCATGTGTAAAGCAAGATGGTACCTCCAATGTGCAATGAACCCTGGACTAGGGATCAGGAGAGCAGGGCTACGGTTCTGCTCTGCCACGGCAGACACAAAGCGTGGAAGAACTGGAAGGGATCCCAGGGGTCAGTGATTCCTGGAATGGCCCTGAGGCGAGGTCACTGAGACTCTTCCTGAATGTCTTTGGTAACAAGTTGCTCATGAGCCATATGCCCTTGGTCAAATCTCTCTACCTTTCCAGACCTCAGTTTCCCCAACTGTAAAATGAGGGGCCCAGTTTAGCGTATGTCTAGGTTTTAAAAAATAACATGTCACAGAACAGAAATCCACATGGACGGTGGCCCCATGATATTTTTTTCCATTGCTAAATGATCCATGCCTGCCAACCTAACCCCTGGCACTAGTAGGTTACACAGAGGTCTCAGCAGGCTGGTGGAAAGGCTCTGCTAGTTTAATAGTTCACATGTGCTAGCTAATTCAGTAAAACATTCACATCAACATCTCACCTTCTCTGGCCTCTTAAGGTCAAAATTTGGTTCAGTTCAATAGGCATTTATTAAATATCTACTTATGTGCAAGGTACTGGGGACACAAAGACAGAAATGAAACAGCCCCTCACCTCAAGGAGCTTATATTCTACTAGGGGCGGGGCGGGGAAGGGGGGGGAAGAAGACAAAACATGTATCCAGATTAGTAAATACAAAATGTATATTTTTAAAAATCAAACACAAGGCATACTTTTCTAATCAAGGGATTAGGAAAGACACCAGATTAGAGTTGGCACCTAAGCTGAACCCTAAAGGGAACAATGCATGCCAAGAGGTGGAGATAAAGAGGAAGGGCATGCCAGTCACTTATACAAAGGCACTGAGGCAGGTGGGTTGCACGCTGGACCCTCAAGGAATAGATCATCTCTAAAGTCTAATTTATCTCTCAAGTTCAATGAGTCTAAAAGCAGGCCTGGAAGGCCTGCTTTTCAGTCCATCCCCATGACTGCCCACATGAGCCTATTAATTCCACACACTGATCATTCGTTCTGACTCCCTGGAGAGTCAAGTGTTCTTGAAAGAGAATCAAGGATCAAAAAACAAGTCATAAGAGAGAATGGTAGCTTTCCCCAGTGAAAATGTTAGCTTGGGAATGAAGGTGATGCTATCTTCTTGCAGCAAAAAAGATGCCTGCCAAGGAAACCACCAGCTTCAGCTCTCTGGGAGAGAGTCACATGACTACAGGGTGGGTTAGGTTTCACTTCTAAATCACTCTCCATTCGTCTAACAATGTCTCCAGAAGGATGCATGATAAGGAGACAATGACTGCAGCAAAGGTTGGGGGGGGGTCTGATGGAGGAAAAATGACCAAGAAACCAGAGTGTATTAGGCTACAAAAACTAACATTGTCTGATGATGGAAAGAATTCTCTCACATGCAACATTTGGTTTTTAGACCAAAGGTGACTAGGAAAAGGATACTAGGATTCTTCTTGTAAATTTATTCCAAACCTCTCCTTAGGACTTTGGAGGATGAGATAAAAAAAACAAAACCCCCATTCTTAGTGAAGCTTGGCTTGGCTGGCCTTTTCAAAATCAAACAAAGATGTCAACTAACCCACCTCAGCCTAAAAAAAGAGGCTCCCCACCACCAACTTTCTGTACCCTCAGCAGCCATGCTGCCAAAGAAATCAGATGAATGTTGCAGTTACTGCTCCACTGAGGACTCCCTTGGATACCTAATTGTGGCGACAGGCATGGAGAGGACCATGGATTTTCATGAAGAGCAGAGCTAGAAAGGCTTGGACACACCTGGCCTGAATAAGATGGGCTGTCTGGCTATCCAAAAACTAGCCTCAAGTAATGTGAAGAGGTTCATTCATCACTAAAGGCCTGGTCACCAGTAGATGAATTTATTCCAGCCAAAGCAACTCCAGAAGGCTTTTCCTAAGGTACAGATGAGCTTCCAAGGGCACTAATGGAGGGATTATCTGCTTTGATTAAATACATCTGGGAATATTGGAGCCACAAGACCTGAGTTTAAAGGCTGGCTCTGTTATTTACTACACCGGGATGATTACAGCATTTTTCACCTCCATGGGTTTGAGTTTTCCTTGTGTTAAAAATGAAGGGGGGATTGGATTTGATGAGGCAGCTAGATGCTCTGATGGAGAGGGCACCAGACATGGAGTCAGGATGAGGTGTGCTCAAACTCTGCTTCAGATATAAAGTTAAGTGACCCAGGGCAAGGCACAAATCTCTATGTGCCTCAGTTATCTCATTTGTAAAATGAGAGGGATTGACTTGATTGTTCTCTAAGGTCCCTTCCAATTTTAAAGCCTTTGATCTAGTTTATCACAGATCAGTTTCCTTGTCTTGGAGAAGTAAGATCATAAGAGAAAAGAAAGAAAAGGAAATGGAAGACATGAAAGAGAAAGAAGAGAAGAGAATGGAAGATTGGAGGAAAAAGGGATGAGAGAAAGGAAACCAGGGGCAGTTTGCAGGGGAAAGTGTGCCAGGGTACTAAGTGATCCCTCAGGTTCCTTCCACCTCTAAATCTTATCACTTAAAGCACAGCCATAACTGGACCTTATGTTCTTTCAATGACTTGCCTTTGTAAGGCAAGGAAAAGAGAAGGTAGCAAAGAAAGGATAGTAAATCTTCAAACTCAGTCTTGACCTTATGAATAATCAGAGGGCATAAGAATTCTGGATCATAAGAGAATTAGAAAAAAGTTAAATGGAAGTAATGATTCTTCTACTCATGGTTCTTCCAGCTTCTGTTTTGCACGAGGATAAACAACCTTCCTAAGGAGACAAAACTATTCATTTTTCCAAGCCCTCCTGACCCAGGATATGAGTTCTTCCTGCATACAACAGCATTCTTGTCCTCTACTCAAGATGGGAGAATTAAGTCTGTCTCTGGCTCTGTCTCTCTCCTCCCAGCCACAGCTGGGAGGCCTGGCTGGCATTCTTGAGCCTCTGTTCAGCCCTGCCCTCCCAATCCCTTATCTTGTCCAGGAGGGCCATAAAAGTCAGCATGTGACAGGCTGGCTTCACCAAAAGCCACACATATGAGAAAGGTGACAAGGTACGGGATTCCTCCACAAACTAACAATGCAGTTTTTACTAAATCTTTTTTTGTCAAAATCAATGATAGGAACACTGCCAGGGGGAAAAGTCAAGTCCAGCGTTTCCCTTTTACTTTAATATGAAGACTTCTGAACTTCAGTGGCTACCTAGGTTAGCTGGTTGGTTTGTTTTTTAAATGTCTGGGCTGGATTTGGGTCACAGTTTGCTGACTCCTGTTCCAGAGCATCAGCATGTATCCTGATTGGGCTCAGTCTTCCCAGGAAGACAGCTAGTGCTGCCAAAGAATTCTCTGCCTGCCCACTGCCACTAATATATTCATCCACAGCAGGGGTTCTCAACCTGGGGTACATGGAGCTATTGACAGATTTCAGGGGAGGGAGGTCCAGGAACTTGGATGAGGAAAAACATTACCTGTTTAACATTACTAATTTGTAAGTGAAATTTAACATTTCCTTCAATTATTTTAAAAAACATTCTTCTGAGAAGGACATCACTGGGTGTCCCAAAGGGTCCATGACCAGCAAAATGTTAAGGACCCCAAATCTGGAGTATGCTCTTCTACTTCCCTGGACCAAAAGAAAAAGAATCAATTTCCAACCCAGACTCTAAGAACAACTATGTAGTCAGAAACCTGGATTTCCCAAGTTCAGAGAATCACAGCACTTAGAGAGCTGAATGAGATCTTATGGATTAGGACAAAACATTTCATTTTACAGATGAAAGAAACTGAAACTCAGAAGAATGGAAATGATTTGACCAAGGTCACATAAGTAGTAAGCAACTGAGCTGAGATTTGAACTAAAAAGTCCCCTAACTCTAATTTTGACACTTTCCATTACCAGTTCAGTGGTTTGACTCCATTTTTCTCTACAGCTCAACCTAAGCGATTGACACTTAAGACTTCCTCTCACCCCTTATCAAGCAACTAGGTAAAAACCAAAACATGCTCATGTGACACTGTATCCATGAGAGCTTTGAAGGTGAAAATGCCAATTAGTAAAAAAGATTTATTTCTCTGATCATAAGAAATGGACCTGCCAGTATATGGTCCAGAAGGGGCCGAAGGACTGGAGGTTGTACATTATACACAGAGGGGATGGTAACTCATTACACTTGAATGATATCATGATGAACTCAAAGAGAACTGATGTCCCTCCTCAGTGCCCAGCTAACAACCAACTCTGACTAACTGAAATCTGGGACTTCCTGCAATATCGTCAGGATCCTGCTGCCATCACTTTGATTGTGCTTGGGTCCATCTATTTAAGCTCAATGAGAAACAGTCATTAAAAAGCATGTTTGTGTGTTTGTGTGTGTGAGTGTATGTTTGTGTGTAAGTATGATGGAGCATCATGGGATCAAATGGGATCCAAATATACTATAAAATTCTCCAAATGAGACCCTGTCTGAGTTCTACCTTCTACTAATTTCAATGGGACCAGTTCATTGCCCAAACACAGCAGCTATCCAATCAACAAGCATTTATTAAGTGTCCACTGTGGGTCAGTCACTAATAAGCGCACAAAGATGGCCTAAGTTAGTAGGTTGTCCATCCAATTGCATGGCAGGATCTGGGCAGTCCCCATTTTTTATCCACTTTGTTTTTCCAAAGCTAGACTCATCTCTTTCTTACATAAGAGAAATGAGATAAAAGATACCATCATCAAGTTTCCTACAAAGGAGGATTCAACAATGGGGAGGACATATGATATAACAAAAAAACACTCTGGGGTAAAAAACAGAAGGCATCAGAATAAAACTACATTTTGAAAAATATATTATCGAGGACATTATGCTAACTAAAAAAGCAAACTGGTTACATTATGAGAGGGCAGGATGGATAGCCAGCCTTCAGTGCATTGGCTGGGTCCTCTAGAAAAATGCTGCAGAAGGCATGGACAGGAACCGTACAGAATGAGAAGGCCTGACCTGACTCTCTTCAAGTCCAGCATCAATGGAAGGAATATCCTTGTCCGTCCAATGTGGCAAAGCTGCTCTCTGGGCTGTAGTTGTTCTTGTCTTCTTTATGGTCTCCCTGAAGTACATTCAAATTTGAGTTTGCCATGTGAAAAGAGCTGGCTCTAGAATAAGTGGACTTGGCTTCAAATCTCACCTCTGGTGCTTATTGCCTGTGTGACCTTAGGCAAGTCACTCACTCTTCCTGGGCTTTGGTTTCCTCATGGATAGAATGAGGAGGCTGGACCAAGTAGATTCCAAGGTCCGTCCTGGCTCTAGATCTGTGCTTTAGCATGCAATGGGATGCACTGAAGTGCTATGGACATCCATCCATTAGGAGCAGTCTCCAATCTGCTCTGGATCCATGCCCTGGTACAGAGGATGGGACAGGTACCAAGTGGGATAAGTACAAAATAATGTTTGATGAATTGGGCAAGAAAGCTAGCTAACGGCAAGATAAAATATCTGTTACATGCAGACTCAGCTACACAAGCAAAGTTGGCCCAAAGAGAAGATAATCTGCACTGAGGAAGACTGCCCTGTGTCCCTACAGTATGTTCCCCAGAGGGTCCAGACCCCATCCTCAGAGATGAATTTGTAGAGGCTTCTGCTCTTCTTAAACTCCTGACATGGCACAGGCAGCCAAAACCAAAATACCAAGACCAACAAGTCAGTGCTTTGAGAAATCAAGAAAGCAGGAAGGTCCCTGGCATTGCCGTGAATTTTGACTTCTCAGTCTCGAGTTTTTGGTTTAAACTTATTTTCTCCATCCAACTGAGGAAGCCCCACTCTTTGGGAAGCCCTTTCCTAAGTTATGGAGTGTAAGACGATAAAGTGGTGGAAGTTACAGAACAACAAAAACAAAGGACAGGAATAGCTTTTATTCAAAATGGTCATGTAACAAGTAACAAGCCATCCTGCACATGGGCATTTTTCAGATAGCTGAAGATGCTGTTTTTGGAGGCAAGACTTGTGGGGTCATGGCTATAGGAACCTTCTGGTATGAGAACTTCTTCCACTGACGAAGCTTATGAAGTCATCTACAATTTAAAGCTGGAAAGAGCTGCCTTGGATAGGGAATTGTTCAGTGAGTTGCCCATGGTTATGTATGTATGGAAAAATGCCATAGTTAATGCATATCAGAGGCAGGATCTGAACTCAGGTCTCCCTGTCCTGACAGAGGCAAGGCCTCTACCCACACTGCCTTCCTCTCATAACTGAACTGACTCCTCTTTTAAGTCCCTTTTCAATACTGTGATTTCATTGGTCGGGGCTGTGTCTCCTTGAGTGTGGATCAAAATTCCTCCAGGCTTTAGAAGATAGTCACAAATCTCTGGCACCTTCTGGACAGGGCCCTTTCCAGGCCAAAACTGTATTCTTATTTTCAGTAGAACTCTGCCTAAAATACACAATACTTATCTAACAGTATATGCTAAGCACACTTTAGCCCTGTCATGACAACTCTGCATCATTATTCTAACCCTCAAATATTAGACAGCACAATTATTTGTGACCGTCCTGTGCATCCGCTATAATAGAAACCAATGATTCCCTCAAGGACCACCAGGGGGAGTATATTAAGCATCCGTTATCACTGATTGCTTTTTATCGTTATTCTGTCTCTCCGTTTGAAAGTCACAGAGCTGCAGGCTCTCAGAGGCCTACCTTTAACAGTATCCCTGCCCTCTGAGGCCCAATGGAAGCACTGAGAAGCAGCTCTGTCTAATCAGTCAACAGGCCAAGGAGTAGATCTGATGACCAAATTAAGGAATATTGGTTGTTGTTATACACACACACACACACACACACACACACACACGCACGCACACATATGATCCATGCATAGAAACACATGTACATCAAGCACATAGCTCTTGTCACTCAAGAGTCCTTTTCCTGTCACTTCTAAAGAAGACAGATGGTTTAGTTTTCTGTAAGTTTGACTTTTAGGAAAATAAGAGATTACTACTTTTTACCCTAGTTCTTTTTGTTCTTACCCATTCTGCTATATCACAGGTGTTATGTGGTCCTACGGGAGAGGGATGAGAGAAGGAGAAAAAGAGGGAGGGAGGGAAGGAGAGAGGGAGGGAAGAGGTGAGTGAAGGAAGAAGAAAGGAAGGAAGGGAGAGAAGGAGTGAGGAAGGAAGGGAGGGAGGGAGGAAGGTAATATAGTCCTAAGAAAATATAGCACTACACAGATATTTGTCTGTGGGCTCATGGCTATGAGGGCCCTAAAGAATACAATGCAGCACACAGGTCAAATCCCTCTCCCAATTAAGGGCTGGGAGAGGTCACATTACTCAAGTCTTGTTCAAATACTGTCTCAGTTATCATGTTGTCTGAGAGCAGTGACACCCCCGTCCTCCCCCTCTACCCCCGCCCCGGACATCATAACAAAGCTTAACTGAATAAGTACTAATATAATCTTAGATTTATATGGTAGTTTCTCCCAAGGAGCATATAGTGCCTTGCTCCCAAGGAGCTATTTTAAATTGGCTACATTACCATACTGGTATTTCTTATGCCTACAATTAAGTCTCAAAGACATCAAATTGATTAAGGGAAACTGGCAGGAGACAGCCCGGATTCTCGTTCCCATATCTGATTTACCCACGTGCCAAGCCCCGGCTCTGGGAGGATCTAACCAACTCACAGGTCTCGGTACTGGTCAAAGGCATTGTTGGCTTCTACCTCCAGCTTACGCAGGCGAGCAGATGGCATGGCCCCATCTTCCAATGGAGGGTCATACCTGTTGCTCCAAGGTGACCTGCAGGGAGAACAACACAAGGACAAGCTCACATCAATCAGTCTTTGCTAGAAACAAAGCCCTGGAACAGCAGAGCCAAGCCCAAAGCTGACGATACCAGGAAGTATGCCATGACTCATCGTTAAATAACTGTGGGGACCGTGGCAACAAATACCTCTGGTGGGATATTCTCAGATAATTCACACAACACAGACACTAGAAACACTTGTTTATGGAGTTTGCCCCTTGATTTGGTGACAATGGAAGAGAAAAGGCCAGTTGTAAGACTGGTTATAAGAACTGAAGATTGACATTACTTAGCCAAGAGGACATTTGGAAAAGAGAAAGATTCAAGTATCTGAATGGCTGTCCTGTGACAGAGGGATTGGACTCATCTTGTATGGTCTCAGCAAGAACCAGAGACAAAGGGTACAAGTAACAGAGAGGTAGCACTCAGCCTCATGTGCAGACAGACTTCCTAACTAGGAGAGCCCTTCAAAACCAACAGCCTGCCTCCCTCTTCCAGAGTCCCTTCCTCCAGCAGATGTTCCAGCAAAGAGAAGGCCAAGTCACTGGTCAGACATGCTGTTAAGGGGTTCTTAGTCAGGTATGGATCAGGACTGGTACCTTACAAAGTCCTTTTCTACTCTGAGATTCAGTCATAAACGGTATCCCTGTGGAGGGTAAGGTAATGTAACACAAATTCCTTCATGCATAATCTTAAATGTGCTTTGAAGCATTCTAATTGGTCAGATGACCGAGGTGGGGAGTAGATGGGGTAAGGTGTTTAGGTGGAGAAGCAGCTTGGCCTTTCCCAAAGCAAAGGATTAGGCAGCGTCTGAACAACTCTATTACGACCGTTGTTGAGTCATTTCAGTCATGTCCAACTTCTCATGACCCCCATTTGAGGTTTTCTTGGCAGAGATACTGGAATAGTTTGTCATTTCCTTCTCCAGCTCATTTTACAGATGAGGAAACTGAGGCAAACAGGGTTAAATGACTTGCTCAGGGTCACACCGCTAGTAAGTGTCCAAGGCCAGATTTGAACTCAGGTACTCCTTACTCCAGGCCTGGCACTCTAACCACTGGGCCACCTACCTGCCCCCTATTACTACCTTAGCAATGCATAACTTCATCAGTGTGGGGACACTGATATCCCTCCCTGCTGCAGACTAAAATTTTTTCAGAATACTAATAACAATGAGCAACAGTCATGGAAGTATCTACAAAGTGGTCTTCTGACATTATCTCATTTGAGCTTCACAATCATCTCATGAGGTTTAGCCTCATTTTATAGATGAGGAAACAGATTCAGAGAGGGAAAAAGATCTGTGCAGGGTCACACACCTAGTCACATGAAAATGGTGGGAACAGATTTCAGGTCTTCCTGGCCCCAGATTCAGCATCTTGTCTAATGCTTAAATGCAGTCTTAGAGAGTTGCTGTGGTTAAAAAAAAAAACAAACCAAAAAACCAAAACCCCATCCCCTAGTAGCCCAGTTGGTGATAAACCTCTCCAAATTCAGGTCAAGTGGTCCTCAGAAGAGGTACATAGTCCAGCTTTCCAAGCCTTTCAGTGTAGTAAGGCCTGTAGGAGCTTGCATAGGAATGAGAACCCAAGATCATCTCCAAACCACAATGAGACATCAGGGCAGACTTTAATAGAGGTATTAAAATCATCATTATCATCCAAAATTAATTCATTAAGGCCTACTCCAATGTTTCTTCATGATACGGAGGTGACTTTGGGTTTCTTAAGTCTACACCATCAGTACAAGTTATGACAAAGTGCTCCTAAGCTGGAAAGGCTCCGAGTATGTCCTAGAAAAGGATTGTCCAAAGACTAGACAAGATCGCTGCAAGACTTGTGGCTAGAAGGCTGGCTATCATGGGATGACTTTTCTTTGGCCAGAGCAATGCATGAGCTATTTACTGCGGCAGAGAGGGATCTCTGGTTCACATAAAGGTTGAGGGATGAAAATGTACCAGCATAATCACAGATGAACAGAGGCTGCTTCTCCTGGCCATCCCAAGGGCTCCCAGCCCTCTGAATGCCAGGCATATAAAATCTGTTAAGTAATGAGAACCAGCTTCTCTTCAACACAAATACTAGCTAGGATATATTTTTTTTCCTTTTAAATGCATTTTGCCACATCAGGAAAACATTTAATCACAGAGAAAGGCTTGAAAGAGAACTGTAAGCTGAGGACCTACTCATTAATTCTTGCAGGTGGGATTCAGTGGGCTGGGTTTTCAGAGAAAGGAATAGTATTAAAAAATAAAGGGGGAGGGGAGAGAAGGGTAGGGAGGGTAGTACAGAGACTATACAAGAAAAGAGCCATTTACCCTCCCCTCAGGTTTCAAAATCTTACCGTTCCCATGGTATGCAACCCACACTAACTCTCTTATTTCCCCTGCGTACAACAACTCTTCAAACATCTTGCTGGATTTCTAGATGCCCTTGATTTCTGCTTTAGGACTGTTTGTTAAGAACAACAGCAGCAGCAGCATCAGTCCTCTGAGTCTGTCAATCTTCATTGTGCTCCTTCACACACAAGAACCTTTTCCCCAGCAGCCAAGGGCTACGCCATATTCTGGGAGCCAACGAACGCATTTTCATAGCCAATTCTAAGCATAAAGGTAACTAAGTTGGTTTTAAGCTTCCCCTGAATTTGTTGGCAATGGAAGATGGGGTGGTGGTGGGGAGAAGTAACCACATTTGGCATCTAGACAGGTGAGAGCACGGCTCTTCGGGCGGCAGCCCCCACAGCTTGACCAAAAGCAGCTGGGCCCTTTGGAACCTATTACTTACAAGGAGATCATTTTCTCTACTTACCGCAATGCTGGTTCAGATTTTGCAAAAATCAAAGCAAAACAGAAGAATAAGAAAGAAGGCTCCCCCCTCACCGTCCCCTGGCTAACCAGATGTAGGTTTTACGCCCCTCTTGGTGGTTAGGGCGAACACCAAAGAAATCACTGCAGAGAGCTACAGACAACAGCACAAGGAACCCCCAAAGAGGAAGCAAGGCAGGTATGTAGACAACCTCTAGCCTGCCTACGTGTTCATCTGAAGTTATTGTACTCCAGATCAATTCTGAATTAAGCACCTACTATGTACCAAGCACTGGGTTTAGACATGAGAGGAGGTAAAATAACAAAAGGTTCCTCCCTTTAAGGAATGAAGAATCCATCTCTGACCCTATTCTGTGTGAGAGAGCTAAGATGAAGTTTGGGAACTCTAAAATATAGATTGGAAATTGATGAACAGGTGAAAGGGGGAAGCACTGAAAAGAGAAGGCAGCATAGTGGAAGTGGAAAAACGAAACCCTTGAGAACAGAAGACCTGAGGGTGAGCTCCAGCTTGGACACTTACTAGCTGGGTGAGCCTCACCTTTGGGAGTCCATTTCCTCACCTGTCAAGTGGAATGATAATACTTTACACATCCCACCCTCCACCAGGGGTTGTGAAGAAATTGCTTTAAAAGACTTAAAGTATTACAGAAATAGGAATTTATTGTAGAAACCATTCTGTACTCTACCAGCCCAAATATTAGCAAGAAGACAGAATGGGGTAGGGAATAGGGAGCAGAGCAAATCTACATATGAGTGCAATTAATTCTAAAAAGCACCAAAGGCAAATGTTCACAGTGGGGGTTGAGGTGGAGAAAAGTAGGAAATGAAGAGACAATCTTTTTGTCCCACTGGAAGCCCTCAGGAGACATCCTGGAATTCTAAGTTAGTCACTCTTGTAATGAACCTGGAGATAGAGATGGCAAATGTTTCCCCTGTTGAGTGATATTTAAAACAAACATTTAAACACCAAACCAAACAAAGATCATCTCCTTTCCCCAAATTTCAGAAGAGAAACAGCAGCAGGTGAGGTTGTCCCAACAACTACCTGAGTACAGGCAAGCAAAGGTGGGATGGTGGGGTGTATGCAGAAAGCACAGCCCATCTCTGAAAAGAATGAGCATTGTGTGACAGACTTCTCTGAGCCTCTTACTCCACAAAACAACAGTGACTATTTATGTAGGACTTTAAGGCTTGCAAAGTGCTTTACAAATATCTCATGTGAGCTCCATAACAGGCCTTGAAAGTGGGTACTATATTATGATGTCCATTTTACAGATGAGGAAACTGAGACAGATAAAAGTCAGGTGATTTGTCCAGGATCACACACCTAATGTCTGATGACTCCAGACCCAGCACTCCACACTAGATCAGGCTGCTTGCCTAAAATGAGAGGACAGGACTAGAAGGTTCTCAGGGGGCTGAAAGCTCTGTGTCTGTGCCTGAACCCAAGCCATTTTCCCTCACTAAAGGCAGGTCTGAGATGCCATTTGCTGCTCTTCCAGATACATCCTTTGTGGACGTTATTCTAGGCAGACACACAAACATTTTCTTCATATCTAGGTAGGTGCTATTATTATCTCCATTTTTCAGAGGGAAACTAAGGGAGACAGAGGTTAAGTGACTTGGTCAGGGTCACACCCACTAGATCGGAACTCAGGATTTCCTGACTCCAGGCCCAGTGCTCTAGCCACTGAGCCATCTGGCTGCCTCTATTTTATAGAGGAGATATTAAAGACTCAAGAAGGGAAATTACTCCCTTATAGTACAACACAAAGAAAAAAGGCAAGGCCACAGCCTGGGTTGGTCCTCCAAATTTCCAGCAGCGTTCTATCCACTACACTCCTGTGCTCTCTTCTGATTCCTGAGGCAGGCAGGAAAACGGTGAGGATCCCAAATGGGTTTTGTTTAAAGAAGGTTTGATCAGACAGAGATGATCCAATCTCTTTTGCAGACAGTGAGCCTGGAATTTTTAAGAAACCTGTAACTTACATTTCTCCTGGCTCAGAGACCAGGACATTTCAAGCCTCTATTCCTGGAGCCAGGCATAATTGGAGCTTGGGAAAAAAAATCTTAACACTACCCCAAATATTTTTAGTGGAAGGGGCACTCTGCACACATTTAAGAGCTTAAATGGAGGCTGTTTGAAACAAGACAGATGGACAAGAGCTCTTAGATTTCAAAAGTCAGGCTTTTCATTTCCCTCCTCGAGAATGCTTTTTGTTTCAACTAACAGGTCTCACACAGTGTTGCTGGCAACAGCCATCCCATAAGGATTCCATTTAAGCAAACTATCAAATACAGTAAGGATGGAAATGTGTGGAGAAAGTCAAAAGGCCTTGACATCTTTAATCAAAAAATCAGAGAATCTCAGAGCTAGTAGGGACCTCGAGGGTCATCTCACCAGCCTACAGGCACCCCACTGGAGTAAAAATGTGAAGGTGGCCAACATCCTCCCCCCACCCTGCCAAGGCACCTCTTTTCTCTCTGCCAACTCTGAGTGGCCAGCTAGCCTACTGGCAGAGGCAGGGTCACTAGATTTGGGATCAGAAGACAGGGGTTCAAGGTCTAGCCGTGTCACTTATCAGCAATGTGACTGGAAGCGTGGCAGCCTATGTCTCTGGGGCTCAATTTCATCAAATATCAAAGGAGCACAATGGATTAAATAATATCAAAGGGTCCTTTTTATGTCGGTATCTATAATCTCATGTCTTTAAGTAATGATGAGCTCGCAATATTCCTCTAAGGCAACTCCTATTTCTGGATAGTTCTAACTGCTAATATTGGGGGTTGGGGAAAAATAAAAAGACAAATGTTCTCTGCCTTGCCATGTTAACCCCATAAAGAGCTGAGAGCACCCAGGTATCCCTGTCATAATACAAGAATATAAACATTGTAAAAGGGGGAAAGAGTCCTCAAACCAGAGGGTTTAAACTTCAGCCTTGACACTTATAAGATGTATGACCTTGGGTAATTAATTTTCCACTCAGGGATTCAGTTTCAAATTATAAAAATAAAGGGGTGCTCTTCTGCCAGTGCATCCCTTTTTTTTCACCCTTCCATTCTCTTTTAAAGATCATCCCACTATAATCAACTCATATTCATGCCCTCTGTCTTTGTAGACATATTCTAACTTACCTAATAATTATAAAATTCTTAGGAGTTGTATGTGTCATCTTCCCATACAGGAATGTAAACTGTTTAAATTTATTAAATCCCTTATGATTTCTCTTTCATTTTTATATGCTGTTCTTGAGTCTTGTGTTTGACAGTCAAATTTTCTATTCAGTTCTGGTCTTTTCATCAGAAATGCTTGAAAGTCCCCTATTTCATTAACTATCTATTTTTCCCCCTGAAAGATTATACTCAAGTTTTTCTTGGTAGGTTTTTCTTGGTTATAATCTTAGTTCTTTTGCCTTCTGGAATGTATATTCCAAGATCTCCATTCCTTTGTAATTGTGGCCGCTAAATCTTGAGCGATCCTGACTGTGGTTGTTTGATATCTGAACGGTTTCTTTATGGCTGCTTTCAATATTTTCTCCTTGACCAGGTAGCTCTGGAAATTGGCTATACTATTCATGGGAGTTTTTATTTTGAAATCTCTTTTAGGAGATCTGTTTTGCCCTCTGGTTCTAAAACAACTGGGAAGTTTCCTTTATAATTTCTTGAACTATGGTGACTAGGATCTTTTTTTTTTTAATCATGTCTTTCAGATAGTCCAAATAATTCCTAAGTTATCTCTCCTTGAACTATTTTCCACATCAATTTTTGTTCTGATGAGATATTTCACATTTTCTTCCTTTTTAAAAAAAATTATTTTGGCTTTGTTTTATTGTTTCTTGATGTACCTTCCATATGGCTGATTCTAATTTTTAAGGAATTATTTTTTTCAATGAGGTTTTATACCTTTTTTTCCATTTAGCCAATTCTATTTTTAAGGAGTTATTTTCTTCAGTATTTTTGTGCTTCTTTTACCAAGCGTTTAAATTCTATTTTCATAATTTTCTTATACTGCTCTCATTTCTTTTCCCAATTTTGCTCTACTGCTTTTATTTGATTTTTAAAATAATTTAAAAAAAAAACAACCCCAAACTCTTTCTTTCACCTTTCAAGGAATTCTTGTTGGGCTTATGTCCAATCTGCACTTTTCTTTGAGGCTTTGCTTGTAGATATTTTCACATCACTGACTTCTTTTGAGTTTGTGTCTTGAGCTTACCTGTTACCAGTGGGTTTTTATGGTCAGATTCTTTTTGTTGTTTGCTCATTTTCCCCATCCATTTATTGAGTTTATACTTCATCTTAGAGTTGGGTTCTGCTCACCTAAGAGGAGGCAATTAATATTTGAAGCTTCAGTCTTTTTCACCCTGCTGTTTTCCCAAATAATTCTGGGGGTCTCTAAGTTTTTGGTACTTCCAAAGTGCTGTGATTTGGGGAGAGGTGTGGTCATTGCTTTCTTGATCTGTGTTCTTGTCCTTATCCAAGAAGGGCCCTTGATCCCTGGCAACTGCAAGGGCTACTGCTCCTCACTCTCAGTTCCTCACCTGAAACTGCTACAAGCAATTAGGGCCCCTACTTCTCTCTGCCCTGGAACTGTGACCAGGGCCCAAGCTTCCTTGTTTCTGCAAATGCTCCTCTTCACCCTAGAAGTGCTACTAGGAACTAGCACCTTTGTTCTCTCTCTGCCCTGAAACTGTGATGTGGAATAGGGTAATGGGCAATGGAGTTACCAAGTGGAGGCTGGTGATGTACCTAGTGCCCACATAGGAGTTCTCTGTAATCTCTTACTGACCACTTGTTCAGTCCTCTTACCTTGGGCAACGGGAGCTCCTAGAACTATTGCTTCTGCTGCTGCTGCCTCTCAGACCAACTGATGTTGCTGCCATGCTGGACTCCTGGTCAGCTCCCACCCCAGTGTCACAGACTTCTCTTTCTTACTTCCTAAATTGTCTGAGGCTGGAAAATGTCCCACTTTGAACTTTTATTGGCTATGCTGCTCCAGAATTCGATCTGACATATCATTTTAAAGCTGTTTGGAGGAGAATGCTGGGAAAGTTCAGCTGCAATGCTTCCTTTACTCTACCATCTTGGCCACATCATTAAACTTTTAATTAGGAACATTTACAAAAACAGAATGCAAAACTAATTAAAACATCAAAAATAAAAAAAAATAAAGGGGTACTGCTGGATTATCCCCTGTGGCTCTAGAAATTCTGACACTGTACATAAGGACAGCTGCTTCAACTCAGCAGGGAAGGTGTGACCTTGTTTCTGTAAACGGTAATGGTCCCACCAGAGGATTCTAGTGTCCAAAGCTATCTTACATCAGGCTAGAATTCTCATGCTTTAAAAAAAAAAAAAAGAGGGAAGTCTTTCAAGAAAAAGGCTGATGCTGAAAGGGCTGAACAGGTACAGTGAGTGACCAGAGTTCTGCTTTTTAGCTTGAGACACTAAGGAGCTGGAAAAAACCCCAACCTGTACCACTTGGGCTCAACTCCCGTGGTCTCTTCCTTGAGGTGAGAGGGCATGAAAAAACATAGATGGATCTGAAGGGTCCATAGTGCTGCCCTTTCAAGGGGATTCTCAGAAAGCTCCCAGAGCTAGGATGGATGGTTTTTCACAAAGACTGTCAGAGCTGGGAGGTCACTCAGATCAGAGAATGTCAGGGCTGGAAGGGTACTTAGAACACGGAAAGTCAGAGCTGGGAGGGCCCTTAGAACATAGGATGTCAGACCTGGGAAGGCCCTTAGAACACAGAATGACAGAAAGTCATAGACTTGGGAGGGGCTCAGCATCTAGTTCAACCCTTATTTTTTTTTTTCATTTTTATTTTATTTTCTTATTAATGTATTTTTAGTTTTCAACAATTACTTCCATATGCCTTAGAGTTTTAAATATTTCTCCCCCTCTCTCCCCAAGACGATGTGCAATCTGATATAGACTCTACATACGCATTCCTGTTAAACATATTTTCACGTTAGTCATGTTGTAAGGAAGAATTAGAACCAATAGGAGGAACCACAAGAAAGAGAAAACAAAACAAAACAGAAGTAAAAAAAAAAAAAAAAAAGAGCAAATAGTATGCTTTGATCTGCATTCAAACTCCATAGTTCCTTCTTTGGATGTGGATAGTATTTTTCATCATGAGACTTTTAGAGATATCTTAGATCCTTACCATTGCTGAGAAGGGCTAAGTCTATCAACGTTAGTCATCGCACAACGTGGCTGTTACTGTGTGCAAGGTTCTCCTGGTTCTGCTCACTTCACTCAGCATCAGACCATACAAGTCTTTCCAGGTTTTTCTGAAGTCAGCCTGCTCATCATTTCTTATAGCACAACAGTATTCCATTACATTCATATACCACAACTTGTTCAGCTATTCCCCAATTGATGGGCATCCCCTCAATTTCCAATTCTTTGCCATAACACAAAGAGCTGCTATAAATATTTTTGTACATGTGGGTCCTTTTCCCAATTTTATCATCTCTTTGGAATACAGCCCTAGAAGAGCCATTGCTGGGTCAAAGGCTATGCACATTTTTATAGCCCTTTGGGCATAGTTCCAAATTGCTCTCCAAAATGGTTGGATCAGTTCACAACTCCACCAACAATGCATTAGTGTTCCAATTTTCCCACATCTTCTCCATTATTTATCATTTTCCTGTTTTGTCATGTTGGCCAATCTGATAGGTGCGATGTAGTACCTCAGAGGTGTTTTGCTTTGCATTTCTCTAATCAATAGTGATTTAGAGCATTTTTTCACATGACTATAGATGGCTTTAATTTCTTCATCTGAGAACTGCCTATTCATATCCTTTCACCTTTTATCAATAGGGGAATGATTTGTATTCTTATAAATTTGACTTAGTTCTCTATATATTTTAGAAATGAGGCCTTTATCAGAGATATTGGTTGTAAAAATTCTTTCCCAGTTTTCTGCTTCCCTCCTAATCTTGGTTGCATTCGCTTTGTTTGCACAAAAACTTTTCAATTTAGTATAATCAAAATTACCCATTTTGCATTTCATAATGTTCTCTATCTCCTGTTTGGTCATAAATTCTTCTGTTTTCCATCAATCTGACAGGTGAACAATTCCTTGCTCTCCCAGTTTGCTTATAGTTTCAGCCTTTATATCTAAATCATGAATTCACTTTGACTTTATTTTGGTATATGATGTAAGATTTTGGTCTATGCCTAGTTTCTGCCATACTCTTTTCCAGTTTTCACAGCAGTTCTTGTCAAATAGTGAGTTCTTATCCCAGAAGCTGGGGTCTTTGGGTTTATCAAATAGTAGATTACTATTGTCACTGTCTACTGTCTCTTGTATACCTAACCTATTCCACTGATTCACCACTCTATTTCTTAGCCAGTATCAAGTAGTTTTGATGATTGCTGCTTTATAATACAATTTAAGATCTGGAATGGCTAGGCCACCTCCCCCTGCATTTCTTTTCATTAGTTCCCTTGATATTCTGGACCTTTTGTTCTTCCAAATGAATCTTTTAATCCTTATCTTTTGATAGATGAAGAAACTGAAAGCTAGGAAAGAGAAAGGTCTTTACAATCATATAGCAAAAATAAGTGACAACACTAGATTCTTCTGACTGTTAGATTAACCTCTAAAGTTTTTTTACTATTAAAAGTCAATGGTTCATGCCTATCATTTGGAGAATTGAGGAAATGCTAAACAAGTTATGGTATATGATTGTAATGGATACTATTGTGCTGAAAGAAGTGATGAGCTAGTTGATTTTAGAAAAACATGGAAAGATTTATATGAACTAATGAAGAGTAAAATGAGCAGAACCAAGAGAACGTTGTATATATAGTAACAGCAACATTGTTCAAAGAACAACTGGGAACAACTACGTCATTCTGAGTAGTATAAATACTCATATCAACTACAAAGGACCTATAAAGGAAGATGCTATCCATCTCCAGAGAAAGAACTGATAAATCTGTGTCCAGAAGTGGCCTTCTCTAATATGGGGTAGGAAGGGAGACAGTTTGGAACTTAAAATGTATCAAAAAAAAAAAAAAACCAAAACCAAATAATTTTTAAAAAAAATTAACGGTTCTATCTGGCTATTCCTCTCTGCTATTTCTCCCTTCTCTTCTTTCTTCCCCTTTTTTCTCCGTGCTATGCTGTAGGCCACATCTGGGATAGTATTCTGCCCACACTGCCCTGATGAATGACCCTTAGGCTGAAGAGGCTGAAATGCTCACCTAACAGCAGCTATGGGTGGAATCTAATTCCCCACAGCAGAAAACCTAGGCCCAGTCCTGGGAAGCAGCCTGACACCCCAGGTCACCTGGAGCTCTCCAGTCAGCATCCTGCCATGTTTGGCTCCTGGTACTCCCTGCACTCACTGACTGCATAGGTCTTGACTGAACCTGCCACAAACTTCTGGGTGCCAGTTTTTCTACAATGAGCGTGTAGACACCATGAAGCCACAGAGGGACGTCACAGCATCAATAATCTTCTTTCTAAAGGATTTTCTATTTTACAGAACATTGCCCTCACAGCACCCCTGTTGGGTTGTTGTTTGTCCTTGGCTTCGAAGAGGACCAATGATATGATGGGGTGATATCTTGACTCATGTATGAATTAGATTTAAGTGAGGCAGAGTTTAAGTGCGGTGGCAAGAGTAAAGTCAGGACAACTGGGATGGCCTTGGCACCTTTGCTGTCTGACCAAGCTCTAAGCGCTCCATAGCGCTTGCTTCAGCTGCCTTCATGGCCATTGGAACAAACTGTTCTCATCTACCCATTAGACCAGGGGAAGTCTTCACATGGTTGGGGTAGACATCCTTCTAACTCACCAACAGGTTTGAGGCCTGTCAGTTACCCTCAACCTGGTTTAGCCTGTCTGCTGAGACAGTTTATCGGAGTGTGGCCGATGTTCATGCTATAACTTCCTGGAGTCACAGGTGAGAGCTGGGTGAAAGTGGACACCAAAGGTGGGTGAGCAGCCCTCACACAAGAGGTGCTAGTCCTCTCTTAACACCCCATCTACCCTGTTGGGTTAGTACCATTATACTTCCTGTTTTATAAATAAGTAAACTTAGGCTTGGAGAGAGAGACTGTCCAAGGCCACACAGACAATATGGAATTCAAAGCCAACTCTCCTGCGACCAAATGCAGGACTCTCCCCATGACAGTACAAGGCCTCCTGCGTGAGTGAGCAGGGAGACCTCTCTTCTCTTGATGGTACCAGAATGATGAATGCACACTGCTTGAAACATGAAATGCTTAATCTCTGGGCACAAAGGCAGAAGATCCTAGGTAGCACATGTAGACTCGGTAATGTCACCCACACTCAGGTGGCTTTCTGGGAACACCAGTTTCCCATCTCTTAACGAAACCTTGGGGCTGGCTCTACCACCCTCATTAGAACCAAAGCAGGGCAGCCGGCCTAGGAGAGGGCAAGCTGCTGCAAGTGGTCAGTTCTTGCAATGGTCCACAACCAGTAATGAAACGTGCTAAGAGCGCAGTCTGAGAGAAGGACTGTCTTCAGATTTTGCTTGAGAGGCTTGAAGAGGATACTTTGGTTCATATCAATCTATAGATCCTGGCTAGGGCTAGGAATTGGAACATTTTGCTTTTAAAGCAAAATGCTAAGGTTTTTATAACAACCATTGCTGCTCAGTGAAGTCAATGAGACTTTAATGGAAGCTTCTGAGAACATGTACGTGTGCAAATATGTACACACATGGTACTACCTGCAGGTAAGAAATGGGTACATCTATAAATGAGCTGGCCCATATTCAAACAGGAGGACAAGACCTGTTCATGTACAGAAAAAAAATTCATCTGGGGCTTAAAAAGCAATGGTATTTATATAAATGCTTATTTTATTCAGCTCAAAAAAAAAAAGAGTCCAAAAATGAAACTAATGGAAATAAATAGTTTCACGTCTTTGTGGTGTCCCTATTAGTCAGTTAGTTGATAAGCATTTGTTAAGAGTCTGGGATATAATACATTGTTGGTGGAGTTGTGAACTGATCCAGTCATTCTGTTTTTTTGTTTTGTTTTGTTTTTTATTTAGGCAATGGGGTCAAGTGACTTGCCCAGGGTCACACAGCTAGTAAGTGTTATGTGTCTGAGGCTGGATTTGAACTCAGGTCCTCCTGAATCCAGAGCTGGTGTTTTATCCACTGCGCCACCTAGCTGTCCCAGATCCAGTCATTCTGGAGAACAATTTGAAACTATGCCCAAAGGGCTATAAAAATGTGCATAGCCTTTGACCCAGCAATGGCTCTTCTAGGGCTGTATCCCAAAGACATCCAAAAAAGGGGGAAAGGACCTATTTGTACAAAAATATTTATAGCAGCTCTTTCTGTGGTGGCAAAGAATTGGAAATCAAAGAGATGCCCATCAATTGGGGAATGGCTAAACAAGTTGTGGTATATGATTGTAATGGAATCTTATTGTGCTGTAAGAAATGACAAGCAGGATGATTTCAGAAAAACCTGGAAAGACTTACATGAACTGATGCATAATGAAATGAATAGAAACAGGAGAACACTGTACACAGTAATAGCAATATAGTTCAATGAACTGTGAATGATTTAGTTATTCTCAGTAATACAATAATCCAAGATAATCCCAAAGGACTAATGACAAAGCATACAATCTGCCTCCAGAGAAAGAACTAATATTGATTGAATACAGATGGAAGCATACTATTTTTCACTTTCTTTCATTCTTTTTCTTTTATTCAAGTCTTCTTGTAAAAATTAACATGGAAATGTTTTACATAATTGCACATGTATAACTTACATCTGATTGCTTACCATCTCAGGGAGGAAAGGAGGGGAGGAAGGAAGAGAGGGACAGAATTTGAAACTCAAAACTTTAAAAAGAAATGTTAAAAATTTTTTTTAAAAAATCATGCCATCTCTAGGGCAAGGTGGAGGGAAGGGAAAAGTAAAAAGAGAAATTTACATGATAACTTTGTTATATTTAAAAGGAACAGCAAGTTGTACATAGGAGATTTTCAGTTTCATGTGAAATCATCTTTTTTGTTATACTATGTTAGGGAAATGCTTGTTTTATTCCATAAATTAAAAATAAAATAAATTTTAAAAAAGGAAAAAAAAAAAGTCTGGGATACAAAGAAGGCAAAAGACAGTTCTTGCCCTCGGGGAAGACAACAAACAACAGATAGGATCTGAGGGGGAATCAACACGGAAAAGGCACCGAAATCAAGAAGGCTTCCTATGGAAGGGAGCACTTGAGCTGGGACTTGAGGCTGGACACAGAGCTGAGGAGGGAGAACATTCCAGGCCCTGGGGACAGCTGGGGGAAATTCCTGAAGCAGAGAAGTGGACGTGTGGAATGTCTTTTCATGGAACAGCAAGAAGGGCAATGGGGGGTGGAGGAGAGAGAAAAGTAACACAAGGTGTAAGAAGACTGGAATAGGGTGGGAGCGTGTGCAGGGGTAGTAGGCTATGAAGGGCTTTGAACACCAAACACTGGATTCTGCAGGTGAGAGGGAAATACTGAAATTTAACCAGTAAGAGGGTGACAAAAGACATAGAAAACAGCGTCTGAGTTATCAGAGATAAAAAAAAATAACAAAAACACCAAAAAATTGTCAAGTAGAAGAGCCATAACTTTAAAACTAAGTTAGTTCATTTAAAAGCCCCAACTCAGAGATGTCCCTTCTGCTTGAGAAGGTGTCATCTGCCAACACACAGAGCACTGACATCAAATCCATTCATAAATAAGCTGGTGTCCACACACGTAAGTAGACACACTTGTAACCCCAATCCAGAAATCCTCATTATCATATCAACCGCATTAAAAGCTATGAAAAACCAATGAAAACCCTTTCCACAACCTTTGAAATCGTTCCAAAGCCATTCGAGTTGAGACTTCTAGAGGCCAGGGACTCTGCCCCTCCTGTGTGGAGGGGCTCCCAAGCTGTTCTCCCAGGTGAGTTAGAGGGCACTCAGGATCCCTCCAATCAAGGGCCCCAGGGCCTCCTGGTGCTGCTCTCCTCCCACTACCCCAGGCTACCTTTCTCTCCTAGCTTGTTTCTTTCTCCAGGTATAATCTTTCGGGTCCCTTTCAATCCCATGAAACAGACAAGGAAACTGAGGATCAGCAAGGTTAAGTGAACTCCCCTTTTGGCATTTCAGACAGATTAAGTAACTTCTCTTAAGCTCAGTGAGCCTCAATTTCCCCACCTCTGTTTGACCCCAGAGATTTGTTGTGGGGCAGCTGCTCAAAGGTTGATACGACCCAGGCTGACTGAATTTAGGGCAGGAGCTCACCTGTAGGAATCTCCGTCTCTGTTGTAGTCACATAAAAGATAATCCTTTCCCACCACTTTATCTCTGGCAATTTTCAAGGGCTGATCGACAGAGGACAGAAGATCTTCACATAGGCTGGGGACCTGCCAGGCAGAAAGAGAAGAGAAGGGGTTAAAATGACACACATCACTGTGAGGCTGGCAAGTGGCCACATTGTGGTCAGTCGACCGAACATCTGGTCTCTTGGTATTTGGCCGAAACTACAGGATTGGTCTTCTTTTCCACAAATGTATCTTTGACACCAGCCATGTCCTCTCTATAAAGAAACCTGGACTTGAATCACAGCAGAACATGGTCTCTGCTCAAAAATAAGCTCAATTTTAACTGGGAAGTCACTAGTGCGGCCTAATAAAACCCAGCACATACTGTATACCTCTGGCGGGTGAAACGCACACTGAAGACTGAGAACAGAGTAAACACCTCAAATGCACAGGGATCCAAAGAGCGGCCCAAAGAATGAAACCAGCTTCTCTGCCTGAGGACTCCCACAGGCTTCCAGGCTGGGTGGAGCAGCCAATATTTTCCAGGCAGCTGGCCAAGCATCACCCTGCTGGCACATCCGCTACACAGGTAGCTTTCAATGGTGCCTTAATCCTAGCTGCTTCCTTCTTCACTTATCTTAAGGGTGACTCACTGATGGGATGGCTCCTACAGGGCCCTCATTTCTGCTTGTGGCAGAGGCAGAAAGGGAAACACGACCACAAGGACTTCCCCTTTGGAAAGTTTGGAAAGAGGGTTTGGACTTGGACCCAAGAGACCTGGGTTTTCACCCCAACTCTGATGTATTTTAGCCATGTGACTCGATGCAAGTCATATCACCTTGGTGGGCTAAGAACACTTCTCTTAGTATCTGCTGCTTTAAGGACAGCAAGCCCTCTGGGGACCTTAAAGCTCTGGAGGCATATTAGCTGTGAGTGTACATGACTGCCTTCCCCAACGATGCCAAAGCCCAGAGGATTCCTCCTCAGCTGCCACCCAACTCTTCCCGCCTTGCATACCAAATTTCAATTCTGGAAAATTTTAGAAGTGACAGCATAGCTTTTTGAAAGCAATTCCTCATTGGCTGAATACTCCATGTCTCTATTCACTTTCTTCTGGGTTCAAATTCAGTGTTGATTCTGATTGTCAATATTTCCTGTCATAAATCACTACACTATCCCCAGGGCCAGGTCAATATACAAGCTCTGGTTTCTCCTGCCAAGCTTAGAGTCAGAAGTCCTGGGTTTGAATTCTGGCTCTGAAACTTAGTAGCTTCTATGACCTCAGACAAGACACTTCACATCTCAGTCTCAGTTTCCACATCTGTAAAATGGAGATCAATTGTAGCTGCATTATAGCTTTGGGAGTCCTAAAGAGACACAGAAAAGTGAGGTTATCCTCATGATCTTTCCCATCCCCCCTTGCTATCTTTTGTTCCTAATACATACCTTTTGAACCCGAGTTTGGCTCATAATTTCAATTTTGCAATGGGAATAACTAAGGGTCACCTGACTAATTTCACTGACCCCTTTCTCAAGAAAGTTTTCCCTCAAATAGTTTATTTCAAAGTTAATAGCAACACACTAAAGTTTGATGGACATCAACATCATGTATTAACGATGTCGCTAACCAGATATGTATGTGACACAAGTCATGTTATGTCCGTCTCAATTTGCATGTTAATTAATAAACTCTCTCTGAGCTCGGCACTGGGAACGCTTCCCTGAAAACTGGGCTGGAGTCTCCATCTCCTTTCATTTCTGAATTAAACTAATTTTATTTTTAGGACAAGTGGAATCATTTCACCATAACCAGGCTTATGTTTTGGTTTTCTGTAAAAAGACAATCTTAAACCCAACACCACTGCCAACAACTGAGAATTTACTGTAAACTATGCATGTATATTGAAAAGCACATTCTGGCTAGTGTGGAGAAATATAAAATACTGGTCAGCTGCATTTTCTGAGAGGTGAAAGATTCCTTCCTGGGCATCTAGTCCAACCCATTCCTGAACAAGAGTCGCCCATTACAAGGCTGCTGACAAGCGGCAGAAGTCTTCCTGTGCTAGGGCATCGACTGCCTCCCTTATGCAGCCCATCCCACTTCAGGACAGTTCTCACTGTTAGGAAGTTTTGCCTAATTGAAGTGGAAGCCATATCTGACATTTGCCCCCACTGCTCCTAGTCTCTCTCTCTCTCTTTTTATTTAGTATTTTATTTTCCCCCAGTTACATGTAAAAATTTCTAACAGTCATGTTTAAAACTTTGAGTTCCAAATTCTCACCCTTCCTCCACCCCCCACTGAAAAGGCAAGCAATTCGATATAAGTTATACATGTGGAGTCATGCAAAACATATCCATAATAGTCATGTCATGAAAGAAAATAGAACAAAAAAAAAACCCTCAAGAAAAATAAAGTAAAAGAGTGTGCTTCAGTCTGTATTCAGACACCATCAGTTCTCTGTCTGGAGATGGATAGCACTTCTCAGCCTAAGTCCTTCAGGGTTGTCCTGGATTGTTGTATTGCTGAGAATAGCTGTTGTTCACCACTGCGGCTACACAAAACAGTCTCAGCCCTGCCTGTGACAGACTGTTTGAGGGAAGCTGCTGGATTTCCCCAAGTCTTCTCTTTTCCAGGCTATACATTTCCAGTTCCTCCAAGGGACGTTTCTTTGTCTGGACTTGGAGCAGACTCCCAACCATCCTGGTTGTCTTCTTTTCTTTGAACATGACCCATCTGTCTATATCTTTGCTAAACTGTGTTGCCCATAATTGAACACAAACCTTCAGATGTGATCTGACCAGAGCAGATACTATGGGACTTCCATGTCCCTTATTCTGTACATTTCATCCTTCTTGTTGAAACCTAAGATGGCAGGAGCTTTTCCGGCTGCCATGTTAGAGCCCTGACATATACTCAGCTTGAGGCCCACTAAAACCTCCAGATTTTTCTTACATATTCTCAACTGCTGTTGAGCCATGCTTCTCAAAACTTATGCCTGTGAAGCTGATTTTTAAAAAAAACTCAACTTAAACATTCATCGATTGACCCCCTTTTACATTTCTTATCTCATTTGCCCCCTTTTGGTCACATAGGCAGAAGACAGGACTCATTGGAAAAAGATCCTGATGTTAGGAAAGAATAAAGGAAAATGGGGATGGCAGGGGATGAGATGGATGGATGGTGTCATGGAAGCAACAAACATGAACCTGGACAGACTTTGGAATACAGTGGAAGACAGAAGGTTCTGGTGTCCTACAGCCCACAGGGTCAGAAAGAGTCAGGCATGACTGAACAATTGAACAACAAATCCTTCTCTGTCAATAGTTTACACCATGGGCTCACATACCAATCCCAAAGAAGTAGAAGTCCCAGGACATTATTCACTGCGTTTCTAACTCTTACTTAACTCTTTGTAAGCTGGAAAATAACAACTTAGGGGAGAGGAAGGGTGTGTGTGTGTGTGTGTGTGTGTGTGTGTGTGTGTGTGTGTGTGTGTGTGTGTGTGTGTGTGTGAGAGATTGTCAGTATGGCCAGCAGATAAGAAAGGAAGCAGCTTTGTGTATAATAGATAATGCCATCCCCTCAAAAGAAAGGTAGGTATAGCACTATAGAAAGAGCCTAACCCTAACTTTGACTCTAATCCTGTAAGCTCCTACCATCCTCCCTGAGCCTTAATTTCCACATCTGTCAAATGCCATGGCTTCCTTAGCTCTAACATATTCTAATTCTGCGTAAGGTCAAAATGCTTTGAAAAGCAGACTGCCCCTCTCCCATCCCCCTAACCCCCTACTCCTCTGTCTGCCCTTAAAATATCTTCCTGCACTTAACCTGAATCTTTCATTTTCACTTATTTCCCTCTCTCTCATATCACAGACTTATGTACCTTGTCCTTCTCCTCTTATTAGATTGTAGGTTTCTTGAAAACAGGGTCAGGGGTCATATTTACCTCTGGATCTCCAAGGTCTAGCACATAACCTTGCATGCAGAAGGGGATTAATAAAGGCCCTCAGAATTAAAATCTATCTTGTTGGCCTCACAAGGGCAGTATGTGGAATTTGCAGGTTAGTGTCTGTGAAGCACTGATGCCCTGGGCTGGGGGCAGCGTTACTGGCATTTGGGCTCATGAGCTATATTTTCTCAAGCAGAGCAGACCCACCCCTATCAAAGCAAGGGCAACAACGCCCATGCTTACTGGCTGGTTCTGTATTTCAGAATTCCTCGGCAATGCACTAACCAGCATCAGAAGGACGGTAACTTAATCTGCAACCCAGACTTTTTGGCAATGGCCCGGAAGGTGCTGAAACCACACATGCAACCCATAAGTCCTGCATGTTATCGTGATTTGCTTTGCCCGCAAACGTTTATGATTTGACATGGCTGATCGTTTACTGTTACCTGAGCAGCTGCCCTTTGTGACTGTGTCTGTGGGTTGGATTCCACTCCATCAGTTCTGCTTACTTAGATCAAAGATGCATCTGCTTTGGAATAATAACATTCTTTGAGTCACGGGGAATGACAAGTTTGGCCCAGAGAGTTCTGTCTACAGAGCTGGGTTGTGCCAGCTGCCCTGCGGGTGTAATAGTCACAGTCCAATCTGCTCTTTCTCTGCAGACAGGCTGGACACAGACATGTGTTTCCTCAGAGCCACGTCACTTCCTCAGAATGCCATCCCCACTACTCTTGGCCCACCCAAATCATATTCAGATTCAAGGCATGAGGCAACATGATACAGGACAAAAAAAATGCTAGAACTAGAGAAAGAAGATGTGACTTCTGGTCCTGACTTCACCACTTACTTGGGAAAGTCACCTTAACCTCTCTGGGTGCCTCAGCTTTTTCATCTCTAAAATGGGAATAATAATGCCTGCCCTGTTGCAAGAAAATGCTTTTTAAACTGCAAAGAGCTATAGGAATTTAAGTTATTCTTTTTCAGGACTCTGCTCAAATCGTACACCTTCTGTGAAGCCTTTCTGACCAGACCAATCTAAAGTAATCTCTCCTCTGCTTGCCTATACAATCACTATTCACACAATTTATTTCACACTTAGAGAATGCCTTGACATCATTCTATTGCTGCTGTGAGCTTTTTTAGCATGGTGTAGTGACAGAGTGATGGATGGGAAGACCTAGGTTCAAATCCCACCTCAGTCACTTACCAGCTGTGAGACACATAACCTCTCCGCATCAGTTTCTTAATATGTAAAAAATGAGGAGGTCAAACTCAATGAACTCTTAAGGACCCTTCCAATTCTAAAGCTGTGATCCTCTTTTTTCTCTCCTTTTCTCCCAGAACACATTTGAAATCTAGGAAGGGGATCATAGCACCACAGAAGTAGGACTGAAAGGGACCTTAGAGATAAAGCATCAAGTTTTTATAGATAAGGAAACAGAGGTTACGTGACTGGACCCAGGTCACACAGCTAAGTAACTGTCAGGGTGGTCGGGATTTGAATCTACATTTTCTGACTCCAACTCCCTAGAATTTCCCAGGGCACCATGAAATACCTCTTCTTTAAAAAACTGACAATCCTCCATCCTGTTCTTCCTGCTGTTCAAGAAATTAAATGCTATTCTCCTATCTGGACCAACAGCTGATCCCATGAAAAGAGATACAAATCAGAAGTTTCCGGCCACAAGTGAGGCTGGTGTTTATGTATCCATATGGTTCTACTTTGTCTCTTCCTCATCTCCATTAGTTATTAATGTTCAAAAAAAATTATTCAACCAGGAAAAGGAAACTTGAGATGAACCCTGAACACACACACACACACACACTTTCTCTCTCTCTCTCTCACACTCACACAGCCAAATCAGTTCGGATCCATGGATAATCTAATCTATGGAGCCCTAGTTTTCAAAAATTGCATCCTTTGTACCTTGGAATTTTTTTTTAAGGCCAAATGAACACATGCTCTTTTGATCTGAACACTGGCCGAGTGCCCATCACTAGAGACTAGGATCTAAAACAGACTCTGTTCACCCTGCTGCACATATTCTGATGAATAATAGTCATAAAAACATGATATGGAAAACAGGTCTGCACCCCTTTCCCCTCTAAGCACTTCAGAGATAGAAATGCCACTGGTAGCCAGCAGGGGTCTCTCTTTGAAAGAAAGAAAAAGTTAAAAGTGAAAAGTCTAAAAATTATTTTGGCTTTGTTGAACAAAATAGAAAAAATATCTCCATTAACAAAGATGGCAAGCCTACTTTACTTTCAATCAATCAATAACCCATCAACATTTATTAAGTGCCCACTCTGTGCCAGGCACCAGAAGCCTCATCTTCCTAGTTAGCGCTCTACACAATAGCCAATATCCACTGCTTCGCTAAACTGCAACTAGATACATTCCCTGTGAACCAAGGCTGTAGTTTTCTTCCGGGAACCTGTAATACCATCTTAATTATGATCAATTTTGCATTTGAATAGCTGTATGGTTATCAAATGATACAATACAGACATAAAGCACCTTTGAAGCCTCAAAGCTTTCTATAAATGCCAGCTGTAATTACCATCACCTGTCTTTTCTTCTTTATTGGAAAGAAGTTTTCCATGTTCAAGAACTCTCTTACCTCCAATCCAGTACCTAGGCCCATGTTTTCAGGTGGAAGGTATTTAATGTTTGTTGAATCAAACAGACACAGCAGAGGATGCCAAACACAATCCCCGTACCTCTCTTACTTTCTTCTTTCTAGGCCCTTGTGACACTACTCTCTCCTGGTTCGCCTCCTACCTATCTGACCATTCCTCTGCTAGTTCTTTATTCATCTAACGTCCACTAATCATGAGGTATGCCCTAAGGTCCAGTCCAGGGCCCTCTTCTCTTTTTGTTTTACATTCTTTCATTTGGTGATCCCACTGTGCCCTCTGGGTTCAATGATCATTTCCATGAGGTGTGTATCCAACCCTGTTCTCTCTCGTAAGTTCCAGCCTCATCACTGACTGGCTTTTGGATGTCCTGTAGACATAGCAGGCTCAATGTGTCCAAAACAGAATTCATCATCTTTTCCCAAAACCCTCTCTTCTTCCCAACTTCCATATTATTGTGGAGAGTTTCCTACAAGTCAGTCAGTAAACAAGTATTTATTAAGTACTTAAGTGTCAGGGATTTTACTAAGAGCTGGATATACTGACAAAGGCAAAACCAGTTCCTGCCTTCAAGAAGTTATGTTCTAATGGGGAAGACAAACATTAAAATCACCTGGGCTACACACCATATGCACAAAGTATATCAGCAGATCATCTCCAAAGGATGTTACTAACAACTAGGGGTGCTGGGAAAGTCCTCCTGTAGACCTGAACATAGGCTGAGGCTTGAAGGCAGCCAGAGAAACCAAGAGGCTGTGGTGAGGACGGGGAAGAGCACAGCGGAGGCAATGAGCTGGAGTATCCTACACCAGGTAAGCTTTGCTCTCCTCACAAGGGTGAGCGGAGGGGAAGCCCAGAATAGGGCAGGAAGGGGCCAATTTGTGCAGAGCTCTGGCTTTCTGCATCTTACAATGCCTCAAATCACCATGCCTGCAATACTCTCCCTCTTCACATCTACTTCTCAGCTAATTGGGTTTCCTTCCTTCAAATCTCAGCTAAAATGTCACCTTCTGTAGGGTTTTCCCTGCCTACTCACCTGCCAGCACCTTCCCTTCAGAGATAGCCTCCCCTCTATTCCATCATCTTTTCCCAGTTATTTCTATGTCATCTCCCTCCATGCAATGGGAGCTCCTCAAGGGCAGGGCCTATTTTTACCTTTCTTTGTAGCCCTACTTTTTTTTTTTTTTTTTTGGTGAGGCAATCAGGGTTAAGTGACTTGCCTAGAGTCACACAGTTAGTTAAGTGTCAAGGGTCTGAGGCCAGATTTGAACTCAGGTCCTCCTGACTCCAAGGCCAGAGTTCTATCCACTGTGCCACCTAGCTGCCCCTTGTAGCCCTGCTTCTTAGCACATACAAAGTTTTTAAGGATTGTTTTTTTTCCTCTCTTTTCTAAAATAATATTTTAGTTTTCTCCCCAATTACATGTAAAGATACTTTTTTAACATGCGTTTTTTAAAATTTTAAGTTCCAAATTCTCTCCTTCCCTCCCTGAGTGAGCAAGCAATTTGATATGGTTTATGTATGTGCAATCATGTAAAACATATTTCCATATTAGCCACGTTGTGGGGAAAAAAACACAGAACATACACACACACACACACACACACACACACACACCACACACAAAACACACACTCTCTCTTTCCCTATTTTGTTATCAACTTAGCCGGGGTCTTGGGCCGGGCAGTGGTACTCCCCAGGGCTGCTGGGGATCACCACCCAGAGAGCCAGGCTAAAGAAGAAAAGTTTTGAGGAAGAAGACAGGTTATCTGGGAAGGGCCTGGAGTTCCTGCGGAAGGGGGATCTTCATGCACATGGGTGTCAACAGGCTTATCTTATGGTACCATTGCCTTTCAACTATGCAAGATAAATTACCTCTCTCCCTCCTTCATGGTGGTCAATCAACTCAGTGAAAGGGGGTAATTGTCCTTAAATGAACATTTTGAAAAAGGAGTCCATTTTATCCCAGTTCTTCCTACCCAGTAAGAGAGCCATTGTCATGAAGGCTCAAAAACGAAAGCATCTGTCCATATGGGACAGTGTTAGGAATCCCTGGGAGAGCATTTAAGAGCAACCACTCTCTTGTTCTGCTGACAGATTCTTTACTGATATGTTGCCCAATAGTTCTGAGCAAGGAAACAATAGCTTTTCTTCTTCCCCTAGATGCCCTGAGACACTATTCCCCTAAACAGAAGCTTGACTTCAGCTGTTCTCAGTTTGAATGACTCTGCCATTGAGAAGCATGAGGCCTTCCAGGAGAGGGTGGCCCGTTTCTGTCAAGTGGGAGAGCAGGAAGGAGCAGGACAAAGTGAAGACAAATTGAAAGAAGAAAATGAAAATGGCCATACTACGAGTCATTGGGCAATAAACAACGGTTCTGTTGCATGCATGTAACCATAAACTTTCCTCAGGTCTGTAAAGCTGGTATACTCTGAGTTTAATTAAACTAACTACTTCCAGGCCAGGTGCACATGCAATCAGCTGTGTCCAGAGAAATCATACACCTTCCTAAGTCTCGGATCCCTTCTAATGGGGGCAGAGGCCCTCAGGGTAAGTGTCACAAAACCCAAGCATATTTTAAAAATAAAGGGGGAGGGGAAATCCTTAGAGAAGTGTCTGATAAAGTCAGTTTGGATCTGCTCTGAATAACAGTAACTCAAAAATCTATCAGGCTTTAAGGTTTCCATAGTGTTTTCTTCATAGCAACTCTAGAAGGGAGGCAGTAAAAGGATTTTACAGAGGAGGAAACTAAGGTTCAAAGGGAAAAGTGACTTGCCCACCTTGACACAGACGGGACATTTCAGAGCTGGGTCTGGAAACAAAGACTTCTGACTTCAATTCTGCTGTTCCTTCCACTATCACATTACTTCCTACAACCCTCATGTGCACTTCCCTCTACTAGATACCCCACTGGTTCAGACCTGAGACACCAGGCTTACACAACACCAGTAGGCTAGCCCTGAAGTCAGGAGGCCTACCTTGGCCTCAATCATGTCCTGTCTCTGCTTTATACGCTGCCTCTTAAACTGGGCAGCCCCACCCACAAATTACTGATGCCCGGTTAGCATACTGTCCACAGAAGTTCCTGAGATGTGGACTGTGGATCCAGAGGCTTAAGGAGCAATATGATGCCTCTTGAGTCAACTGTTCCAAAAATTTGGGGAGAAGTTGGCTAAGTCCCTAGCCCTTACAGATCGATGTGATAACCATTCTTAGGGCATATGATCATTGACTCATGTGCTCATCATCACTGTCCTCATCAGTAAAATGGACACAATGATGCTATCCACCCAAACAGCGGCCTGGAATTTAGCACAAACATTCATGGTCAACTGTAACCCTTGAAGTTTTCTGTGCAGCAAACAAAGAACAGGCATGGCTAGCTGGGGTGGGTGTCTGTGTGGGCACCCTGATCTCAAAGGTTCATTAGGAACCCTGACTAAGAATGTCCTCTACAACAGTGCCCATGAGGGGCAGGTTGCTAAGCCCTCCAGTTGGGAACACTGAGTGAGGAAGCACTGCTTCTCCTCCCACCGAGAGTCACTGGGGAAGAGCACACCAGTGACTTAACTTAGCCAAGGTCACAGAGATAAAAGTGGCAGAGTAAGATTTTAACTTCTGATTAGAGATCCAGGGCTCCTTTCCCTAAATTACCCTGCTCATACTTGAATAAACTGAAAGCAACAAGAATTTAAGAGGGCCACAGAAATGCAAAACACAATGGTAAAAAGCTACGTTTTGTAATCATTTGCTCATTGAACAAATATTTATGAACCACCTACATCCTTGTGCACATTTTGGCAGGCTTGAGTTTCTAAGCCTGCCGTGTGGGGAGGAGAAAGAGTCCTAACTCTGGAGCCAAGCCATGGATTCAAATCCTCATTCTGCCTCTAAGCTACCTGTGTGTGACCCATTAAGGCAAATCACCTCTTCTCTGGATTTTGGCTTCCTTATTTGTAAAAATCAGAAGATTGGACTAACTAACCTCGAAGAGCTGATCCTATGACCTCTTAAAAACACAGCCAAGGCCATCTTTGGGCAGGAAAGGAAAAGGCACACATGACACAAAATGGTTTCCCCATAACAAGATGATTAGGCTTTGTTCTCTATACCACCATTAGTGGGAAGGAAAACAAAATCCCTTCAGGGTCACACATGGGTTGCTCAGGGGCTCAAGGATACCCCCCCCAAGTATGTTTTCCAATAAGGCAAGCAGTTGTAGAGAAGCACCAAAGATGTTCACCTGCTCAATGTTCCCTCAGAAACGACTATGCCAATCCATTTTCAAAATGTGCTAAAATGAGGAAGAGTGTGGCAGAAATGGGGCTGGGTTGGAAACAGAGCAAGCACCTGCTTTCGGCCCTGCTCTTTCACTCACTACTTGGTGGACCCTGAGTGAAGACTCTCCCTTCTCTCTGGGCCTCGAGTTTTTACCTATAAAACAGGAGGTTGAACTAAATGACCTCTAAGGTTTCTGGCCTTCAGTTTTCTCATTTGTGAAATAAGCATGGCAGATCTATGATTACATTCTAATGTATATTTCTACCTGGAAAACATTACTCCAGGAAGAGGACAGCTTTTGTTAACAAAGGGATTTAAAATGAACAAATGAAAAGCATTTATTGTTTACTATGTACCAAATATTGTGCTAAGGCCAGGGACACAGACACAAGAGCAAGACAGTCCCTGTCCTCAAGAGGCTTACATTCTAGGAGGAGACAAGGGTGTTTTCCGTCTGGGAAGTCTCTTCCCTGGCCTTCTCCCAACCCCCCCCAGAGTAGAGCCATACATAAGGTGGCCAATTGGCATACTTTTTTCAGAAACAAGGATACTGTTTATTTGATTGAGAGAAGGAAAGAGCAGAGGAACAAAAATGGCAGCAGAATATCGGGCAAAGAGATGGCCATCATGGCTGGGATGATCAATTAGATGGGATGTGAAGCACGGTTTGGTGTCTAGGGCCAACTAAACATAGTGGGCCATGAATATCTATACCAATTGACTCACTAATCAAGACAGTTCAGCCTCAGGGCAATGGTTCCAAAATTCTGTGAATTACAAGTGGATTAAATCACCTACGGCAAGGTTTTAGAAGGTCAGGATATGGGGGGGGGGGGGGGGGAGCGGCAAGTGTGGTCTTGTCAGCAAAGAGATTACCAGGGTGGCCAGCTGGGTTAGGTTATAATAAAGGAATGCAATGATAGGAAAACATCCTATCTGAACACCTGATGATGAGGATGGATCTCTGATGAGACAGAGAGAGAGAGAGAGAACTGTGAAAATAAATGGAGAATACTTAATTCACTTGTGTATATGTGGATGATAAAAGGCAAAGATACTACCACTCCTCACAGAACAATAAAGAACAGCTATAGCCATCACAACCGCATGAGGAGGAATGAATTTCAAGGTGTAGGAAGATGTCTAAGAAGCCAAGCTGAAGAAAGAAAGACTTCCAAGGTCAAAGTTAGCCATCATTTATAGCAGGCACTCCAGGACATGACGGGGTTTCTACCGAGATGGGACAATTAGGAGTTTCAAATACAAACTTTCAAAGGATCCCAATGTTTTCACTGAATTCCAATAATACTTCCTGGTTCATTTTTGAATTGAATTCTTCGTGTTTTGGTTACAAAATGAAAATACTCTGAACCAAAAAGGCCAGTGTTGGCATACCAGTTGTGGGACGTGAACTAAACAAATCAGACAATTTTCCTTGCCCCCCTCCTCTAGCACAAAAATCATCCAGGCTCATGTGCCATAATGTTGAAACCTGGACTCCTTCCATTTTGGTCCTGTGTTTCATCAGGAGTTATTGTAATTCCACTGAGTCATCAGGAGAAAATGGCCCCACTTAACAGGAGGAAAAAGCTTAATCTACTTTGTGTGCTGGTGGTTCTAATGAAGAAAAAAAAATCAATTCCACCCATAAGTCCTTGCTCATTTTTTTTCTTCATTTTTCGAGGATGGAGAGCACCTTGGCATTTGGATTATTAAAGTGAAGCCCAACTGAAAATTGGATCTCTTTACTAAGAGCCCAAGCCACAGGAAACTTTGAGATCCAACCTCCTTTACTTCAGAGACAAGAAAACTGAGTTATACAGAAGGGAAATGACTCATAAGAAATGGATCTCGGAACTGAGTTTGTTCCACCATGAGGTGAGCCACCATCTCTTCTAATTCCTGCTTCTGGAAGTCCCTTCATGCTCTTATCATCGTGTGGCCCAGAAGCATTGACTTTTTTAAATTAATTTTTTTCAACCTAAAGGTTGTTAGTTTCCAGAATATGAGCCACGATGAGAAGGGACACAGGGGATTCATATTGTGTCCTAAAGCGAACTAAGTGAAATCCTTAAACCAGTGCCTAACAGAGAAAAAGCAGTGGCTCTTTTTTTGGGGGGGGGCGGGAAGGGGTGGGGGAGGAGGGAGGTGGGAATCTCTCTGTGTCCCTGGACTGCTTTAACACTTCTTATTAACAGTTTCAATTAGTACACAGGCTCTGTACTCTTTACTTGATCAGATTAGCAGATGTCACAAAGCTAATAAGGGACACCTTACCTCCTAGATGACTGAAAGGAGATGCCCAAGAGCTTGAGGAGCTACAAGCCTGGACCAACTCTATCAGCTCCCTTTTGGGTACAAGATGAGGTACTGAGAGTACTTGAGATGAAAGCTGCCTGTGGGCTTCAGGGACCTACCTGCTCAGTATAAATCAACAGGGGATACAGCACTCTAAAAAGGTAATCTAAGTTCAGGTTTCAATGAAGTGTCCAGGGCTAAGGAGATGGGAGACAATTTTTATATTCTGCCCTCATCTGTCCATGAGTGTGGTATGGTGTAGAGTTCCAGGAAACATATTTCAGGAACAGTGCTAGTAAGCTAGCAAGCATTGAGGGAAAGGCAGGGCAGTGGTTCATATACCACCATCAGATCAGTGGGGGCTTTTTTTCCTGATGTTCCCAGCTGTTAGGACCTTCCCTGGAAATGGCTACCCACTGACTTTCTATCCAGATTATGTATTCTTGTATCATCTGCATATACATGGTTTCTTCCCACAGAATGAGCTCTTGGAAGGCAAGGGCTATCTGCATGCCCACTGCCTGGCCCAGAGCCTGGTATATTGCAGCCCAGCAGTACCATCAGATGAAGTGTGGGACCTGATTTTGAATCCTGCCTCAGACAGTTATGGGGACAGTCATTTAACATCTTGGTTTCACTTTCTTTATGTGCAAAATGGGGATAATAATAGCTCCTACCTCACAGGGCTGTTGTGAGGGCAAAATGAGATGATATATGAAAAGAGCTTTGAAAATCTTAAAACACTATTGAAATATTAGCTATTATAATTAGTGGTCATTAAACATCATTGGCTGATTGATTGATAGGCTGAAGGAACCAGGATCTTAAGCTTTGAAAAGATAAAGTCTAGGTGGACTGGTAGCTGTATATAAGTACTAGAAGGGCTCTCTCTTGCCCCAGATGACACAACTCAGAAAGTGGCTATAAGCTGCAGTGGCAGATTCAGGCTCAAGAAAAAGGAAAACTTTCTACCAGTAACAGTTAAAATATGGGGCTGCCTGGGGAATGTGTGGGTTCCCCTCATGGGAGGTCTTCAAACAGGGACAAGACTACTATTTAGAGAAGATCCCTATTCTGGAAGGGGCTGAATGAAAAGTCCTTTCCAACTCTGGGATTTGGGGATTCTGTCTTGGGACTTCAAACCTAGACCTCTTCTGTCTAGAACATGTTACCTCCTAAATGCCATGACTGAATGTGATGTAAGAATTTAGAAAGACTCTGAAGGCAGCACTAGGCTGAAATTCAGCACCCTAGGCTGCCATCGAGTTTCTAAGGCTTTAGGGACTTTAGGAGCAGAGGGCCAAGGACAGGGTCATTCCCAACCCTATTCTACCAGCATCTCAACTGTGACTATGAAGCCCTACACACCTATAAAGAGAGTGACAATAATGACTGTGTCAGAGGACCTGAGATAGCCTATCTGCATGGGCTAAGTCCTGGCCTAGGTCAGAGTCCGGCAGGCAAGCTTTGGCTCTGGCCACTAACTAGCTAAGACTCACTCACCTAACTTCTCCACATCGTCCACCAGCAGCCTTCACCCCCTAAGAAGACCTCCACCCATGACAGGCCTTGGCCATGCTCACCTCACTCCCAGCTCAACTCACCGTACAAATGAGACTTCACCTCCTTGACAGCAGCCTTCTCCTCAGTGGCTGTGCTCTCCTCCATCTTCTGACTCCCCTTTCTTTGTATCTCTAGTGCCTATCTTCACGCCCAGCACATGGTAAGGGCTTAACAAATGTTTCATCTACCTTTCAATCAATTTGTGTGACTCCAGGCAAGTCACAATCTCTGTGGCATTCGGTTTCCTCTTCAGAGGCCCAGCTCAGGCACCTCAGCCTCCAGAAAGCTTTCACTTAGCTCCCCCGGGGGGCAATCGACCTTCCCCTCCTTTCCACAGCCTCACTCTTTTGCTCTGATTCTCCCCTCATATCCCCATTACACGTAGACATACATCTCTCTCCCCTTCTCTCCATCTGAGTCTCTGAGGACAGGGATAGTGGCCTTTGTTTGCCTGGTATTCCCAGTGCCCAAACTGCTGTAGGCAGTTTATGGACACTCGATGAATTGACCCAAATTTACAACCCCCCCCCCAGCTGCCAAGGCCCCAGCACCACCTGCACACATTCCTGACATTCTCAGCAGGCAAGACTGAGCCTGCTCTACTCTTTCCAAAGCATGTGCAACGTTTCCAGACTTTAGGGTCTCAAGAGGGCAATGCAAACTATCCCAAGGGAATCAGTCCGCACACATGCCTCACATGCCTGCCAAAAGGAACTGATGAAAGGTCTGGGTCGGGGAAATTTTTCTCCCCCATCTGGTTATTAAGAAACCAGACTTTCCCAATTTCTGATCATTTCACTGAACCCAAAGACAAGACCCAGCTGAAGGCATCTTCCTTTTCTCAATAAGGGTGGAGGTGGCAGACTAAAGCAAGAGTTCTAGACTCCTAGTCTGAAGACCCAGATTTGAGGACCAACTCTGTCCTTTACTACCTATGGGGCCCTGGGCTCTCAGCCTTTTATGCTCTCAGCCTGAATTTCCTCTTCTGCAAACTGTGAGAGCTGAACTAGATAGTCATTTAGGCCCTTTCCTAAAATACTGGCCAGCCTCTTGTTTCCCAGTGTGCATTTCCAGGCAGCTTCAAGCCCCAAGTGCTTCCCCAAAATTAGGAATACAACATTCCTCTACATGGGACAAGTAATTTCCCTTGTGACTGAGCAATGTGCACCACATCTTAATTCTACTCCTTGGGCTTCTCCACTCCAGTTTTCCCCTTCGGCTCTCTTATCCCTCTCCGCCTGCTTCTCTTAGTATCCTGGGTTAAAAACAGTTTCATGTACTCATCCTTCCAGATTGTGTGTGAAGTAATTTTCCTGAAGGAACAGTTCACCCTTACTATGTGCTGGCTGAGATCCTACCCAGCCTCTTTACCACTAACACCATAACAGAAGTATCACAGGATCTACAGTTGTCTAGAACAGGGCTTCTTAAAACTTCTTTCACTTGCAACCCCTTCAGCACTTCTTAAACTGGGGTCTCAATCCACAAGAAGTTCTGGGAAGGGACCTTTGAGAACATCATCTAGTGCCCCCCCCCCCCCATTTTACAGAGGATCATGGACTAGAAAATCCCAAGTCTGAGGTCCAGAGAGAAGTCAGTCTAGGCAACAAGCATTTACTAAGCACCTACTATGTGCCAGGCACTGGACTAAACACTAGGGACACAAAGTAAGGCAAAAGGCAGTCTGCCTGCAGGAGCTCACAGACAAAGACAGAGAGTTTAAGCCAGCAGCAGAAGCGCAAAGAGAATCAGACCCTCCAGATCAGGACAATGTCCAAGACTGTCTGGTTTACAGAAAGTGACTAAATCGGGGCAGCTAGGTGGCACAGTGGATAGAGCACCGGCCCCGAAGTCAGGAGGACCTGAGTTCAAATCTGGCCTCAGACCAAACACTTGACATTTACTAGCTGTGTGACTGTGGGCAAGTCACTTAACCCCAACTGCCTAAAAAAAAAAGTGACAATCTCCTGATACACACCAGTGTCTGATGTTAAGAAAGCCTTCTCGAGGCATGCGTTTGGGTGACAGAAGCCAAGACTGTGCTTTGGGCCTGAAAGGTCCTTCCTTCATACAGCCCCCTCATCTGCTCCAGTTAGCTGTTAGCAAATCCCAGTTCTGCTAACTGCAGGCTGGGAGGAGCAGGGTTGGGGTCAAGGCCTAACCCTTGACTTCAAGTCCAGGGTTCCTTCTACTCTTACAACTGACACCCTAAGACCTGACCCCAGAATTTCCCATGACCAACAATCCTTCTAAGTTATAGAATTCTTCAAAATCAGCACAGGTCAAGGGCTTCTACTGTCTAGTTTTCAACTTGCCAACTGGTAAACTTTTCAGAAAGATGGAAGTGAAACACAATCTCAGAAAGGCAGAGATGGGAGGTGGAGAAACTGTAACACAATTGGGAGGTCTTTTAATTGGGGAAATGCACAAAAATTTGCCATGAAGAAATGGCAAATCTCCTAGTCTCTGGAATGGAAAGAATGTACAAACTGGTGGTATAATTGACAAGTTCTCATTTTGTTTGTTTGTTTGTTTGTTTTTTAGTGAGACAATTGGGGTTAAGTGACTTGCCCAAGGTCACACAGCTAGTAAGTGTCAAGCGTTTGGTCTGAGGCCGAATTTGAACTCAGGTCCTCCTGACTTCAGGGCTGGTGCTCTATCCACTGGACAAGTTCTCATTTTGGTGGACACATCCCAAGAATGAAGCACCCAATCCTATCCAGGGGTTATGGTCTTCCCTGAAGTCTCAGGAAACTGTTTTGCTTCAAACACAGAAAATAGAACAATGATTATCAGGGAAGGTGGGCTATGTTCTCCTTTTCCTCTGCTGCTCAAATACTATGGAGGAAGCCCTTCTGACTTTAGGCTAGAAATGTAATTAGTGGGATACAATTGTCAAACCAAGTCAGAACAGGTTTCCTTATTTTAGTGTGTGTCACACACATCCACTAGAACTTCCTTCAATGCCTCCCTGGGGTGTGAAGCTGACTCTGGGCTAACAAGATCACAGGACCACAGATGCCAATCAGAACCGAGCTCCTCATTTTTTACAGATGAGGAAACTGAGGGGAGCCCCCTCCAATGGCATGAGTAGTGCGCCCTTCCCCTAGATGAATCTCTCCATACTGAGCTGATGCAACCCTAAAAGATAATCAACCGCCATTATTCACTACATTCAAAACAATTGTGCTTGGCAGGCCCTACCGAAGACAGGCCAGCCTTTAAGAGCTCCAAGGCCTGATGAAGCATCAGAGTGGGCCATCAGCAGAAGCTGCCTCAGAGAACCTGGATAAAACACTGGCAGCTGCCTGCTTCACACAATCTGGGCTTACTGGGGTCTAAGGAACTTAGGTGATGAAGGGCATGCTGGCATTAAGATGAGAACAAGCTCATTTAAAATGAGAGTCTGCACTTGACATGATATGGCTTTAAGCGAATCCCCTGATTCAAGCTATCTCATGAGAGCGATTTCCCTTTGCCCACCTCCACACACGTACCAGCCAGGCTCCCAAGGCTGTATTTAAAAGAAAAGGGAAGTAGAAAGACCAAAAGGAGATGGGCAGGCACTCCAGCTTTAAAGCAGCTCAACTTCAGAAAGCCTGTTCCTCATTGTTCCACCTTTAATTCACATTCGGGAATAAAGGCAAAAAAGAAAAAATGTCTTTGCATTCAAGATAATCATTTCCAGCCTGGGGACAAACCTCTAGCCCCGAACCCCACAAGGCTTTCTTCTGAACAAAAACTGTGTTATTTTAGCTCCCAGTCAATAGACACCCTGTGCTGATGTGCATTCCAGAAGAGAGAAAATGAATGCTAATTCCAAGCCGAGTATTTGGCTCCTAATCTCTCCTCCTGATGGCCTGCTGGTAGGCCTTCCTTCCCCAGGTTTCCTTGGGCCAAACTCCTCCCACCACCTGTACCCAATCCTGCTCCTAACTAGCAGGTCTCAGTTTCCCCCAGGGTAACCAGCTCCCCAGGATCCCAAACTCGGGGTTCTTCAGAGAGCTTTTCCTATCTCTTCCTCCCTGATGAACGTGAGAGCCTCAGAATTTAAATAGTCATTATTTGCAAGCAGACTAATTGCAGGGTAAGCCTAGGGCCAGGCAGCCCACACTGAGGCAAATGAATATGGTTCCTTGTGCTGCTTCTCCTGGGAAGGATCCTGGGAGAGAAATGATTGACGGTCTCTCTAATAAACTCTAATTGTGAGCTCCGAAGGCCGAGAGAGCCACAACAGAGGTGGCGAAAGGGCAAACCACAACCTGTCCAACTAATGAACGAAAAGTGTCCCGTCTGATGAGGGCCAACGACCCAAAAGAGGAGCCGAGATGAACTCCTCCTCTTCCCTTGCCACTCCTCCTCCCCCTCAACCCCGGCTCCGAGAGATCCTTTTCAGACATCAACTGGGAAGCACTTGGGGGCAGTAATAGACAACTCCTCAGCAAAGAACTGGATGTGAGGGACCCAGGGAACAGGAAGGGGCGGGTCAAGCCACTTTGTGCTAGTGCACCATCATTCCATTCTCTGCTAGCAGGTTAATGGCCCATGGGGGATGGCGGCTTCCACCTAAGGCTCCCACAATCAGGGTCTGAGTTTGAAGGGCATTGTTTCTAACCCAAACTCTAGTCCTCTTAGACAGCTTCTGGCCAGCTCCAACAACCACAGAGACATAAATGCCCAACAGACATCCTTCTCACTTGTAGTAACACATAGGAAGGTGTGTGTTGCACTCAGGTCCCACAACTGCCAGGCTTGGAGGGAACAAGAAAAGTGAGGGCAGGAGGAGAAGGCAAAGGGGCAGCTGCAGAATTACGCAAGAAAAGTCACTAAGTTATACCCTCTGACCCAGAGATTCTACTACTGGGACTAATACATCCCAAGGATACTAGAGACAACACAATGGATCCCAACATTTTATTCAAGTCACAAAGTGTTTCATCCCCTACACTAGGTGCCTGGTGCTGAAAAGACAAAGACAAAACCAAAATGGCCCCAACATACACAATAACTACAGTGGAGAAAGCAGAAACAGAAGAACAAAATATACAATGACTACAGCAGTTACAATCACAGTGCAAAAGGTCAGTGTGCAGAGAGAACCTCTGCTATACAATGGTTAATGTCAGTACATAGAGACAAAGTTAAAAAAAGATTAAACGGTATTTTTCAAACGCGTGTATGTGGCTGTTTGTCACATCAAAACAGAACATAATTAAAGAAGAATACGGTCTTCATCTATTGCGGAACAGTTAAACAAGGCTCGTGACCTGAATTTAATGGAATATGACTTATAAAAAAGAATGAATATAATGAATATGAAGAATCATGGGAAGACTTACATGAACTTATGCAGAGTGAAGTTAGTAGAACAAAGGAATCAACAAATAATCAAAACTAAATGTCGCAAAATTATGACCATGCTTGGCTCCAAATAAGGGATGTATGAAGGCACTTCTCCCCACTTTCCAGATGGGAGGAGGATTATGAATGTGGTGAACTACATACCAGACTTCTTCAATATCTTGGCTAATGAGGCTGATTTTTTTTCTTCTTTGTTATAGAAGATTACTCTCTGGGAAGGGGAAAGGAGGATATATTGGGAAATGTAGGTGATATAAAAACAAGATCCCAATAAAAATGTATTCTAAAAATATAAGCCTGGGAATGGACTGGAGAAGAATGGTGTAGAGAGAGGGAAAAGGAAGACACAATTTTAAGGGCTAGCTCCCAAATGAAGGAACAAAGTTAAGTGTGGCTGAGGAGGGCAGAACCAGGAACCATGGGTAGAAGTGAAGGAAGGCTGGTTTTAGCTGTTGGAATAACAACTAGAGCTGTCCAAAAGTAGAAGAAGCAGAGTCCTCCTCCCTGGAAGGTTCCCAGGGAAGCACAGATAACTGATGATATTGAGGAAATTTGGTGAGAAGGGACACCACTGCCAGAATCCTAGAGAAATGAGAATTGGCTCTAAGTACCAAGCAGAGGGTCCAGGAGATCAGCGATCCAGGGGGAAAGCGGCAGCTACGGCAGAAGAAAGGGAGCAGAAGGTATGAACATGGCCAAGCATCTGGAAAACACATGGAAACCACAAACTGGTAACATTGTGATAGAAACTGTACTTTTAGAGCGAGCAAAACGAGCAGCACCTGACCAAAAGAGTTATAAAATCTTATTTCCCACTCTTGGTAATACAGAATCTGAACCAGGTTGTGCTTCCCTCTACTTTTGGAGGAAAAAAAAGATTTGCTAAGCAAACAGGCAAGGTAAAGTTTATGTGGGGCACTGCAAGCTACTTCACAGAAGGAGACATGGAGCCAGGCACTTCTGAAACAGCCTTTCCTTTTCTTTTTTTTTGGTTAGGCAATGGGGTTAAGTGACTTGCCCAGGGTCATACAGCTAGTAAGTGTTATGTGTCTGAGGCCAGATTTGAACTCAGGTCCTCCTGAATCCAGGGCCGGTGCTCTATCCACTGTGCCACCCAGCTGCCCGGAAACAGCCTTTTCTTATCATTGTTATTCCAATCACCAAACAGGCTTCTCTCTTGGGCAGAGCCAGCATACTGAGGAAGCCATACTCTCCTGCTTCCCTGCTGGTAATTCTATTGTTGCCTAGGTCTAGAAGGGCGGCCCTGTCAACCTTTCAAGCCCAAATCAAGAATCCCCTCCTCCAGAAAGCCTTCCTTGACACTCCCAGTTCCTCCTCTCAGTCTTATGTACCCCTCTAATGAACTATCAGGAAATATCAGTTGGGCTAGTGGATGGGCAATGGGGTGTAGCGAAAGGAGGGCGGCCTTGGGGTTGGGAAGCCAGGGGCCAAAGCCCACCAGAGACAACTAGCCAACTCTGTGTGTGACCACAGGCACGTCATTTAAGTCTTCAGAACCTCAGTTTTCTCTTCTGTACAAGAGGGACAGTCGGGTTTACACTACCATCTTTTTGAGTCACTGTGATGAAAAGTGTTATATCCCCTTGATCCAAAAAGGTCATAGATCAAGTTTTATTTCAACTGTTTCTTGCCCAGAGCCTAGCACAGAGCTCTGTACAAAGCAGGTCTTTAATGAAAAAGAGTTTCTTGAATTACTGAAAGAAAGCAGGTCCTAAGGCCCTCAACTGACCCAGTAATTGTTTATAGTCTGGTTGACATTACCGTGTGTGTGTGTGTGTGTGTGTGTGTGTGTGTGTGTGTACACTTCCATCCATTTACTCATTTATTTGTCTATTTACTGGATCTATGTGGCGTAGGAAATGCCCTCTCCCACTGCACATGGGGTACCTGCTCTACCTTTCCTCATCCTACAGAATTCCCCAGGGTCACTGAGAGGCTAAGGCCTTGCCCAAGGTCCCCAAGTCAGTGTGTGCCAGAGGCAGGAATATCCCCCAAAGCCTGCTGGCCATCCACTAGGCCACTTTCTCACTCTTTGCCTGACCCTGCCTCTTCCTCCTCCTGCTCTTCTTTCCCCTCTCTTCCTCAATAACTTATGTGTACATTTATATCTACATGTATATGCAAATATATAAAATATATATCCTTTAAATAATAAAAACTGCATTTCTTTAAGCTTCTATGTTATAATTTTCACTACTTCAGATGCTCCAAATCAGTCAGGTTTTTCTGTTTTTCAAAAATGAAGGTTGAAAAGAAAACTCAGTGATGATCTTCACAATCATCACATAATAAATAATGATAAACTGATTAGGATGAATACAGGAGACCCTGTCCTCCAGAGCTTCCTCTCATCATGTCTACACAGTTCCCTGAGGAGTACTAGGATGTGCACCAGCTGCAGCCCAAATTGAAATCTCCCTGTAGAACACTGCAAACACTGCCCTGGTCAATTTTTCATCCAGCCATGACTGTCATTAATCCTCTCCATCACGTCCCCCTTTCCAACATTTGCCAGGACTCCTACTATAAAGGGACAAAGAGACAACCTCCCCCTACTCGGGTCAATTAAAAAAATATCTATCAGTAAGGAACTATGGAGGGCTATTTACTGAGGTTGGGAAGCCTTGAGGGTGACACACCAGCTGTCTTCAAGTGCCTGAAGGGTTGGCAAGTGGAAGGGCCGCTAGACTTCGCTTGATATGCCGAAGGGAAAAACCGCTTAACAATCAGAGCTGTCCAAAGGTGGAATCCAATTCCACAGGCACTGGGGCTGCCATGGGAGGTAATGAGGAATGGGACCTCACTTGAGGTCTTCCAGGAAAAGTTCGATCCCCATTTGGTGGGTCCATTGTAGATGGGCTTCTTTTTTAGTCTGGTTTGGTCTAGGTGGCCAAGGAAGATCCTTTCCAATTCTGAAATCCAATGGTTTTGTCCTCTAAGATCTGGGCACTTGTGAGGTCCACAAGCAGCCATGAGGAGTGATGAAAAAGGCCCATTCTGTCTAAGGAGTTCATCGTCCTGCCAGGGCAGGATGTGAAGCATGAGATCAGATTACTCTTCTCCTAGTCAAGCTACAAATGTTATTAGCGGTCATAAAAGCAGCCAGCCACGGCCTTGACTCTGACCTGGTGGTGGGGAAGGCTGCCTCAGTGCTACGCAGATTAGCATCTTTACCTTTTTGAGGAGGAGATCCTGTCCCTTGCTGTTCAGGATTGGAGGGGAAAAAAGGGTGGGCCCTGCTCAGCTTTCCTTATTATCTCAAATATCTCAATCGAGGGCCTTCTAAATCTCCTCCCTTCCAGGCTAAATAAGCTAAGCTTTGCAAGCCCTAACTGGCTTATAATGCACCACTGTGGAAAGTCAAGAGCTGTGACCGGCAGCACCTGTAAAAACACACTGAGGAAGGATGCCTGGGGGCAGGGGAGGCACGGCTTCCCAACCACTAGAAGCCAGGTGTCCTAATACACAGTCCTGGCCTTCTGCTGAAAAGTAGCAAGAGATGAAGAGCAGCCACTGGGCCAGACTGCTTTCTCTTTGTCCTGTTGGCCCCCAGGAAGCATGGACCTCGGTAGCACACGGAGCTATGCGGCTATTACACTTCTTGGTTGTGAATCTAGTTTTGGCTGGCCCTGGCACTGCCGGGACCTCTTTTATCCCCAGATCTTGAAGTCAGTCCTTCCAGAGGACAGTTGGGGTAGGTTTCCTGAACTGCCCCTCACCAAGTCCCTGAAGCAAAGATGGTGGGACCAACTCTTCTCTCTTCCACACTTCCCTAGGGTTTCTTCCAGCTCCAGCAAGCATGAACCTATGGACATAACATTTCTTCTTGCTTCAAAAAACCTAGCTGTAGTAAGACTCCCCACAAATCAGGGGAATTCAAGTCAGGTTAGGTGGCTTAAGAAGTGAAACAGCCCCCTGAATTAGTGGTATTACAGAATGTAGAAATAGGGGTAGGTCATTCACCAAGGCAACGTGTTGTGGTGGAGAAAAGAGGACTGGAGTGAGAAGAAAAGCCAGGTCCAAGTCTGGGCCCTGGCACTTTCTGGCTGTGTGTCCTGTTTTCTCACATGTAAAATGGGGATAACAGTTGAACTACCTACCTCACAGGGATGTCATAAGGAAATCAGTACATAAATGAGAGGAGCTATTATTGATGGGGATATGTAATGATTGAAGCCCTCTACCTGGGTCCTCAATGAATATTTGTTAAACACCAAATTTTATGAGGGCAAAACTTTATCCAGAGAAGCCCCAACCAGGGCAATACATAACCAGACTATCTCGATTCTGAACATTGGGAGAAAAAAAGTGAAACCACAGCATTATGGAGCCACAAAGCTTTAACAAGACTCTGAACATTTAAAGGTCAAAAGGAAGCTTCTTCAACATGACTAAATGATGAATAAGCATTTTCTAAACCAATACTGTGTGCTACATGTTGGGGGTCCAAATACAGAAGAGCAAGACCTCAAGGTGCTTTCATTCTTAAGGGAGAGCTGACATGGCCAGGGAAGGGTTTTTGGTCTGTGAAATCCCAGGGATGGTGAATGGAGCAATGGGACAGCTCACTATTAACATAACCTTCCAGTGGCAGTGTCCCAGGTAAGGCAAGGACCCAAAGACCCAGGGAATACGGGACTAAGCAAACAAACTCTTCCTGGGCATGGTCTCTGGTGCTATGGTTTGGAGGGTGGGGTAGCAGTGGAGACAAGGAGGGAAGAGTGCAGGGTACGCAGGCATGGTCTTGCCCCACTCAAAGTTTCAGTAGCTCCCCAATCAAGCCCTCCAACCTCCCCTGCCCAGTGCTGATGAACCCTTCCCAACTTCTGCCTCCTATTTCATACTACTCTTCCCCTCCACAAACTCCCCCCTGGCTGGTGCCGCCTTTGGGCACGTGCCCAGGATGGTCCCCATTGCTGTAATATACCTGCTCCTCATTTCTGCTCTCAGAATCCTTACCTTCCTTCAAGGATCAGTTCAGGTGATTCCTCCTCCTCCTCCTTCCTTGATTCTGTGCTCCCCCTCTCCCCAAATGAGTGTTTTTCACAAGTTTTCCACTGTTCAACTTACCTTGTACCCTGGGTGCTCTCAGAGTCTCACCACCCAATGCATGTTCCTTTGAAGCAGGAAGTGCTTTGGGTTTGGATCCCCAGCACCCTGAAAGGTGCTTTATAAATGGCAGGAGCTTAATAAATGTTTACTGAATTGAACTGATATATAGCTAATATTCAGAGGATAATAGCAATTAGATTTAGAGGGGGCCTTAGTGAGCCAATTGCCTCGTTTTACAGACAAGGAAACTGAGGCCCAGAGCCCCAGATCAGGCGAAGAGGATCATAGATTTGAGAACTGAAAGAGACCATAAAGATGACCTAATTAAGGCTGCTCATCTTACAGATAAGGAAACTGAGACCCAGAGAGGCTGTGTTATCCTGTGTTGTCATACAGATAATCAGGAGCAAGAGAGGAGGTGGCAGGACTCCAACTCTACCCGGGACCTTCTGACTCACAGACTAGGGCTCTTTTGGCCACATCCCCATTGCTACTGCCAACCCCAAACATACCAGGGCTGAAAAGCCCAAGTGATAATTTCCATAGTAACTTTAGACACGTCAGCCATCCCCAAGAGTTGATGGAAGAGAGATACTGTGAACTGTCACTAAAATGGAAGGAAGTCTGGAAGTTCCAGTTGACACAGCAACGTAATTCATCCAATTGGCAGACTGAATTCTTGACAGCTATAGGCCTTACTGCAGTAATCTCTTCTGGTGGTATCTGCAGGGGAGGAAGGGGATAAAGGCTGTATACTGCCAACACCTCCACTGTGCGGATTATAACCTTAGCTCTGCACAAATGGAGTTTCTGGATTCATATGATAAAGGACCAAGAACACAAAGAAACAGCCATGAAAGCCCAGTTGGAGAACACAGCTGGGAAGGGGAGGCCACACCTGAATGGCTCCTGGGCCAGCATCGGTTGACTGGCACCAGCACAGATTCAACCCCACCAGGGTGCAGAGCACAGGGCTAGCTCCAAGAGACCCAAAAAGTAAGAAGAAAAAACAGGGTGCCTTCCCTCAAAAAGCTTACCAGTTTCACAGAAATACCCATGATGAAGGCTCTTTTTCCTCTTAACTTAGAAAAATGATTTAGGCTTGCTGGTACATGGGAGAAATGCAAGCTGCTAGAGTTATTTTTTTTTAAAGGTACTGACCCTAATATCCCATGGACTTCCATTTAATCCAAACAAGCATTTATTAATCCCTTAGGATGTGCATAATGACTATGTGTTGGAGACTCAAAGATGAAAAATAGAGCCTGTCCTTAAAGAATTTATGGTACAACTGGGAGTGGAGAAGATAGGACATGTATGCAAAACATGATGAGATCTCCCCTGTGTAAAGCACTTCCAGGCTGACACAGGACTGTCCTCCCAATAGTTCTGTACAATGGAGTAGACATATTTGGATCCTTCTTTTATTGGAGAAGTAAAGCTCTGAGAATTAAAGGGCCTCACCTGCCCACGGTCCCGTACTAGAATTCAGGAGGTTTAATCAAGGTAAATAGGTAAATAAGGTAAAACAGAAAACAAACGAGGGCATGAAAAGGGGCTGAGAAATTGCCCTGCTGGGATTTCTTCACCCCATCCTCTCTAAAGGGAGGAGTCAATTTTTAGTCAGATCAAAGATGGGGGGAAAAATCCATTCCCAACTCTTCAGAAAGATGTGCGTGGTGGATCCCTGCCCAAGTCCGTGTCATCTCAATGGCAAGAGGGGGGAGGGGAGAAGAGATATGATCTGGGGCAGATAGCATCCCTTCAAAACACCTGACTTTGGGGAAATTCAAGCCCTCGGCTAGAGCTGCCATGTGGCATACAGTTTCTTTCCTTGGGAACATTGAGATGACTCCCTAAGTGGAGCACCCACAAAAATGTCAGAGCTGCTTGTTCTATGTGGGAGCCAAGAAAAAGGAATGTACATTGGTGCTGCTTGACTAAGGCAGCTCCTGGAAGGCAGCAACCATGTCAAATGCAAACACAGCACTGGTCCCCAGCACTGTGCAGCAGTGTGGTCTGCAGGCTTAATAAATGTTGACGGAATGGACTGCTGAATGACCACTCCAGAGCACACAACCATTTACTAAACATTAATTCAAGAAGTATTTCTTAAGCACTTGGAGGCCTAGGTTGAGCACAGCAAGACATACAGAGGAAGAATGACAGTCATTACGTTCCAAGAGATCAGAAGCCTTCAGCGAGACTGTGGTAGACTGAACCCCGATGAGAAAAGAAACCACTTTTTCTACCTCCCTCCCTCCTTTCATTTGATCTGAAGCAATACTAGTCCAAATGGGTTCAGGGAAAACCGTTCCTCTTTCCTCCTTAATAAGATGAAATGATGGCTATATCTTCCAGTCATAAGTGCTGAGGGGGACAGGTGGGGAAGAGATGGGGACCCCAAGAGGCTCCATATTTCCTTCTTTTTGAAATAAATCAAGCCACTGGATCTTGATTCAGACCAAGCCCCCCATTCCTCTGCTGTCCTCCTTAAGCTAAGGGCTTCACCTTTAATCAGAGACATCTGCCTCCCAGGCAGGGCAGGTCTGGGAGTGCAATCTTCCTTGGGAACGTAGCCCACCAGGGTGGGGGTGGGAGTAGGAAGGAACATACAAAGTGCTCCACATACGATATCCTGGATCCAGGGGGTTCCCTGTTCCTCAGATGCAGCTTGCTCACACAGCTAAGTACTCACTTCAAAACCTCCCCCACAAATTTCCAAGGAATGGAGTTCATTAAAATCCTGCTGGAGGCCTTTGGCTGGTGAGCATCTTGCCTTATCAGATGGCAAGTCAAATGCAGGCTCTCCTGTCTGGATGGTTCAGAGCAGTCCTCAGAGACCAAGCGGGTCTGATTACAGGAGCACCCATGATTCAGGTAACTCAGAGAAAGTAATGGGGTGCAGCAAGGTGGTGGACTAGAAGGAAAGCTGGCCTGGGAGGCAGACGGCCTAGGTCAGAGTCCCAGCTTTACCACTCCCTTACCAGCTGGCCAATGCTGGGCACTTCACCCAACCTCTTCCAAGTTCCTTTTTCTATGGAGCTGGGAAATGTGGCCTCAGAATCCCAGAGTTTCTGAGTTTGACTGGCATCTCGGCAGCCATCTAGCTCAGCCAACCTGCACCTAGACATGCTTCCCCAGTGATTGGAGACCCACCCCACTGGCCCAGCCAGCCTCTGTCAGAAGCCCCATTCCCTTCCAAGGGAGCCCATTCTTCCACTGGGGCCAGCACTAAAGGTTAACAAGCTTTTCCTGAATCAAGCCCAAATTGACTTTTTTTCAGCTTCTGTTAATCCTTCAGTGCTTGCATCTTAGATCTGCTATTTACTTGTTTCTACTTCTCATTTAATCTTGCTGGGCCTCAATTTCCAATCACATGAGGGATGTTGGAGGCAATCAAGGGCTCTTAACCCAGGGTCCATGAGACTATTTTTCTTAAAACATTTTAATAATTGTATTTCTAGATAATCTGTAACCTTTGTGCTTCATTTTATGCATTTAAAACCATGATTCCAAGAAGGGCTCCATGCCACAGAGAAGGTTCAAGACGCCTGGACCAGATGATCCTGAGGGTTTCTTCTGAGCTCTAATGCTCCGGGGATGAGCACAAGGGTGACAATCCCACTTGCTCCAGTAATCTCACAGGGTTCAAATCAGACCACATCTCTGTGCAATGTCAGCTCTCACTTGGAGCCCAATGGGACAGGGGGAGAGAGGGGAGAGAAATGGGTGCAGATGAGCCCAGAGAGGGACATTCCCACATGTCATAGAAATGGGTTTGTACTACTTTGGTCCTATTCATCCAGACAACAAGGCCTCATTTGGATGTGGCAGCTGAAGAGACCACCCATGGAGTAAGTGAGCAAGCCCTGCCCGTCTGCCTTCTTGGGAGCAGATTTCACTGAGTTATAGTTTGTGTGCAGGGAGCTTAGAATCCTGCCAAAGTTCCAGTCCTTAACGGGCCTTTTTGTTGTGAATTTATCATCAGGGCTGGCAAAGAAACTGAGGCTCAAAGGCAGGCCTAGGCTCAAACCCAAATAGTCCAGTTCCCAGTTCAGGGCCCTTTCACCCCCTAATCAGCTGCCTCTCAAATAACAGTGCCACTGCACACATGGGAATATGGGAAGAATGTAGTGTCTGGAGTTCAAATACTGGCCCTGCCATTTTCAAGCTGTGGGAGCTTGGGCAAGTCACTGAAGATCACTGGGCTTCCATTTCCATATCTGGGAACTGACTAGAAGGTCCCCAAGATCCCCTCCTCGCATTCTAACTCTTACAATTCCACTAAGTGAAGCCCCATCTCATTCTCTTTTTTCTGATCTAAATGGGGACTAACTACCCCAAACTGAGCAGACCCTTGAATGAGGAATGACCCCTTTTCAGTTAAGTGCTGTGCCAACAAAGGACAGGGTCACCTTCTGTAAGGCTACCCCGTCCTAAGAATCCGAGAGCATGTTCTGCACTCAGCTTGACCATACAAAGCTGTGCTTAGGCCTGCCCTTTCTATTTCGGGAGGGGACCGGAATATGCTGAGACCATTACAGATCAAATTATCAGCTGCCTGGTCAAAGTGTCAGGACATTTCCTCCACCTCAGACATATGCCCATGAATCCTTCCTCCAAAAGACCCTTCCCACAAAGGACAAAATAGGAGTACCAGGCTGCTGATTCTTATTCCATCACAGGAAAAACCAGGATGCCTGGGGGACAGGACAAGCCTCAGGGCCACTGGGGAAGCCTCAGAAATTGCCAACCTGTACACACAGGAAGGTTTTCTGAGCAGATAAGCAGATTTAAGGCTATTTTTGGTTTGCTTTTAAAAGGCAAAGGACTGATGGCTTAGAGGAGTGCCAATAGGCTCCGATATAAGCTCTGCCAAAATCTGCCTCACCCTGCCAGCAAACAGAGAGATACCAGAGGAGGTCAAAGACATTTGGGAGCTGAAGGGGCTCCTCCGGCTTTTCCAACTTTGACCTTTTCCAACAAGTCTCTGCTCACCAGCCTCCTGGACTAAGAAGCTACACATTCATTTCTCAGACTACTTAAGCCCACCACAGTGCACTGACACATGGACAGCTGGATCATAAGTACCCGGCATTTACTCGGCCCTCTTGGCTTGCAAGTACTTCACAAGTACAAGAGCCACACAACCTTGTGTGTACCCCAGCTCAGGATGTCCAAATTTCAGGACAGAGGCCACTCCACCGGCTGTAGGTCAAATCATCAAGGACATATTTCTAGGGCCCCATCTATGTGCCAAGGGGACAGGGTCATGGATCCTTGTGCTAGAAGTCCTGGCCTGTGTGTCCTGTTTGTTCTCTGCTGTCAAAAGGGTAAAAGCATCCAGGTTTCCATTAAGGGAAAAAACCTTACTCGGCCCATCTGACAACTGAAGAAACTGAGACAAAAGGGAAGTGACTTGCTCAAAGACATCTGGGTCCAAGCATGCCTGTCCACTCCTTCCATCTGGCCAGGCTGCCCCAGCAGGATGGAGCAGGCAGGTCTCTAATCTGGCCCCAGCTGACTTTCTAAGGTGCTGAAGTCACTTCGAAATCTCAGTTTCCTCCACTGTAAAATGGGGACAATATTGCCAGGGCTCCCCTGAAGATGAATGGAAATATATGTAAAAATACTCTGTAACCCTTAAAGCTTCCCAAGGATCTAAGACTACACAAAAGAGCAAAGCCAGATCAAGCAAAGAAAGGTATGGTCTGGGAAAGTAGCCTGCCCAGGCCTGGCTAAGTGTTTCTCTTCAGTACTCATCTGCAGTGGGGCCAGATAAATTCCCCTACAGTTCCCTGGCAAAGAGATCTAAGGAATGACATTTCCTTTCTGGAGAATGTTGGCAGGTCCTTAAAATTCCTGTCAGTCTGAAAAAACACTCACATTTTTGTTGTTGTTGTAAAAACAATGTTCTCTTCATTATTTGGGGCAGGTGTGCAAGGAAGGAATGCTTAGAATCTGCACAAAATAGTTTACCTACTTCTACAACATCAGACTAATCACTGGGTACATGAAACGAAGGTTTCTATTCTGGGTTTCCAACAAACTCTTGGAATTCAGGGAAAAGTCATAAACTTGTAAACTGGGGAATAATCAAGAGAAACAAACTACAGTTAACTACAATACAGCGTTAACTACAATAATCCTGCTCACAAATACAGTAAATACCCATTAACTCTAACATCAAACAGAGAGTGAGCTCAAATAACCAGAGTTTAGTTATAATGACATTGATGACTGAGACTAAAAGAAAAAGATTATATTCTATACTGGCTGTCAATAGAGACTGAGCACAATTTGTTTACAACCACACATTTATGAAAATGAGAGCTGAGCAGGGGCCTCAGAACCCAGAGTGTCAGAGCTAGAAGGGCCCTTAGAACACAGGATGTCAGAGCTGGGAAGAAGACCTTAGAACACAATGTCAGAGCTGGCAGGGCCCTTAGAACACAGAATGGTAGAGCTGGCAGGGCCCTTAGAACACAGGATGTCAGAGCTGGCAGGGCTCTTAGAACACAGACTGTCAGAGCTGGGAGGGTCCTTAGAACCAAGAATGTCAGAACTGGGAACAAGATCTTAGAACACAGAACGTCAGAGCTGGGAGGAACCTTAGAACACAGACTGTTTGAGAGGAAAGGACAAAGTTAGTTCAGCTTTCTCATTTTGTAAATAAAGACAGTGAGACCCACAAAGGTGAAATGCTCTGTCCAGGGTCACCAAGAGAGCCCAGGGCACAGCTGGAGCTCAAGTCCGTCCCCACTGCATACCTACCAACGGTCTATTTTTTCCCATGTTCCCTCCTCCCTCCTAAACTGACACTTTGTATTTAATTGATAAGATCCTGGAGTTCCACACAGTCCAAGACTCCTCACATTCTTCAGGAACTTACAGCCCAGGTAGAAGGTCTGTGAGGACCTCCAGTTAACAAGAGCACGTGATTGAAGAGGTGCTCTGTTGCCCTGCCATTCTGGACAAAGAAGAGTTTCCCATCCTTCACTCACCTTCATACATGAAGTAGGGAGTGGCTAAGACTCGCTGACCTTCATGTCCAGCTGAGGCCAGGAGAACCCAGAGCGTATTTCCTGGTTTATGCTCTTCCCCAAACTAGACACTTCACCTGCTGATGCTGGGCATTTTCTCTGGCTGGCCCTCATGCCTGCAGTGCTCTCCCTGCTCATCTCCATCTTCTGGCTTCCTTCAGGTCCCAGCTAAAATCTTGCCACCCACAGGAAGCCTTTCCTGATCCCCCTCAATGCTAGTGCCTTTCCTCCAACTGACATTGTCTGTGCACAATGTCTCCGCCACTAGACTGAGAGCTCCTCATGCCTTTCTTTGTAACTCCCGAGCTCAGCACAGTCGCTAGCACACAATACCTACTTAGTTAGTACACACGACTTACTCACATGAGGCAATGTGGATTACTAGAACAACACTGGCTCTGATGCTTACTACCCACCTGTATGATCTTGAATAAATCTCAACTTTCCTGAGTTTCAGTTTCCTGGTTTATAAATACGGGGAAAACATCCTTGCGATGTGTACCTTGTAATACTCTATTCCACCGCACTGCCTTGCTTCAAAAAGGTAACAATGCAGGACAGTTATGCATCCCTAAACATCTCCCAAATATGCCCCCTTCTCTCTCCTCTGGCACTGCCACCCCCCTGGTGCAGATCCTCATCACCTAGATTATTACAATAGCTGCTGCGTGTGTGTGTGTGTGTGTGTGTGTGTGTGTGTGTGTGTGTGTGTG
>NW_020954662.1:359302-517635 GCF_900497805.2 Vombatus ursinus | reverse complement strand
TGTGTGTGTGTGTGTGTGTGTGTGTGTGTTGGGGGGGGGGGGGAGTCCTAGCTGCTTCAAATCTCTCCGCCCTCCAATCAACCATAAAAGTGATAAACAGCAGGTCCCACCATGTCATTCCCCCCCAACCCCCAACTAAGCTCCAGTGTCTCTCTATCATCTCCAGGATCAAATATAAAATCCCATGCTTGGCATTCAAAGGCCTTCCTAAGCTGACTCCCCCCAACCTTTCTAGTCATCCTACACCTTACACCCTACCCTGCACATTGTACTCTTCCATCCAGGTACACTAGCCTCCCTGCTGTGGCTCAAACAAGACAATCCATTTCCAGATGTAGACATTTTCCCTGCTTGTCCCCCCACCCCCCATGCCTGGAACGCTTTCCCTTCTGGATTCTCTGGCTTCTTTCAAGGCCCAGATAAAATCTCACCTTCCACAAGAAACTTCTCCCAGCCTCGCTCAATGCTGCTAGTGCTTTCACCCTGCTGATTATCTCCAAATTATTCTGGGTACAGCTTGTCTGTACGTAGTTCGCATGTTGCCTCCTGCCTTACACAGGGAGCACCTTGAAGGCAGGGAGCATCACTTGTTTTTCTTTGTATCCCCAGCACTTAACACAGTGCCCGGCACATCTAGAGGGCCACATGTGGCCTTGAGGCCGAAGGTTTCCCACCGCTGATCTAGATGCTTAATGAATGTTAAATGACTGACTACCTTAGTTTGCTGCCTTGTTGTATTTGGTCATGTGCCTTTAGATTTCATCTGTGTAATAGGGGTGAGTTGTCTTGCCTGGAGGACTGCAAGCTCCATGTGGGCAAGAGATTGTTTTGGACACGCCAGACACTCAACAACAGCCAATGCAAGCACAGTGTTGCCAAAAGATGGGAAGCCAGGAGGGCCAGCTTCGTGATTCTTCAAGCCCAGCCAGAACAGCTGAGCAGGGAGTCTAAGCTTGACCGCTAGATTCCCCCAGGCCTCCATGTTGCTGACGGGCTCAGGCACAGGCTGGTTCTTGTCAAACATCTCCTCTGACCTTTGCTCTCACCTGCCGCGACAGCTCCTGCTGGGCTTGGCCATCTTCTCAGGGACCTTACCCTTCCTTATGAAGCCCCTTCTCCCCAGCCCCAGACACCCTCCCCCGATTAGAAGGATGTTACAGCCTGCTAACAGCAGGCTGGCTCCTGGAGTAAAATGACAGGTACGGAGGCACACAACACTCGGCTGGCCAGCCAGCCCAAAGGCTCTAAAGCCAGGCACTTACCAAGTCAATCAAGTCACTGAGGTTCTTCTCGATCTGCTGAGGAGGCAGGCGCCTCATTAAGTCCAAGGCACAATCCAACTGCTGGTCACTCTGAGAAAGGAAAGACAGAAGCAAATCAATATGAAAACAAACAGTAATAGTAATGATGATAATAACGACAGCTGACCCCAAAATACCATAGAACCTCAGCAATACAATACACTCAAGAGATGAGCCTTGGACTTTTTTTCTACTACAAACTTAACAATCATCAACAAATATAAACATCTCAATATACAAAGAACAAAAAAAGATTATCCATGGAAGTCCAAACTTCCGTTATGTAGTTTTTTAAAATGAATATCAAGCTCAAGATGGTGGTAATAAAATCACCCTGTTTTCTAAGACATCCCTTTTCAGACATGGACAAGGTATTGATTTGTTTTGCTCAAATATACAGCCACGTTTTTCTAGTGTGGAAAACAAAGTGGATGAAGAATGCAGATATGCATGTGGGCAGGTAATTCCGAGTTAGTACAAATACCCTGGAAGGGGGTTGCAAATAGACAAGCTGACAAGCCCAGACCAGAATGACCACAGGAATTACAGCTGAGAAACCATGCGTTCTTTCGATGACATCACTATAAAAGCCCATCTGTTTAGCACCTATATCCTCACAGGGGAGGGGAGTGGGGTGAGGTGTTATACAGCTGTGAATTATGCAATATCAAAATAAAAAAAGGTCAAATTACAGGTGGTGCCCAGGTTCACAGACAGATGCATAGTGGGCAAAGGGGTCAACATATTACCAAGGCAGGCTCACACATACAAGGCATAAGAAGACAAAACACTGGTATTCAAATCTGGGTGACACTCAGGCCAGAATGATTTCCATTACCCTACTCTATTCATTCCAAACCTTGTTACCTGAATATGACATTCTAAAACCAAACCCCCCGCTTTGTGAGAACCTTCACAGGTATAGCACAAGTGGTCTTTGAACAGTCAGGATTTCATGGGATCACAGACCACAACTGCTAAAACGACCCTAAGGTAGCATCTGTTATTATAACATCTTCTACTGCCCCATATTATAGATGAAGAAAACAGGCCTGACAGAGGTGAATCATTTTGCCCAATGTCATACAAGAGACATACAATGAGCTGTCACCATCCACAGAGCACTGTAATTCTAATGCCACCATTTACTACCAAATAACCTTGAGCACACCACGTAACTACTTCCAGGTCAGTTTCCCTGGGTTACAGAATGGGGATAGCTGTCCTGTCTACCTCACAGCACTGTCAGGAGACTCAAGTCTGATAAACTATGTGAAAATACTTTGTAAACAACTATATAAATGTAATGTATTCATTCAAGTAAATTATTAAGCACCTGCTACAAGCAAAGCACTATATCAGAAGTGAAGAGAATAAGGCAAGCCTTGCCCTCAGAGTTTACAATCCAGTAAGATTCCGTACAAGTTCAACTTACTGTTTCTATTTAAAAGATAACCCCCAACACCCCACCATCCCCCTGGGCCATGGTCACTTGCCATTCATCTGCAGAACCTGGTGCAACATGTACACTATGCTACAGAAAACCTTTCCAATTCAGTCTTGTGCACAAGTATCACTGTTTTACCCCAGGGCCAGCTCACACTAACACCCCTGACAACCTAGGGCTAGCTTTATTGAACTCTGGTAACTAGGAATTCCCTAGTTATGCCAACACGGATTAGTCAAGTGGATGGATTAATGCCTCCTGACTTTGGGTGGGACAGCAGCATAGCTCCCAGCTCAACAGAACACAAAGCCTGCCAATACCTGTGTGCTCTGTGAAGATCTCCCCATCACGAGAGCACCCCAATGAAACGAGGCCCTCTCCTGTCCACAGAAAATTAAAGTAAACTTAAATACTTCAAACTAAATTTATTCAAAGTCTTTAAGCTAGGGTTACTTAAATTTTTTTTTCCAATTGAATGAAAGCAACCTAGCTGAGACTGTGTTCTGAAAATCTTATAATATAAAGATGGGTTTGAGATCTGTAGGTTACTCTCGACCTGGTTCTAGCCCACGTGTAAAGGTGGTTTACTGGGATGCGACTGCTACGGCCACTGAAGCTTCTTGGAGCCACGGTGAGCCTGGAGTGCCAGGTAACCACCAAAGGGGGATGGGTAGCCTGAGAAGGGCTCAGCAAGCCCTCACCCCAGAGGTGCCAGTCCTCCCTGAACACACACACACTTTGCCTATTCAATACAGATACCTTGGATGGGCAGTGGAGACATATAAGCAGAACCCAGAATTTAAGTGATGGATAATATGCTGGATTTAGGAAACTTCCCAGTACTTGCAGCTCTCTGCTGCAAAAGCCTGCTCCATAACTCTGACTCAGCGGTTAGCGAGCCAGAATACCCCTGCTCCCTAGGGTCCCTTTCTGATCCTCCCTCTGCTGTCATCTCCTCTGAGATTCACTCTATCCAAATATATCAAATCAAGTCAACGAGCATTTATTAAGTATTTATGATGGGCCACAGTTCCAGGGGTGGGGAACCTGCAGCCTGGAGGCCACATGTGGTCTTCTAGGTCTTCGGGTGTGGCCTTTGGACTAAGTCCAAGTTTTACAGAACCCATCCTTTTGTTAAGGAGATCTTTTCTGTAAAGTTTGGATTCAGTCAAAGGGCAGCACTTGAGGACATATAGGTTGCTCACCCCTGGGCCAAAAGTTGTGAAAAGTACTAGAGATATAAGGAAGAGCAAAAACAATCCCTGCCATCAAAGGGCTTCCACTGAAATGGAAGAGACAACATGTAAATAACTAGGTCCATACAAGACATCTAGACATCTGGAAGGTCATCTCAGAAGGCTAGCAGCAGCACTAACTCACAAGGTTGTGCTCCGGCTCATTCTCATGTAAAAAGTCCCACAGAAAGGTTAGTTATTCTCCATCCTCCAGAGAAAGATCTGGCTGGAACAACGGACTGGTGACATAGTAAGGACAACATGAAGAGAGCTCAAGGAAGGCCTCAGTACATGAGGGGCAGCCCAGTTTCCTGCTGGGGAGCCTACAAGGGCCATGGATGAGAACTGTGTGGCTGGACTGAAGGGAGGGGCAGATGGAGCAGCGTCCCCTTCAATGAGTTCATCGATTCATGGGCATATGGGGACATCAGAACATCCTCCCAAGCTCCCCTGACCTAGGAACGGACATGCCCTTTTCTCTGCTTAGTTTGGCAGAGGCAAGGGTGGGATTTTCTCCAAAGCTCCAACATTAACTCCAACTACTCCTAAAAGGAGCCCAGCCTGGCCTATATTAAGAGATAGAACTATTCTGGCATCTATCTACATACAAACAATTAATGTGCTCAAGGGATTAAAAAGTTTGTTCTCTCTTCCAACAAAGTCAAACAAAACCCCCTTTTTCTTCTGATTTAAAGCTTGCAAGCTAAGCCAATGCTTTCTTCACAGAGAGGCAAAAGCAACCTTTTGCCTCTCCTGGCTTTGTCTCGAGTAAACCACATCTCAATGAATTCATGAAATCATACTATAGACTTTCATTTGCAGACCAGCCACCATCACCCTTTGAAACGTTCAGTCTGTTTTCTGCCACGTGTTCAGAACAAACTGTGCTCCAGGGCTATATGCAGAAGAACTCTCAGGCAAACCCCTAACCAAGCCGCAGCTCATCTAGAGGGCGTATCTGCACATTCTGGATTAATAATCATTGTTTGAAGTGTTTCTCCCACTGACTGATTGTGCTCTAGCTCTATCCCTGGAGAGAGCAACCATGATTATAACCATGCACGGAGGGAGATGTCTCAGCAAGTCCAAACTCAGACATTCCCTTTGGATGACTCGCTGGGTCCAACGGAAGACTCAAAATCCCATTAAGTGGCCTGAGAGATGGTGGCAAAGGCATGATTCCTTTAACCTCTGGGGCATCCTGGCTCGCTAGCCCTGCATCCCCTAAGCTAGGCTTAAGACATAGTGCATTACAAGGCGCTCTGAAAAATCTCAAGTGAAGTTGTTGGAAGCAAGTTAAAGAAAGAGCTAAGAAACAAGGGCTAACAAAGGACCTTCCTCTACCCCCCCCCCCACAATCAATTTAATTAAGAGGCAAAGGGATGTAGGTACTTCTATGCATCTTCTGACTGATTAGCAAGCCCACATTTATTTTCTCTAATTTGGGCAAGTGTTTTCTCCCTGCTCTTTCTAGTGTCCTCATGCATTCTAAACATCCTTGCCTTCTTGACAACTGAGGAACCAGGCATGTCTATAGACGCAAAAATATTGTGATTTTCTTTAGAAATAAAAAATTTTCATCTTAATATCTCAATTTTCCTTGCTTTAGTGGATTTTTTAAAAATGCATTGTGAGTTGATGCAATTTTTGAGCTATTTTTAATTTCCAGGCCCTTCTAGTATTAACTAGAAGAAACCAAACAACAATCAGCATTTTTCTTGATAATCTCATGAATACCCAGTATTGGAAGCACGCTGTGTGGTACAAAAGAGTTACTCATCTGCTCTTACCTTCTGTCTCCCCCTTGCCAGGCATGGCTGTCCCTTCTCACTCCTACCCCTGGACCCGGCCTGACTCTACCGCTGGCTTCACAACTATTGCTCTGTGCTCTCAAAACAGATAACCAAGCTTACTTCTTAAGCACTGTATAGTCCATACAGATACCTAATTTTTATTTTTTTAAATAATTTATTTTTAGTCTTCAACATTCACTTCCATAAGCTTTTGAGTTTTAAATTTCTCCTCTTCCCTCCCTAAGACGGTGCCCAATCTGATATAGGCTATACATATACATTCCTATTAAACATATTTTCACATTAGTCATGTTGTAAAGAAGAATTAGAACCAATAGGAGGAACCATGTGGAAAGAGGAAACAAAACAAAACAGAAGAAAAAAAAGAGCAAATAGTATGCTTCGATCTGCATTCAAACTCCATAGTTCTTTCTCTGGATGTGGATAGCATTTTCCATCATAAGACTTTTGGAGATACCTTAGCAGATGCCTAATTTTAAGAGGGAACTACTTATAAGTTAACATTGTCATGTTTTCATGGTTAAAAATACATTAGAAGTGGTCAATTTAATGTTCAATAGACTTCTTATGTAAAATTATATTAGTTCATAATGAATGATTTTTTTTTTAAATGAGGGAAAAGGTTATCAGAGCATCTTCTAATAGACCAGCATCTAGCTTTTTGCTAGTTTGATGATGTAGCTATCTGGGGGTGGCAAAGGGGCTCAGAGAACTTTTTTGGATTATTTTCAGGTTTATGGCTATCTTCTAGAACAGTGATGTCAATACAAATAGAAATGGATTCCTGGGCCCACACTGACTTAGAAAACCTCAAATTAACATTATCTGTGTTGTATTACATTATTATTTATTTTGTTAAATATTTCCCAATTACTGTCTAATCTGGTTCTTCCCTCCTCTCTCCCACTCAGGACTTTTGTGGGCTTCTGTTCTCAAAGACTGAGGCAACCACTGAGTCTAATAGCCAGATAAGTGGGGTGTGACCATTTTTTTTTTCCACGCAACTGCCTCTTGATTTTGTCCCCTACTCTACTTAATTCACAACTGTATATTCAGCATCTTATGATCTGTAGGTGCTGAGGCTATAAAAATGAAAAAAAGACCCTGCCCTCCACATGTTTACAGTCTACATTACAAAACTCATTACCAACTCAATGAAATATAAACTCTCGATCCTCTCCACGGTCTGGCTCCAATCTACTCTCTTCTGCCTTAGCTTGCACTACTCACTCTCTGAATGGCCAAACTCTCCATTCTCATCCCCAACTGTCACCACTTCTCCTGCCACCTTCTTTTCCCCTTTTCATACAATCCAACCCTACAACTGAAATGATGGGGGGTGTCCCTCCCCATACCCATGTGAAGAAATCTGCATTATTGTGCAGAATTATGGTACTGACAGCACCATTGTCCTCTGGCCTGGTAACATCATGCCCGGAATACCATGCGAGCACAAAGAAAAGAGAAGGGGCTGGGGCATGGATCCCTTGAAGAACCTGGAGAAACCTCAACTTTGGGCAGGGTAACTTCTTCAAGTACAGGCTTGAAGGTTGCCACGGATGGGTGAGATTGAACGTGCTCAACGTGGCCTCACAAGGAGGTCATCCCCAAATAGAGCAAATACATTCCTGTCTCCATGCCCTGGCCACATACAAGGCAGAGTGGAGTCTACCTCTGGGGAACAGCTCCATGACGGGAAATCCTTAGGGTCTTCCCATGACAGCTGATGAATTCACAGCTTTTGAATTCCTGATCTTCCAGGATTCCAACACACTATTCTTGAATCTATTCCTACTTAGCCTAATAAGGACTTTTAGGTTGGTATGGTCTTCCTCTACCTACATTTCAGATTTTCAAACACAATAGAAACAACAACAAAAGTTCACACTGAAATAAGCCTTTACGTGATTCTCTCACTTAACCCTCATTACAGTACCAGGGAAAGGAGACTTGGGGAAGCTGGGCAGCTCATCTAGGGTCATACAGCTAAGTGTCTGAGGCAGGATTTGAATCCAAGACTTTACGCCTCTAAATCCAACTCTCTCTCCTATGATGCCACATGGCCCTTCAGAATGCTCTTGGAGATGATTTTGTCCATTTATAGACAGGAAAGCCAAAGCCCAGAGGGATAAAGCAATTTATCCAAGTTCACCTGGCTAGTCTGGTTAAAGAGCCAAGGCCAAGGCCTGTCTCCTGATTGCCACTGAAGGGTTTAGGTTCCCAGCCCAACATAAGACTTCCTGACTATCTTACTTAGTGAGCACTTGCAAGGTATTTATTCTTGTTGTTATTCCTGGATAATTGAAATAGTGTGGTTAAGCAGAAATATTCTGGATTTGGATGAACAAGTCGTGGAGCCAAACCCTAGCTATGATGCTTACTAGCTGTCACAATACCACTGAACCTCAGTCTTCTCAGCAGTGAAATGGGGATAACAACATTTAAACCATAACTTCAAAAGGCTACTGTAAAGGAAGTAAGTGTTTTGTAACCTTAAAGCACTATAGAAAGGTCCACTAAAGCTGAACTGAAATGAGTGGCCTTTGAGAAACAATAGCTAAAAAAGGGCAGTTTTCTACAGTTAGCCTTATAGAACAGGATAAGCCGTGGACTGATCTACTATAGACAAACTGCAGAAATCCTGTCACTTTTGACCAAGAACCCTATCTGACAAGTCAGTGTATATATAGCATATTCATGAATACTATGGTGGCCATGTTGAGCTCTGGTGCCACTTTTTCCAAAAGGCCTTTCTGATCCCCTCCAATTGTTAGTGTCCCCCACCACTCCGCCATTCTGCAGAAGTTGTACGTATGTTTTTTTTGTGTGTGTATTTCGTACAGCCCTATCTGTGTGTATGTTGTTTCCTCCAGTAAAATGTAAGCTTTTTGAGAGCAGGGATTACTTCATAGGCTCATAGGATCCCAGATCTCAGATCTAGGTAAGGGACCTTAGAAGCCATTTAGAACACTCTTTTCATTTTACAGAATAAGAAACTGAGACCCAGGGAGGTTGAGTGATTTACCCAGGGTCCCACAGGTATGTAAGTATCAGAGAGGGGACCTGAACCCAGGCCGTCTGACTCCAGAGCCAGTGATCTCTTCCACTGTACTGTGGTCCCTGAGGCTAGCACAGAGTCTGATAGACTCCAAACACTTAATAAATGCTTACTAAAAGAACTAAAAGCAGTGAAGTCCTTTTGACCTCATCCTTCTTTGGTGGTCAGAAAGTTTCCTGGACTCTTATCCTAGGAAAGAGCATAGCTGTATGATTTCTCATCAGCTGTTCATTAATGTTCCACAGATGTCCTGGGCCACTTTTTCCTCCTTGGTCTGATGAACCAAATAATTAATTCCTCCACTTGGTTAAATGACAGTTGAGCATAAAAACTTAGGCACTCATGAGCAGTGCATGCCAGCTCTATAACATCAACCATCTAGAGCTATGGAGCTATGAAGAGGAGCCTGGAGAGGCCTTTCCAGGCAAGACAAAGTGGGAGATGGGGAGGCTAGAAAACACCAACTTTCTCGCTTTTCAAATCATGGACAAAGCTGATTTGGATTAGGGTGGTGGCCCCTGGCCAGCAGGAATAGGGATGAGAGAGCATTTCTTCACATTTAAGATAGCTTCATACAATGAAACTTCTCCCTAAAAAGATTTACAAGTTGGATTAGGGCAAGGATCTACGATGTGGATGGGGAAGGACTCTGACCTCCTCCTGACATGGTTTTCAAGGGTGTGTACGTGTAGGGGTTGAGGAATGGAGCTATAATGGAAGGATCTTTGGGATCACTCTGCAGGAAGTACAAATTAATAAATCTGAAAGAGAATAGGAAGATTTAAATGATTTAGGATAAAATCAAGGCTCTGCCAACACAAATATTTCACATGGAAAAGGGTAGCTCTACTTTATGACGTGAGCCCAAAGGAAGGTTTAAAGGGGGGAAAAGTTCATACAAAAAGTCATTTCATTTGGTCCATTTCTCTTCCAGGCTCCCTGGGTTCCCATTCAGGTGCCTGTACATCCATAAATACAGGAGTCTCGACTTAGCAACCTTGTGCCTGTTCCAGTCATGTGCCCTCTCCTACCCTCACGGGGCACAGTGCACCACAACACACTGCCAATGGCGCTGAAGAACCCTAGACTTGGGCCATCCAGTATAAGGAGTCCCCAACAAAGCCTCTCACACACACCATACTCAGCCTTTAAGTAAAGACCTCTGGTAAGAGGAAAGCCATTCCACGTTGTCCCAGGACAGCCCCTTCCAATTTGGGGAAAAGCTTTAAATACTGGGGACCTTTTCTGTTTCACTAGCCCCCTCTGCCTCTAGCCCAGCACCCTCAGTGCAGGGACCAGAGACCCTTGCCTTAGAGGATATAATACTTTCAACTGGGAAATTCCCTTCCTGGAGCCCTATTGCCCAGACTGGTGTAGTGTTTGGTTTGTTTGTTTTTTAATTTTTATTCTCTTAATCTCCTCCATCATCCATCTCTTGATTACTCTTACATTGTCAGTTTTGCAGCATCATTTGTTGTTCAGTTGTGTCTAACTCTTTGTGACCCCCTTCAGGCTTCTCTTGGCAAAGACAGCGATTTGCCATTTCCTTCTCCAGATCATTTTACAGATAAGGAAACTGAGGCAAACAGGGTTAAATAACATGCCCAGAGTCACACAGCTAGTGTCTGAGGCCAGATTTGAACTCAGGCCTTCCTGTCTCCAGACCCAGCACTCTATCCACAGCAGACCCTGTCCACTCTACCTGAGCTGGACCATTACACCTCCCACCAAGTTCTCACCAGTCACCTGATTCATCCCACATCTCTGCCACTTTACAGTTCTGAAATCACAATCAAAGTACACTGATACTGATACTGGAAAGAGCATGTTGAGCTATTCCCCTATACCTTCCCTAATTAACTTTTTAACTTTTCAGACCAGCATAGCCTTTCTTAGCCACCAAACTCCATTGAGAGGCTTTGTCTCCCTTTATTGTATCATTTGCTGCATCCACCCCACCCCTCCACCCCCCAGTGGCCCCTTTCTACATTTCTGTATCTAAATCTCCAGGGCTCAGCCACAGGTCCTCACGATGCTTTTCATTCATTTATCACATGCAGAGTAAATGGGCCTCTCCACAACTTCACTCACTGCTCCTGGTTCTGCCCTCTTCCCCAGGTTAGCTCAGCAAAACCTCAAAAACTCATAAAGGAGCTCCAGAAGCAGGCACCATCTACAAGCATTTATCTGCCACAGTTCAAGACCCAAGCTTAAACAATTTAAAAAATCAAGATTTGCTGCCTCTTTCTACTGTTATAATATACATGACGGGAGAATAAATGCAGCCTGGAGCCAATCTCCAGGACCCTGAGTTCCCAAATGCAAAACTACCAGAAAACCAACTTTACCCAAGTCAGAAAGGCTACTAGGCTGGGCTCCACCACAGACTAGCCTGATTAAGGGTAGAAGATGGTCCACCAGGACATGAATATTTTTGGACACAGAAGGCAGCTAGCAGTGCACTATAAAGAGTGCTGGGCCTAGAGTCAGACATGAGTTCAAATCCAGCCTCAGATATTTACTAGCTATGTGGCCCTATAGTTTTGCCTCAGTTTCCTCAGTAATGTGAGGATCATAATTAGCACCTACTTCCTGGGGCTACTGTGAATATCAAATGAGATAATATTTATGAAGCACTGAGTACAATGCCTGGCACATAGTAGGTATCTAATAAATGATTGTTCCCACCCCAACAATTCACTAAACCACGTGCAAACAAATGGAGGAGGTCATAGCTACACAGTCCAAATGCAGGAGGTTTTGAAAGCAGTGAAGCAAGGTAGCTAGCACCATAGCTTTCCCCTTAGCTGGTAAAGAATAATTAACACTTCAACATTTTAAATGAAATGTCCTGAAGGTTTGGTCTGATACCACGAATCTCCAACATCCTGGAAAAGCAGTTAAGCCCAAAAGTCAATGCGCCCTTTGGGAGAAGAAGGCCGTCTGGTACCATACATCCACAAACACCTTCCTCCTTTACTTCTGATAGACTAAAGACACTGCATGGGCTATTTACCAAGAAAGCCCAGCAAATGACAAATGTTTACTCCCACAGCCCCCCTTCCTGGAGCTCTCTATTCCATCTCTATCCAGAACTAAAGGTCCCAATCTGGTGACCCCTGGCTCTAGCTGAGCTGCTCCCCTCAAGAAGCTCCCACAGATATATCTATACCTATGTCTGTATCTGTATCTACATCTACATCTACACCTATACGGAGTGATAGACAGAGGGGAAATATTCTGAATAGCAAAGTACATAGACGGGTGAGAATTTCATTTTTAAAAGTCAGTCAGTCAGTAAGCATTTGTTAAACACTTCTGATGTGCCAGGCACCATGCTAAGTGCTAGGGATACAAAGAAAGGCAAAAGACAGATCCTGCCCTCAAGGCGCTCACAATCTAACGGGAGACAACAAGCAAACAAATACATACAGACAAACTGTAAACAGGATATACCGGGGGAAAAAAAATTAACAGAGGAAAGACACTAGAATTAAGAGGGACTGGGAAAGTGGGAAGGTGGGATTTTAGTTGGGACTTGACAGAAGCCAGGGAACTGGGAGGCAGAGATGAGGAGGGAGAACATTCCAGAAACAGGTAATTCTCAGAGCTAAAATGTGGAGATGTGCAGTGCCTGTATGAGGAACAGCAAAGATGACAGTACCACTGGATCAAAAAGTACATAATGAGGTATAAAGTGTAAACAGACTGGAAAGGTGGGAGGAGGGGGAGAGGGCTAGATTACAAAGGTCTCTGAACACCAAACAGAGAATTTTCTATTTGATCTAAAGGTGATGGGAAGCTGCTAGCTTACTGAGTAGGAGGATGACATAGTCAAGACTTGCACTTTAGGAAAATCACTTTGGGTGCTAAGTGAAGGATGTATTGGCAGGGATGCCCATCAGCAGGCTACTGGAATAAACCAGGTACGAGGTGATAAAAGGCTGCACCAAGGTGGTAGCAGGATCAGAGGAGAGAAGAGAACATATTTGACAGAGTTTACAACACATGTGAAATTGATGGGCCTTGGCAATATATGGATAGGGAGGTGAGATGTGGGAAGGGACTGAGGATGATGGCTAGGTTGCAAGCCTGAGGGGCTGGGAGGACAGTTGTACCCTCTACAGTAACAGGGATGTATGAAAGAGGAGAGGGCTTGGGGGAAAGTTCAATTTTGAGTTCAATAAACTCAGTGTTGAGTTTAAGATGTCTAGGGGGCATCTGGTTGAAGATGTCTGGAAGAAGATGTGAGATATGAGACTGCAGGTCAGCAGAGAGCATTAGGGCAGAATAGATAGATTTAAGAATCATCAGCATAGGTTTGATAATTAAATCCATAGGGGCTAATGAGATCACCAAGTAAAACAGAATAGAGGGAGAAGACAGTCCAGAACAGAGCCCTGAAGAACACTCATGGTTAGAGATGTTATCTGGATAAAGATCTAGAAAAGGAGACTGAGAAGGAGCAATCAGAATAGTAGAAGGAAAACCAAGAGAGTGGTGTCTTGAAAAACTAGAGAATATCAAGAAAGTGATTAATAACATCAAAGGTTGCAAAAAGGTAAAAAAGAATGAGGACTGAGAAAAGGCCACTGGATTTGGTAGTTTGGAGATCACTGGAAGCTTTGGAGAGAACAGTTTCAGTGGAATAATGAGGTTGGAAGCCAGATTGTAGGGTGTTAAGAAGAGAGGGAGAGAAAGGGAAGTACCAATTGCCAGCTTTCTTAAGGAGTTTTGCCACAAAGAGCAGAAGAGATATAGGACAATAGTCAGCAAGGATCAAGGACAGCTTTTTGAGGATGGGGTAACACAAACATGTTTGCAGGCAGAAGAAAAGGAGACAAGGAGAGGTTGAAGACATGAGAGAGTGGGAATGACAGAGGGGGCAATCTGCTGGAGATGTGATGGAATGGGATCACCTATGCAAAAAGAGGGATTTGCCTTGGCAAGGAGTACAGCCACCTCTTCATGTGGGACAGGGGTGAAGGAGGAGATAGTGACAGAAAGTCCAAGTGATAGGAGATGAGGAAGAGGGGAGAAGAGGGGGCTTGTGAATGGCCTCTATTTTTTCTGTAAAATATGAGACAAGGCTTTCAGTTGAGGGGATAAGGAAAGACAGAGCCATGAGAGGTGTGAATAGGGATGAAAAGGTTTGGAAGAGCTACTATAGAAAGTGGGATAGCTGAGAAAGGAGGCTGACAAGAAAGACTGCCTGGCAGCACTGAAAGTCCCATTTGGGTTATGTAACATAAATTTGTAATGGACCCAGTCAGGACAGTTGCACGATTTTCTCCACCTTTGTTCAGCAGTGAAGGCAGCGGATGGTTGATCCAAGGGACCCAAAGCTGAAGCTTGCAGGAAATAACTGGCAAAATTATGAGGGAGCCAGGAACTCAAGTGAAGAGGACAGCACAGAGTAGAATTGATTCACCAAGAGGTCAAGATGGGGAAAAGAGAGGGACTAGTGCAGAGCTGATAGTCTCAGAGAGTCTAGAAATTGGAAGTCATGGTGTAGACAAAGAATAGGGTTTGGCATGGGAAGGGAGAGGTGGAAAGCCAATAGATTATGGCTGGAAAAGAGGATTTCAGAGGTCTTGACATAAAGGTAGGTTGGTAGTATCATCTTTGTATATGAATGGCACCATTTTTACTTTTGGAGTTATGTGATGTTTTGAAGAACAGAAATATTACATTGTTATTTCTGAAGAGAGACATATTGCATAACAGATTACTACACTGTGTGTATAAAATATATACATACACATATACAAATATACATACATGCACATACAATAAAGCACAGAAAAGTACTTTCTCATGGAACTTTAAAAAAATTTAAATGCTTTTTAATTCATTTATAGGATCTAGACTTAGATCAGAGCTTACTTAAGAGACCAATGAAGCCCAGTCTCCTTATTTTAGAAGGACATGAGGCCTGGAGAGTGGAAGTCACATTAGTAAGTGAACAACTTTCAACAAGATCTAAAAATGGGTCCCCTCTTCTAAGAAATTGTTTCACCTAGCCCCCTCATTTTAAAGTGGGAGCCTAAAGCCCAGAGAGGGGAAATGATATGAATGAACTTCAAGAAAACAAGGGAAAAGCAAAAATAAAAATATTGTCGTTCTAGTTACCATCCACACTTTTCATGATTGTAGATGTTCCCTCCACCAATGCATATCTCCATATTAGTAGCCAGTCTTCAGGACTGGCCAAGTGGCCATAAACAATTCGTGACCCAGGGCCAGCCAAATGGAGAGAGGAGTAAATATCCAAATGGGATCAATAAGAAACTGCTTTAGCAGGCATTTCAAACTTTTCATCACTTGGCCCCTTCCTACTTTGCCACTCTTCTTATACTTTACTCCCCCTCCATGTACTTTTTTCAGGGGAGGCAACTGGAGGTTAAGTGACTTGCCCAAGGTCACATAGCTCATGTGTGTCAAGTGTCTGAGGCCAGATTTGAACTCAGGGCTAATGCTCTATCCACTGCCCCACCTCCCATGTACTCTTTAAGATACAGTTACATCGGCATATTTTCAGTTCCTCAAACATAATGCTCCATCACCTGTCTCTTGGAATGAAAGGAGGAACAAAGTATTTACTAAGTGCTTCCAATGTGCTTTCTCTCCTCTCAGTCCCTCATGCCATCTTCATCTCCACCTCTTGGTCTCCCAAGCTCTCTGCAGGAGGTCTTTCCCAGTCCCCCCAGCTATTAATGACTCCCCTTTCAGATTACTCTCCATCTACTCTGCACAGATCTACGTACGTAGTTATTTGTATGTTGTCTCCCATTAGAGTGTATACTCCTTGAGGGTAATGACAATTTTTTTCTTTTTAGCTCCCACATTTAGTCCAGGTATGCCAGGTAATAGATGCTGAAATTCAGTGAATAAGATCAGCGAAAGAAACCAGCCAGCAGCTTGGAGTAACAGAATCAACTGTTTTGTTAGGTTCTTTTCTTTGACAAAGAGGTGAGTATCGACTCACTTTTCCCTTGCAACCTTTGAATCCCAAGAGAAAGATAGTCTTTAGATGGCTTCTGAATGCTCAGCTCTCCAAACTTACTCTAGATGGGAAAGACATCCATCCACGTCTTGTTTTTAACCTCCCACCACCCCTTACATCAGGGAGGGGTGCTGGCACATGGGCTGCAAGGTCACGATCCTTACTGAAGGATCATGGGAACACTTATGGAAACCCTTGTTACTGCTCTACCAGCTGAAATCACCGCCTAAGAAGAGCCTGGAAGACTAGAGAGTATTGGATTGAGGGCAAGGAAGCAGATGCTTCTAACTTTCTGACTTCAAGCAAGTCATTTAACATCTCAGAAGGTTGGACTTGAGGACCTCTAAAGTCCCTTCCAGCTCTAATCTAGGATCCTACGAAAGAGTTACTGCTTCTTAGCATCATGAGCCCATCTACCTCTTTTTAAGTCCCAAAGCAACTAAAACAGACTAGGGCAGTCATCAGACCTGGAAGAGGCCTTAGAAATCGCTTAACCCGACCTTCTCTTATAGATCTTATAGACTGAGGGAGTGACTCTGAACTTTCTTTCAAAACCATGGAAAAAAGACCTCTACTAATACCTTCTTCCTCTTGGCATGGAAGTAACTCTGAGTTCTTGAAAGCAAACACCAAAAGAATCCAACCTCTGGCTCTCCCAGGCTGGAAAGACTTCAAGTAGAGGCTGAAGCAAGAGACTGTGCTGCCTGACATCTAGGGACGGAACCGCCTGAAGTCAGAGAAGTTCAATGCTAAAGAGGAGTCACAACTTTGGGAAGGTTTTCATACACAGCAATTAAAAAAAAAATCTCTACTAGGATGGAGAGAGGCTGGTATCTTTGCTAGTGAATGGAGCAATGCCCAAATCACAGCTTCTTCCACTTTGAAGGGGCCACAGAGGCCCCTAATCTAAATGGCTCTTAACAGAAGATCTCCTCTGAGGCATCAACCCACTGTCTCCCAAATCTGCTCCTCTACAACTCCCTAATTACTCCTAGATTGGCCTGCTGAGCCTGAGCAGCACAATACCTCTTGGAAATAACAGCTTTTCACATCTGAAGATAGCTTCACATGCACTCTCTTCCCAATCTTCTTCAGTTAAATTTCTTAGTTCTTTAAAATAGCTAATAATAAAAGCTAACATGTTATAGTGCCTACTATGTGCCACTGTGCTCAGTGCTTTACAATTGTTATTTCATTTGATCCTCACAACAAACTTAACATCGATGTGCTATTATTATCTTCATTTTATAGATGAAGAAACTGAGGCAAACAGAGGTTAAGTGACTTGCCCAGGATCACCCAGCTAATGAGAGTCTTAGTTGAGATTTGAACCTGGGGTCTTCTGACTTCAAGCCCCAGCACTCTATCTACCATGCCACCCAGCCCATGCCTCATATAACACGCTTTTGAAACCTTCCCTCTCTCTAGTAACCCCCTCCCTCTGGATGCTCTCCAGTTTATCACTGAAATCTAAGTCCCTCAAAGGGCATAGAAATGAAGATGAATAAAGATTTGTGCCTCAATTTCCCCATATGTAAAATGAAAGAGCTGAACTAGATGATTCCCTTTTGGCCCTAGAACTAAAATGGGTATAATACACCTGCGTGCCTTTGCAAACTATAAACCCTAAATGTGGAGGGGTTCCACAGATGGGAGCCATTATTTTCACAGATAATAAAAATAAAATCTTTAGCCTTGCTCTAGTTCAAGACATCTGAATTTCAGAATAAAGAAGTTTCACTGTTAAAGAATTTTTAACGATTAGTAATACAAGACGAGAAGGGAAGTTTCAATAGCAGTAGATCTGACAAAGATCTGGGGGTTTCAGTAAGGTCAATCCGGAGTAAGCACATGGCTACTATGGAAATGTTTTGCATGACTTCACACGTATAATCGATATCAAATTGCTTACCTTCTCAAGGAGAGGGGAGGGGAAGGGCAGGGAGGGAGAGAATTTGGAACTCAAAATTTTAAAAAATGAATGTTAAAAATTTTTTCCATGTAATTGGGAAATACTTAAAGAAATAAATAAATATACATTTTTTAAAAACAGGAGTAAGCAGTGGGATCAGGATAGGGACTGGATCTGTGATTTCATTTGTACAGGGTATTATTTCCAGGTAAGAAAACTCCCTTCTCTCCACTTTAGAGTCTAACAGAGGCTAGCAAAGTTAATGTAATCTTGGGCTGCATTAAGACAGGCTGAGCTTCTGGGAGTAGAGAGGTCTCACTGTAGTCAACCCTCAAGCAGACCTCATCTGAAGAATTGGGTGCAGTTCTGGGCATTTAATGAGACTGAGGAGCTACAAGGTGTCCAGAGGAGGACAAGCAGTATGCTAACAGAGTCTGTGTCACATAAAGCTCAGATGAAGGAAGTGGGGAGATCTCACTTCAAGGCTCAGGGAGGATACAGGATAACTGTGTTCAAGAACATGAAGGACTGTCCTGTGGAGGAGGGATTCAACTTGACCTCTGACCCAGGGGCAACTGACCAAAGTGGTGCAGGGACCAATTTAGGCTGAGGAAAAACTCTGATCCAGACGGCATCGAGTTATCCTTCTCAGGGAGTAATCTTCAAGCAGACACTGGACGAGTGTCCGCAAGGTGTGTTATAGATAGTGAGGAGTCCTTCTGAACACGCTTGGACTACACGGCCACCAACATCTTCCAGCTCTCAAATTCTAGAAAATGTGTCATTAAGCCAGGAGGGAGAGGAATCAGAGAGAATGAGCACTCTCCCTGCCCCCCACCCCCACCTCTCTCCTCCAAACGGGAGGGTCCACATGCTGAAATTCAACAGGATGCCTCCCATCCCACCAAGCCGAGCCACTTGGGCTAGGCCAAAGCTCTCGGAGGCTGTGGGCCCTTAATGAGTTTCATGTTTCCCTGACATTACAGCACTTTTCAAGCACTTGCACCAAGTCCAAGAAAGCACTCCTAAGGGAGGATCAGGAGGAAACATGAAATGAAATTCTGGAGCAATCTGGTCGCTTTGAAGGACTGAGAAAACATAGGGACCTCAAAAAGCCAAATGGCCAAAAGAAACTTCAGCTTGGAATGTGACTCTCTACGCCGTTTCCTGTAAGGATGCCCTGCCTGCTGGAATCTCCAATTACAGCGTTTGTTTCTTTTCAAAGAAAGTTCCATTTTCTCTGGCTCCAGACTTTGGCCGCTTTTGCCTTCACTGGCTTTTCTACCTGTTACAAGCCTACAGCTTTTCAGTATTACAGGAACGAAGTCAACTAACTAGTTAGGTAACATTAACTTTCCAGTAGCTGGCAGCTAGGTGGCATAGTGGAGTGTGTTGTGCGGGAGTTTGGAAGGCCTGAATTGAAATCCTGCCTCAGACACTTTCCAGCTTTGTGTAACCTAGGCAAGTCACAATCTTTCTTGGCCTCAGTCTCTCCACATGAAAAATGAAGACAATAATGGAACCTATACTTCAACTCAAAGGGTTGTTGTGAGGATCAAATAATATTAACATCCATTAAGTACTTTGCAGACTTTAAATACTAGTTATTATTAACCGCTTCTATAAAATATGGACAACATCAATCATTTCAGTACAAGAAATTAAATGGTATTTTCAGCAAAAAGGGAAGGAAAGATGTTTTCCAGTAGTTATGACAACTTATTTATATCTCATAGAATTTAGAACTAGATAGGATCTCACAGGTCAATCACTTAACCTCTGCAGGTCTCAGTTTCTTCAGCTGTAAAATGAAGGAATTAAACTGGATGACCTGGAAGGTTCCGCCTAGCTCTAAATTTGTGATTTCACAACCTAATTCAACACCTTCATTTTACTTGAGGAAACTGAGGCCCACAGGTATGACTTGACTAAAAGACACACAGCTAGCAAAGAACAGAGCCAGGATTCACACTCACATTCTCTTAATTCTAAATCCGACCCAGGCCCTTTCACAACATCTCAGAGTTTCATTGATCTAATGGGTGGGGTTAGAGATTTTTTGGTCTGTTTTTCCCCTCACACATAAAACATAAGTCAGGCTTGTATTAATAATAATCATCTGGAGTCCAGATATGGAGACACATAAGTGTCAGGTATGCATCTCCTGAAAAATCTTTCCTAAGAAATTCCCTGTCTTCAAAAGGGGAAAAAATCCAGCCAGGCGGTGTTGGTCCTGTCATGTTAAGTTTAATAGATATGTTTTTAAATGTTCATTCCCTTGTCTGGGAGATTGAGCTGTCCTAGAATTCTCTTCTAGTCTCAATTCTGCCACTAAGGAGCTGTGAGTTCTTTGGAAGATCACTTCCCTCCTGGCCCTCCATTTCCTCTATAAAATAAGAAAAAGGAAAACTAGGTGAACTCTAAGGTCTTTCCAACTAAAATGATGATTCTTCACCTTCCCCAGGGGTAGTGTCCCCCTTTCCCAACTGCTATGTGTTTATTTTGCATATATCCTGTATTTACTGATATGTGCACATGCTATGTCTTTTTGTTTTTTTAAGGCAGTTGGGGTTAAGTGACTTGCCCAGGGTCACACAGCTAGTGTCAAGTGTTTGGTCTGAGGCTGGATTTGAACTCAGGTACTCCTGACTTCAGGGCCGGTGCTCTATCCACTGTGCCACCTAGCTGCCCCCATACTATGTCTTTCTAATAGATGCTTTAGGGCAAAGCCTTTCTCACTTCTGCAGAATTTCTATCCCTAATGTTTGCTAGCACAGTGCTGGGCACTTTATAAATACTTTTTAAATCTTCTTTTTACCTGGCTCCTTTGCATACCACCACAGCAAGTCTGTTCACAGCAATCGCCAGAAAAAAATATTCCAGCCTGAGGCTCACTTCTGGTGATTTGGGGAAAGTGAGTAGAGAGAGAAGGGAGGGGTGGGACAGTGCCACTCTGTACATGAACTGGAGATGCACTTGTACTTACAAGCCATTAATAAAATTCAAGTTCAGCTTCTGATCTCCCTTCAAAGAAATGTGCGGAGAGAAAGAAAAGGAGGCATCAGCTGAGGTTTACAAACAAAAGTCCAATTCAGGATGCTACAAAAATTAGGTACTGCCTCTCTGTATCCCTTATTATAGAGTTTTTTCCTAACAGATTTTTACCCATGAGGACTCATTAGAAAAGAGTAAGAAAAAAAATATGGAATGTGGTCAAAATGGGCCTTAAGTAAAAATAATCATTTAGATTAGTGGCTGAATGGAATATTACTCATTCCATAAAAAGCACTACAATTTCATGGATCATTGATTCCAAAAGAGCCTATCCCTCTGGTGGAGAAAGTTAGGGACCTAATTTAAACTGTAGCCTGGCCAAGCCAAACCAAATCCAAGGAAAAACTCTGTATCACTAGGAGAGATGGGAAAGGAACCACAACAGAAGGTCTAACTAAGATACAATAAATATTGTACTAGACTAAGACTAGGATACAATAGACTAGACTCTAAGATACAGTAAGTATGAGGAATTCAGAGAAACTTGGGAGATTTCTTTGAACTGATGCAGAATGAAAAAGAACCAAAAGAAGAGTATACCCATTGACTATTTGGATATACTCACTCCTTTTTCCTTACATTCTCAGAAAGCCATAGAGCACTTAGTTGCATTCAAGGTCCTCTACAGCCTGGGTTAACCTATTTTTCTAATGTTAGCTGGAGGAGAGGGCTCCCTTCCTTGTTCACACTATTACTACATGTCAGGGGACCTGCCCCTCCTCTTTCCTATAATTATTCATTCATCCTTTAAGGGCCAGTTCAAGTTCCACACTCTCTGAGTGGTCTTCCTTGACCACTCACAGCTGCTACCACTACCCCATCCCCATTTCCTAAAACTCTCAGGAGCTAGGTCAGATCTTTACTGGTTGGTAAAGTACCTTATAGACCATCAAGGGCAATTCCCTCATTTCCAAGGCCCAGAAGGAAAGTAACATTATCTATACCACTTGTTTAAGACTTATACCACATTTCAAATTGGCCATTATCTTTTTCACATGGGTCTCATCTCCCCACCTAAATCACAAGCTCCAGAAAGGGACATATCTTCTGTCTTATTTTCCTGAACACTTACATGATGCCTGTACATTACTCATAAATTGCTGTTGTAGCTTAGGTGCCAAGAAAACAAAGTAGGGGGTCATATCCCTAGGATGCAGGGCAAGGACATTCCAGGAGCGGTGTGATAGCCTAGTGTATGGAGTGGGAAGGGAGAACAAAAGCCAAACAGAGAAACTGGTTGCTGAAATGTAAAAGTTACATTTTAGGGCATCTTACCTGTTGGGGAAAGACTCTGCTATACTGGAGATCCTGACTCTGCCAGAGTTCTACCTGGATATTATGGATAAGTCACTTTACCCCTCTGAGCCTCATTTTCCTTCTATGGGAAATGGACTTGTTAGACTAGACAACTTTAATAGTCCCTTCCAGTTCTAGAGTCAATATTCCTAAGTCTTAAGTTTTGAGTGGATCTGGATGCATTCATCAACCCTGTGGCTTGTTGCTATGGCTACATCCAGTTACTGTCTCTACCATCAGGAATACATCACCTTGTGATATCTACTTAAGTCTATGTCCTGCCACCCCAAAAAGCATTAGCTACTTGAGGGCAGCTTCCATGCTTTATGCCACTTTGACTCCTCAGCAAAAAGAACACCTTTCATACATGAAGTACAGATTTTACACACACACACACACACACACACACTCTCTCTCATTCTCTCTCCGTCTCTGTCTCTCTCTCTCCCCCCCGATTTCTGGCCACACTGGAATACGTGCTGTTTCCCAAACACGACATTCCATTGCCCACCTTTGTGACTTTGTACAGGTAGTGCCAGAGCCTGCAATGCTCACCTTCCTGCCTCCCCTTCTTCTCCACTTCTATCTACATAGAATTCCATTTCCCTCAGTAGAATGTGAGCTCTTTGAGATCTGATTTCTACTTGTTTCCAAATCTCCAGTGACTAGTGTTGTGCCTAGTATACAGTTGGTATATGGTAATAAGAGCTTCTTGAAATGAAGTGAATAAATGTTAGTTGGCTGTTGCTGCTATGGAGGATAATGATGATGAACATCTTTAAAAGGCAGGGCTCCAGAGTAGGAAATGGGGCAGTTTTGGATTATGCCAAGGTCCTACAAAAGAGGACGTGTGTGTGTGTGTGTGTGTGTGTGTTGGAGGGTGTGTGAGCTAAACAATAAGCCCTTTGCGGGGAAGTACCTTCTGAGCTGGGAGCCCTTCTTCTCTTCTGATGCCTACTCTTAACTCCCACCCAAGCAAACACTTCACTGAATGTGAAATCAGAGCCCTGAGACCCTATGGCCAGTTTTTTTTGTGTGTGAACGGTAAGTAATGGGAATAACATACCCTTCCTTGGGCCCTCAATTTCTTCCTCTGTAAAATGAGGCAGGTGAACTAAATGCTAACGTGAGCACTAATACTCTCTCCATGTCTGAAAGGTCATTCCATAGCCTATGAGCTCTCATTTTACGTACTCAAGATGCTCCTAACATTCTATGTTCTCAGGTCCTTCCTAACTTAAAAAATACTCAAGTGGTATTAATGTGGCACTTGGGAATGGAACGCTAACACACTGATTTTTCCTCTATGTTCTGACTCTCTTTACTAATTGTATCCAAGGGAAAATCATTTCACCTCTCATCCTCAGATTCCTCATCTGTGAAATGGGCATGGTGGCTACTCTTAGCATCCTCCAAGAGAGTGACAGTGATCTTTCAATGTGCTCCTGTTTGTAAAGTGCTCAGTAAAACAAAGTGCTAGTAAAGTCAGCTATTATTAGTATCATTATGCTTTCTGCCTTTAAGGCAGTTGGCAATTAAGCATGGAATTACAATGTGGAATACACCATTCTGCGAAGGCTAGTTCTCTGATCTTGAGCGACTTCAGAGAATGACCCAAGCAAGAGCAGGGGCTGCTAAAACGTTAGACTGGAGCACAACAAAGGCATGAAAGAGGCATTCTTTGGAGGACCTTCAAAGACCCAGTCTGGGTTCCTACATTTGAAGGGTACAGCCAAAGAAAGCACGAGCCAAAGAGTCAACACCTGGAAACCAATTAGCAATTTTCAAGGGGTTTTATGACCCAACACTATTCATGAAATGGAGAAAGTGGTCTGTGCAGCTCTGCCAAAGGTCACACACACAACGAGTCATCGGCAGAAGAAAGGTCAAATTCAAGACCTGAGCCAGGACTATGTGGCTGTAACTGAGTGGGCAGGTACCTCTCCTCAAAAGGGAAGATCAAAGCCGGGGAGCCCATGAGACCCAAGGTCTTATCCTGGTTTCACCTAAGAAACTGTATATGAGGTCAGAGCCCTCTCCCTTTCTGAGTCTTTGTTTCCTCCACTGTAAAATGAAAGGAGTGAACTAGATGATCTCTAAGGCCCCTCCCGGCCTGAACATTCTGGTCCGACTGGTTGAAATATTAACACCACAGATGTGCATTTAGCACCCACAAGGCAGAGTTTCATTCATGGGTCACTGACAGTTCACCAACAGCCAGAATACATCTGGACTGACATCAACTCTCCCCTCCCCAACCCCTCATCCCTTTGCAAGGTTTTCAAAGGATTTGTTTTCAATACAAGCCTTTGAAAATATCTCCTCCTCAAAACCTTCAGGATGGCCTTTTTCAACTGAACAAACATTTATTAAGCCCCTGCTTTGTGCAAGGTACTGCAGTCAGGCACAAAGATGAGAAAGAACCAAGAAGGAGGGAGAGTGGCAAAAGGCTGAATCTTGGAGTCCAGAAGACCAGGATTCAAATTCCAACTGACACTAAATAAATAACTGCATTACTGACCCTGAACAAGAAGACAGTTAATTTCCCTCAGGAGTCCCAGGTTCATCCGTAAAATGAGCATGATAATACCTAAAAGCACCTACTCACAAGGCTGTCAGTTTCCTCACCTGTAAAATGGGGATAACATTATACCCAAACGCTCTTATCATTCCTTGCTTCTCACTTTCAAAATCCCAGCTAAGTCCAAAGTTCAGCTCCAGTGCCCCTCCCCAGCTACACCAGGCTTTTCCTAACATATCCCCAAACTGTTAGCTCTCTTTGATGCTGCCTTCCTTTCCAAATTACTTTGTAAATTTACCTTATATTTACATATCGTGGATTATTATTTTCTCCAGTAGAATGTTAAGTGCCTTGAGGGCAGACTTTTTGTTTTTGCCTTTGCAGCTCCCAGCACTTAGTAGGGACTTCATAAGTGCTTGTGCGATTGCTCAATTGAACAGCACCTACTTTGTGGGGTTGTCGTCCTGAACAGGATAATACAGAGTGTACCTCAAAGTTTTAAGCTTTAAAAATAGCTTAAAACTGCATTAAGATTTTTTTGTTGTATTGATCAGTTGTGCTGACCTTTTCTCTCTCTCTAAAAAATACTATTTGTTAAATGGGATGGCTCCTTGGGAGGGGGAGGGGGAGAAATCCTTGAAATAACAAAGATGATGTAAGAAACAGAAAAGAGCAATAAAAGCTTTTTCTTAAAAACTGCATCAAGACTTATGTAAACCTTAAAGGGCCAGTGAAGTGTCAGTTATTATGAAAAAGGCTGTACTTGCTGCCTTCCCCAAATTTACAAGTGTAAAAAGGTAAATGTGAAGGGTAAAAGATCCAAGAGAGAATATGGTAAGACCAAAGGATGGGGTCAGTTACAAGGGACTCCAGGCCACGTGAGGAGGGACCTTGGGGGCCTCCAAGGTGTTTCTGTGAGCACGCAGATCCCGAACTGGCCCTTCAAGGCTAAGGACTTCCACAAGCTGAGCCTGGCAGTGATAAGGGGAGAGCTCGTGGCGCATTAGATCCCACAAAGAAGCAGCCATGCGTGAAGGCTAAAAAGAGGTGTGGGAGCACCTAAAGGGGCTTGTATTGTATCTTAGACGCACGAGGGAGCCACCAAAGCGTTATGGGCCAAGGAGTAGCACCACCACCATAGAAAAGCAGGCAGATTGTCCAGGCAGCTAGCTGCCAGAAGGATGGCTAGATTAGAGTGAGTGAGAGAGTGAGTGTGAGTGAGTGTGTGTGACTGTGTGTGTGTGTGTGTGTGTGTGTACACACACTCATGCATGCACAATAGCCTCCCTCATTTATAGCTTCTATCAGTTTAGCAGCTGGCCTTGCTCCAATCCAAAACAATTCTTCCCCACCCATGTGGACCCCATTAACTCAACTATTTCCCTTTGCCTGTCATCTCCCCTTACCACGGGAGCTGAAGTTTCTACAACAATGCCCACTCGGCCACCTGTTCCTCCTCCTCCTCCATCAAAATCTGTCCAGTTTGGGCCTAGGCCTCTCCACAATCACAAGATTCTGGAGCTGGAAAGGCAGCTTCAGCACAGATCATCAGAGCAGATGTGCTGTAATGATACAGCGTGCTACAGCAGAGTCAAGGGAGACCTGGGTTCAAATCCTAATTCTTACATTTATGAACTTCAACTCACTGAGCCTCAGTGTCTTCATCTGTCAAATGAGATAACCACACTCAAAGGAGAGTATGAGTACATACTTAAAGTGCTGTATAAAATGTCAGCTAAGTCTAACTTCCCCTTTTTTAAGAGATGAGAAAACTGAAACCCCAAGTGAAGTGACTTGTCCAAGGTCATAAAGGTGGTAAGTGAAGATGCAGGTCCTCTGACTCTGAATCCAACCTAGCCCTGGCCATCCTTCCAGGTTTGCTGTTGCCCAAACAGGAGAAGCCCTGCTTCGAGAACCGTGCTCCAGCTCCACCAATTGGGTGAGCATGGACAAGACCCTTCTCCTTCTAGGGCCTCAGGGAGAACACTGACACTGCCTAGTTCCTGAAGCTTCTACCATCAGTTAAGCCATCATTGTTCAAGCTCTATGAACGTGCAAGGGCAGCTGCGCACACTGCCACCACCATTTGTTCTCTGGGCTGCTTGGCAGCTAAAGGAGATACTGAGCTGGGGAAAATCATTTTTCAGGCTGATGAGGCAATGGGAAGATGAAAGATGACATGACAAGCAGACAGGCTTGAGGCTTGCCCCCTCCTGACTTCTCCCATCTGGCTTCCATCTGACCCAAGCAGCTGGCCAGGTGGTTTTCATTTATAGATGAAACCCCAACAGTTTCAACAAAACAGAAACTCCTGACTACAGCAACTGCTCTGGGCAAATTCATACCAAGTGCACATATCTGTGGCACTGGCCAGTGAGTGACCAGGGGGATGGAATGGGGTCTCAAATGAGGGATATCAGGAAATACCAAGGCCACAAAACTCACTAGACTAATTCTACAAGAGCCAATGTCATTCTGGCAGAACCAACTAAAAAGGCCAAGGAACAGACGCTGCCAACATCTAAGTGTCCCCTCTGTTAACACCAATACTCTCCCAATGAGGCTCTAGGATAATGAATCCCAGCAGCAGCTGGCTGACCCAAAGAGCAATGGAAAGACAACATGGTGGGAAGGAGACTAGGACTGACAAAGGGTTGGTTTTGATTTCTAGGAGGGGGGGGAGGGGGGGTGGTGGTTAAGATCCTGCTTTTCCACGCAGTCCTCTCCAAGGGGCATCTCAACCCTAGAGAAGGGAAAGCAATAACAGAGCAGCCAAGGAGGGAACCTAGCCAAAGGCACGGGTAGAGTAGAACTGAACCAAGCCTCTGCTGTGAGAGGTGATAGAGAGAGAGAAGAATGGCCACATAGCCACACACTGCTGGCCATGACATGAAGTAACAAACTCGGGCTTTGCTCTCCACTTCTCCTGAATATATGATGGAGTTTTCTGTGAAGGTCAGGATAAAAATATCCAACTCTACAGACCTCTCTCCACGATGGTCTACACTGGCCCACAACGGAAGAACAAAGCACAGAGAAGCCTGTAGTAGGCCCCAGAGGACTATGGAAAGAACTATGTGTAGCATCTTCCTGTGTGGCTACATGATAAAGTGTTCCCTGAGAGCTCCTGGGTGGATAACATACTAGATAGAGTTTTTGTGCAGAGACACTGAGTGGGTCTCACAGCAAGGATGATAGACAACAGAGGACACCCCCACCTCCCCCCAGATTTACAGGCTGGATCCAAGGGAACCCAAACAGCTGGCCAGGAGGCCCAAACCTGGGTAGGATGAGCCAATGGTCCAGTTATCTGGATAAAAATGAAAACAGTGAGCACACGATTGTCTAAATACCAAACTGTACAGCTGCACTTACCTCACGCTAAGGAATGACAGATTCAAGTGGAACATATACATTATACTTACATGTTTAAAAAAATGTGGTAAGAAGGCAGCATGTCACCAATAATAACTTAAATTCAAAGAGTAGTACGAGAGAGAGAACCAGAAAAAAAGGCAGAGCAGGGGAGAAGAGATGGGCGGCCTGAGCATTCCCCAAATATTACCAGACAGAAGCACTAGTTCCCACCTTGCCAGACTCAGACCTCACAGGGTGTTACTGCAGTGAATCTGCAAATCCTAAATAAGCAAACATACCTTCTCTAGGGCCTCATGCACATACGCACATGCACACATTCCCATTTTTTCTAAAGTATGTGGCTACTGTTGTGTCTAATAAAATATTTCATTTAAGAGTGCTGCTAGGGGCAGCTAGGTGGCGCAGTGGACAGAGCTCCAGCCTTGGAGTCAGGAGGACCTGAGTTCAAATTTGGCCTCAGACACTTGACACTTACTAGCTGTGTGACCCTGGGCAAGTCACTTAACCTCGACCACCTCACCAAAAAGCAAAAAAACAAAAACAAAAAAATAAACAAACAAAAAAAAGAGTATTGCTAGATTCATAGCAGCCCTTTTAGTCATCATATATTCTCAACACATTCCCTGGACCTCTATTTCCTAATACGTGAAATGAAGGAGGAATTGGACTAGATGGCCACTAGGTCCTGCTCAGTTCTAAAGTTCTGCTTTTTTTTTTTTAATCATAAAAAGGGATCCTTCCATTCAAAATGAGTCAGAACCACTGACCTAGAGGGAGGCCTCCAGCATATTAGGTGGATCCTCTATGGTAGATTTCTGGAGGGATATGGACAAGAGTAGCACAGGGTAAGGAGGCATGGGATGCATTGAGCTCCGTCTAGACCCACCCTAATAAAGTATGTAATGGAATCACAAGAACACTAGACTTGGTGCTGGAAGTCCTAGGTTCAAGTCTGAGCTCTGATGCCCACAGGCAAATCATTTGCAAACATGTTTCCTTGTCAGTCAAAAACACACTGCCTGTCTCTAAGAGTGGTCCTGAGGAAAGTGTTTTGTCAGTGTTCGAGAGGCACACAAATGTGGGACATTCTGTGTTCCTGCGGCCACCTAGGTACCCAACATGGCGCTTCTTTTCTGCCAAATCTTTCTGTAAGCAAGCCTGAAGAGGTTTCTCCTCGTAGAACCTTCCCACGCAGACATGTGGTAGTCCTTGGAAACATCAGCCCAAACAATCATGACTTCAATATGCTGGCAGGAAGAGAGAGTATCCAGTCCAAGTGAATCCTAATGAGATTTTCCTATGAATCTTTATGGTGACTTTAAGATTTTCCAATGAAGTTGAATACATTGAGAACCTAGTCCCCAGGCAAGACAGACAGAGTAAAATCTCTTCTATCACTCCCTTGCTCAAGATCACTCATTGCCTCCCTGCTGCCTACCGGGTGACATTCAAGGGCCCTGTGAAATCTGCTGCTGCCTAACCTCACCAATTTTCTCCTATCATCCCTCCCAACATATTCCACACTCCAGCAAAACTGGACAGGCTGTCCCCATCCCTTACCCAAACACATCCTGACTTTCCCACCTCTGTTTCTTTGTACCCTAGACTGCCTTCCTTTCCCTCTTTTCATTTGTGGAACTCTCAAAGTGCTGTCAGTCCAGATACTCCCTCTCACACTGATCACATAAGAAGGCATGATGTGGATGGAAAGAGCTCTAGTTTACCTCTCACCTCTGAAACCACTACCTGTATGACCTCAGGTGAGTCATTTCATTTCTGTGGGCCTTACTCATATGTAAAAGAAGAGACTGGACTAGCCGGCCGCCAAGGTCTTCTCCAGAACTTCATGTGATCCTGAACCATTACGGTTTTGTGTCTGTTTCTCTCTGAGGCAGTAAACTCCAAGAGGGCAGAAAGCATGTCTTATCTAAACTTAAATCCTCTACCTCCCACTAATTATATGACTCAGTGATGCCTTATGGCCCCTTTCAACTCTAAATCAAAGATCCTATGAAGGAAGCTGTGCAGTCCTCAACGTCCACAGCCTGTTTTTTCTTTTCTTTTTTTTTTTTGCAATCTCCTGACTTTTCAACTACTTCTCTACTCATTAGGGGTTAAGAAGGGAACAGAGATCACATATTGGTTTCATTACAATACAAGTCTGTGTATCTTTGTTCATGTCCGAAATTTGATCGATCTGGGTTAATTTATCTCTGGCTGTCCCAAATTCCTCTCAATTTCATCTTTCAACCAATCAATGCTGACAGCCTTGGGAGCAAGCTTCAACTCACTCCTTAAGAGTCTATTTTTCAGTATGAAATGCACAAGAAAGGCCTGTTACTTTTGCTATGTAAGAACTTGGGACTCTTGCCCCAGTGCTGGGGGCCAGGCAGAAGCTGGTGGTCCAAATCAGTACTATGATTCCAGGAGAAACTAGTCCATCCAGGAGTTGCTTTAAACGGTCTCCCAATTAGGGGTAGAATAGGGTTCCCAGTATGACTAGTCTGACCTTGGAGAAGTTAATATCACCAGCCAGTCTGGCCCCCTGGAAAATGAGGCTTCCAGTTTGGAACTTTAGCTTAAGGAGGAATCTAGAAGGAGGCCCTGAATTCATATGACCCAATTATGTGTTTTGATGGTACTAAATACTCATTCAACAATACCTATGGATCCCCACTTCGAGAAAAATAGTCTTCACACTAATGCACAATTGATAGAGATGTGAAATGGTCCTACAACGCTAGGAACCGATGTGGAACAATACCCCAAAGTTACAAAACTCCCTAATGGAACAAAACTACAACTAGGTACATACCCCAAAGAGATCAACCCATAAATACAAAAATATTTATAGCATTTCTTTCCATAACAGCAAAAAGCCCTGAAAACTAAGGGGGTTCCCACCAACTGCAACAACAGCCAAAGTGTGGTAAATGAATGTAATAGATCATTACTGCATCATAAGAAATGACAAAACAAACCATTTCAGAATGCAATGGGAAGACCTCTATGAACTGATGCAGAATGAAGAGAAGAGAGCTAGAAACTAGAAGTATAACTTATCCGGTGCCAACAACATTACAAAGAAAACTTCAAAAGATTCTAGAACTCTGAGACTGAAGACGAACATGGTACCTACCTCCTGTCAACAAAGTGAAAGAATTTAAATGCAGAATGAGACATCTTTTGGGGTGTGGACAATGTGGGAATGTGTTTTGCTTAACTTTTTTATAAGAGTTTTGTCTAATTTTATTGTTTGATGGGAGAAAAGGGAAGGGGGGGGGAGGTTGGGGAGGAAACAGATAATAAACACATGCTAAATAAATAAATGGATAAATAAATAAGGCTAGCCTCACAGAATCTCAAGCAGTTTAGAGCAAGAAAGGGCCTTAGAAATCATCTTATCTAAACTCCTCAATTTACAGATAAGGAGCAGGAGTAGAGAAGTGAGATGATTTGCCCCCAGGGGTCACGGAGCAAGTTAAGTGATAGAGGCCAATGAAAATCCAAACAGAAAATTAGCCATATCACCTGCCTCATCTACCAAAAGGATGTTTACCTTTTTGGAAAGGCCCTCTGTAGCATCCTTCCAAATAAGATCTCCTGGTCCTTTTGAGGTATACAAGCTGACAATTAAGTTGAATATGTGTCACTCAAACCACATCTGTTGTATAAAGAGAGGGCCATCTGTATTTCAGTGTCCAACAGCCACCACTAAGATTTACATAGCCCACTATCTACAATGACCCTGAAGGAAGAAGAACAATGTTAGAGCTGGAAGAAGACTCAGAGACCCCAAGGAAAATCTCCTGATTCCAGAGACAAGGAGACAGAAGGCTAAGTTGGTGCAGGCCTGGAGTTGAGAAGGTCTGAGTTCAAATATGGTCTCAGGCATTTACTAGCTGTGTAACCCTAGGCAAGTTACTTAACTTGTTTGCCTCAGTTTCTTCAACAGTAAAATGGGGATAACATTAGCACCTACTTCCCATTGCTAATGTGAGGATCAAATGTTTGTAAGGCACTTAGCACAGTGCCAGGCACATAACAGGGCACTTAATAAATACTTGTTCCCTTTCCCTCCCCTTCCCCCCCCCAAAAAATAAGGTCACACAACAAGTTCGTGACAGGCTCAGGAAGTCCAGAAGTACAAAATAAGCATTTAGAGATTTTTTTTTTTTTGCATTAAAGGAGGATATTTAACTTTTTGAAAAGGATGGCAGGGTCCTTTTAAACTGGGCAGGGAATGGTGGACATTTCTGTTTTTGCTTCCCAGTGCCCTAGGCCAGTACCTTGCACAGAGCACTTTAATACATGTTGAGCCCAACTGAAAAACTGCGAAGTTTTTTTATAATGCATTGCTAAAAATGCCTAGGCCCAGGGCAATGAGTTCAGGTAAGTAGCAGCCATACTGACACCTGAGTGTTCAGACATCCATCATCTTGTTAGAGCCTTCCCACAATCCTGGGAGGCTAGAAGTTCACTCAATACTACTCCAGTTTTGCAGATGACAAAACTGAGGCTCAGAGATGGTAAGTGACCATGGCCATGGTCACATGACTAATAAACTGGGAACACTAGACAGGAGCCCAGGACAGCCCACAGACCAAGCCCAGCCCTCTATTACAGCCCATTGCCTCTCAAGAACCTATAAAGGAATGAATGGAGGACGCAGGGAAAAAGTGTTATGTGCTTACTCTGCTAAGTGCTAGTGATATAAAAACCAGCAAGAAAGACAATCCCTCTCTTGAACCTTGTAATCTCATTGGGAAAAACAATACATAGAAGGAACCCAGAGTTGGAAGTCTGGGAGGGGGAAGGCAAGTGGCAGCAAAGCTTTGAAGTGGCCAGGAGACCATGGTGGGCAGCAGGAGGTCCGGGGGAGGCTGTCCCAGAGGAGAGAAGAGGAAAGTTCACCTATCAAATCTTATGATTCCCGGGGCAGAATCTGAGTTCTAGTGGGCAGGAGAGGAAGGCCACAGTACAGATAATATGACTTAGAAATGATGGGAAGTGGCCACCAAATGGACTGGTTCAAGCCAAGGTCAGGTGAAAGCTCCACCAATCAGAACTCAGGCTCCCAAGGACAAGGGCCGAGTTCTGACAAGAAGGGGAGAGCCAGAATGCAAGCATCATGGTTTGGAAAGACCACACATATAAAGCCAGGGCCACCTGTACTTCAGCAAATGAAGCAGAGCTGGAAGAACCCTAACATCATCCTGCCCAATCTGTTCATTTTACAGGGCAGGCAACAGAAGGGAACTGACCTGTCCAAGGTCTCACATCAAATGCCTGGCAGAACCAGGACTGCAGCAACTCCTACTTCTAGAGTGCATTCATTAGCATTGGTTTATGGAGCTTGCTCCTTACAACAATCTCCAGAGATTAATCAAACAGTAAATTTATTAAGCACTTACTATGTGCTCAGCCCTAGGGATACAGAAAGAGGCAAAAGACAGTTCCTGCCCTCAAGGAACTTGTGATATAATGGGAGAGACAACATGCAAACAAATTTATACAAACAATATTTACACAGGATAAACAGGAAATAATTAACAGGGGCAAGGCATTGGAATGAAGAGAGGTTGGTGAAGGTGTCTAACAAAAGATGAGATTTTCATTGGGAGGTCAGCAAGTCAGAGCAGAGGAAGGAGAATGTTTCAGTTATGGGGGCTAGCCAGAAGGCCACGTGGAATCCAAATATCAGAAGGTGAATATTCCCAGAATCACAGATTTGGAGGGGTCTTCCTGCAGTGGCCCAATCCACACGCTGTGACACAGCCAACAAGTTCGGCCTCTGCTGGAAGGCCTCCACGGCGAGGGAGCCATCAGATCAAGAACCACAGGCTGACACGGAGAACGCCTCGTCCAGCTGCTGTCCCAGGATTATTAGCTGGTGGAGCCGTGATGAAAACCCAGGCTGCCCAAGTCCTTGTTCTTCCTACAACATCCCAGCCAATAACAGGCCTTGGCCATCCTTCAGAGTCTTTAGCTCCTATTGGGAGATCTTGTGTTTCAGAAGAATAAAAGAATTGAACTCAGGGAGAAAACAGGAAAAATACACTGGGAGAAACTAATTCAGCTAAAACACAGTCACAAGTACCAAGGGTGGTTTAGAAAGATGTATGTATACAACAGAAAACCTATGACAAACCCCCAGAGCATCATCACCAATGTCTGTCTTCGAAACAATCAAAAGGGATGTTTTCTAACTCAGAAAATTGTTTTTGCTGTTTCGTGACTGCTCTGCATGCTAAGATCACTATCATCTGGTGCCAAGGGAAAGTCTCCCTAAACACAGATCGTGTATAAGTGAACACTGCCCACCAGGTGTGACAGACAGGGTACAAGTACACATCGGGACTGTTAGGGTCATTGTTGCCAGCTGTTCTCATTTTCCTGTAAAGGGTTAGGGCTGGTGCCATTTCAGGCCCAGGACTTTGGGTCCAGGACTCCTCCAAACAAACAGTTCAACAACTTAGACCAGAAGCTGATTAGGGGTGTTCTCTCTCTCATCTTCAGTCTCTCTCTACCTAGTATCTCTACCTAGTATCCCCTGCCCTTCTGACTCCAAACCCACCCATGTCTCCCTTATTCCTAAAAAAAAAAAAAAAAATCCTCATTTGATTCAATCAACCCTGTTGGCTATCATCTCGTATCTTCTCCTCTTTTCAACTAAACTCCGTGAGACTGTATATTATTTTCCAGAAGAGTAATAAGAGATCCATCCACACATGCTATATATCTGCTTGCCTTGGTTATCTTCCCCTGCAGAAATCTTAATCATGGGGCCTACAAAGCCATACACAAACACCACCATTTACCTAAAGTGTAGGCTAGTGCCTAGGAGTAATGAACTGGCCCTCTGTAGCAGGATGTTGGGAAGAGGATTCTTGCTAGATGGTCCTCTGAGATTCGGTGGTTCTATGATCTGGGAGCAAAGTGACCCCATATGGGCACAGAGCTGGATTCATTCACATGTACACGAGCTATACCTTGACAATCTTTCTGGGGTGGCCTGGGGGTTCAGTGGGGAAACGTATCCACTTTTCACATTTTGTCCACTTTAACTTTGCTCGGGCTTTAAGGCCTCTACTATCAATCACAAGCACATTAGCTTGTCTCCATGTTACAACAGCCACTTCCGCAAAAATGCCATCCCCAGCCAACCTTCCACTTGGCAATGCCACTGCAGTTAGTAGTGATGTGCACAGGAAGCAGATGCTCAGGGCTGGCTCCACACCCTGGAAATTAAATGTGCCTCTGCACCAAGGGACCTGCAAAATAGTTCTTATCTAGCTTACACCCAAATTCACAGATGCCCAGTGGTTTCTTACACTTGACTGCCATGGTGGGCAGGGAGAGGGGAGAGACTGAGGGGGCAGCTGGTAAATTAGGTTCTCCTTTGCAAGGCTGCTCTAATGTTAAGATCAAGCAATTCTTCAGGCTTAGGGGAAATGGTTTAAGCTGGAGGTAAGACTACTAACAAATGTTTGCAGGAAACTCTGGAGCAGGAAGACAATGCTTAGAAATGACCAAGAAGAGGAGGGACAAATTGCCTATTCATATAACCAACATTTAAAAGACTTGAAGCCCCAGACTAAGCACTGAGAGAAGATATAAAAATGAATAAAACATAGTTCCCCACTCTCTAAGAATCCAGTAAGGAAAACAAGGCATGGACAACCACAAATAACAGAATGTTGTTGGTATCTCTGAAGACAAAGTGCAAGAATTCAGAGGAAGATGAGATCAGTTCTGGTATTGTGGATGGATAGGTGGGAAAGGCAATGATCAGGCAGAGCAGGCCTGGGAATAAAGAGGCATTTGAAGAGCTCCTTGAAATATGGGTAGAATTTCAACAGGAAAAGTTTGGGAAAGGGACAGGCAGCTGTCCAAGGAAGCAAAATCTACCTCACAAGTTGTCTGGGACACAGAAAAGTGTTAATTATACTGAAATGGAATCAGGGAAAATGCAATCCTATCTCTATCAATGCCAGGCAGTAAAGGTAAGGAGTACATAGGAGCCAGAGCCTCTCCCCTAAGGCAAAGTCCAAGGTGCCTGCTTTACATCACCTTATGATGAGATACTCCAAGGCAGATCCATTATTAGATCCCCTTGGCCAGGATCCAACACCACACTCTCCATCCTGAGTTCTACCATGGAAAGGAGTTTCTCAAGAAAAATTTTTTTTAATTTAAAATTTTAAAAGGCAGGGTTCTGGGATAAGGATCAATTCAATTAAATATTTATCAAGCACTTTCTGTGTTCAAGGCACTGGGCCAGAGGAGGGGATACTAACAGTCCTGCCCTCAAGGCACCTACCTACATTCCACTAAGGTTGGTTGTTTTCTTTGTTTTCAGTGGCTGCCAGGGGCTCCCAAAGTCACAGGACTGAAGTATAAGGAAACCTCCTCAGAGAGATGGAAGGTCTCAATGGGGCAGGGATGGGGTGGGTACATAATACTTATGCCAGAGGCAATAGGTAACCTGGCACCCTGGGCCAAACCTGAGGTGCTCAGTCAAGCAGAAGAATCCTAATCTTCTTCAGTAAACAGACTCACTAAACCTCTGAGGAGGGGTAGGTTGGGGGAATCTCAGTTAAAGTCTCCCAAGTATGAATTGAGCCCACAAACCAGGGCTGCAGCAACATATCTTTTTTCCCCTTGGTTGCACCTGGGTAAGAGGAGTTAAGAAGATTCATTCCAACAACCTTAAAGAGGGGCTTTTGAAGGTTTTATGCAGGAAATTAAATAATGGCCAGCATTCCTGACTACTGCTTGGAAATTAACCTGGGAGGAGGGTAGAGTGCAAGGGTGGGAAAAGGTGTTCAGGGGCTCTATTTAGCCCCACAAAAGGCAGGAAGTTCTAAGAAGAAGGCCTCCATTCTAGCCCAGTCTTACTCAGCAGGGAGGCAGTCAGAGAAAGTTCAATTATAGCCATTCACAAAGGGAGGAGCCCAGGAATTAATGGACTCCTTAATTTTTTAATTTCCTGGGGTTTACAGCTAATTAGATCCTTAGCAACTGTAAGTGATCAAATTTCAACTCAGTCCATTTAACAACTGAAGGTGGTCTGTGGCATCGAAGACATCACTGTGCCCTGGGGACAGCTGACAGCGCAGACAATGCACAGCCTACTGCTTTCCTTTGTACTAATTAGAAATCTCCAATTCCCTACTCGGTGAATGAATGACACGGAGGACAGCTCAGAGAGGGCAATCTTCAGCTGCCCACCATACAACTTGCCCAGGCCCAATCCAGAAGCCCACACAGGTGAATGACTGTGGACACATTTCAGTTCTCACATGTAGGGCGCCTGTGTAAGACTTCATGCTACACGAGCTATCCCTTGACTTCCAGCTTCATGCCATGCCTTCACCGCGCTCTCATCAGAGGATCCTGAGCCAAAGCGCACTTCGTCCCAGATTTCTCATCCCACCTCTTCACTTTACAAAGGAAGCCAGGGCCCCAAAGAAGGCAGAAAGGCAGCCTTCTGAAGGGAAGAGAACCAGACTTGAAAGTCAGAAAGACCAGTCCACTTCCCAGATCAACACTGTGCGACCCTAGGCAAGTTGGTGCATCTGGGCCTCAGTCTCCTTATTTGTAAAATGGGTGATTGTATCCATAGCAACTACCCACAGCTGTGCTGTCAGGCTCAAATGAGATAACATAAATCCCTTTTGTGGATTTTAAGTACTAGGAAAGTGACAACCATTACTATTATTATTTTTTTTTTTACTTTCCAAAGGTCACAATGCCAATCAGGAACACCATCAGGAATTGAATCTAGTTCACAGCATCACAGAACGGGGGAGTCAGAAGGGATCTCAGGGGCCCCACATGACAGGAATCCCCACCTGCCTCTAAAACCAACGCTCCTAACCAAAGCCACCCCTGCAAGTGCAGTCAAGGTCTCCCCTTTCCAAAGATGTTACATACAAAGTCCCTCGGGGCCTCCTATCGGGGAGTCAATAGCAAAGTGGTCGAAAGCAATAGCACACCATTACAAAGCACATAAAGGTAGTGGCAACAAATATGCCTTTACAAACCTTTCTTCTCACAATCATTTGTCTATGATATGTGGATGGATGAGAGAGAGGAGAGAAAAAGAAGACAGGAAGAGGAAGGCATGAAGGGAGAAGGAGGGAAGGGGAGGGAGAGAACTAGGGAGCAAGAAAAAGGGAGAAGGAGAGAGAGGTGTGGAGACAGGGAGAGACAAGGAGGGAAAGGAGAAGCAGAGGGAGAGAGAGAGAGACTACAAGGAGTTGAGCCCAGAATTGAACAGGAAGAGGAGAGTGGGCTGGAACATCCTTAGGAAACTATAAAGGTATTTTAATGACCCCCAAACTCCTCCAGAAAGAAAAGCCCATCTTATTAATACCAGTGTTCTCTGGTTGCTATGTGGGTGTAACTGTCTGTCTGTCTGTCTCTCTCTCTTTCTTTTTGGCAATTGGGGTTAAGTGACTTGCCCAGGGTCACACAGCTAGTAAGTATCAAGTGTTTAGTGTGAGGCTTGATTTGAACTCAGGTCCTCCTGACTTCAGGGCCGGTGCTCTATCCATTGCGCCACCTAGCTGCCCTGCAACTGTCTCTTAAGAACTGAAAAAGAATCACCCAGAGAGTAAGATGAGCTGGGCAAGTGATATGAACAGAGAATGATGCATGGGCTTCCCACAGACAGGAGAAATCAAGGCAGGCCTCCTGGAAGCAGTACCCCACTGGGGGACCAGTGTGGAATCAGGTCAGACAAAAGAGGAACTCAATACTGAAGGGAATCTTGCAGATCACCTGGTCAACATGACTTCTGGAAACATCTTTTGGAGGAAGAAATTCCATACAGCTGAAGTGACTTGGCCTGAGATCACTCAGGGCTCAAGTAAGCAGACCCCCTTCTGGCTGGAGCACAGCTGAGTAGCAGCCCTTGATTTTTTTTTTTAAATTGAGTCTTCCAAAGTTTTCATCAGCATAAAACTGACACTTATGCTGACCCAATCTTCCTTCTAAGAGGATCTGAAAACAGTCTCCAGAGAAAATAAGAGACATGAAGCACCAAGGCCTCTGAGTCAGGTTTGACAGACTTGGACCAACCTTATAAGAAATAAGCAGTATTTCACAGCATAGATTTAGAGCTGGAAGGGACCAGGGGGAGCTAGTCTACAACCCCTCACACATATACCCATTTTAAAGATATAGACTGAAGTCCAGAGAGTTTAAGGGACTTGTGCCCATGGCCACACAGCTAGGAAGTGACAGAGGCAGGATTCCACAGCTTTTACCACCGGCCTTCCTCAGAAAACACTAATAACTTAATGTTACCAAACACAGATCTCCTAAAACTCAAAGCAATTCCTCTCAGTCTGGGAGAAACTCTGAAACACAGCTCTCTAGAATGACACCCACCCCACCCACCCCCTCCAGCCCATGGGCAGCAGACCCCTTGGGCCTCCAGAGTCATGACCTGCACTGGCAAATCCATCCACACACCGAGCACACACTGTCTTCTGGATCTGAATTTGGCTGCAACCAAAGAGGCAGCAGGTCCCCGCAAGACCTAAGCGCACATCATATACCTGCTGGAGAAGGAATAAATACCTTTTTAAAATTATACACAGATGGTGTGATTAACAAAAGAAAAATGGCCTCCAAAGCATGACTAAATTCATGGGAGCTTTGGCATATTACTATAATGGCACAAGTTGGGCTGGGAGGTGAGAGGTGGAAGAAGTCTGAGAAAGGTTCTGGCCTTACAAAGGGATCCCATATCCTCAGACTCCAGGTTGCTGCAGGCTTAGCAACTCCCTTCCACTCATTGATTTAAAGATGCAATTCTATTCCAGAAACACGTGACTGAGAATTGAGCCAACATATCCCTGCTCTTAAGAAGACAGCCATCCTGGGGACACCAACCCTTGACCTTGCAAGGTGAAAATTTTCAGAGTAATTCTGAGACATTTTCATTTCTATCATAGTAAATATTGATGGCTACAACCCACACGAACCAAGGCTCGTCAGGGTGTCCTCAGTCATTTTTAAGAGGATCCAGGGGTCCTGGAGAACAGCTTGTCCGGCGCAATCTATCATCACCCACCTCCCCATTGCTCTAGCATCCTTGCTTTGATTCAGCTTCTTTCCCTTTCCAGAGTCTTCTTTCTTCTCCTTGGCTACATGAATGCCCCAAAGCAACCAACTGTCTAGAACTATCTAGAACTGTCTGATTCTAAAGGCAACAAGTTCTAGATAAGTACACCTAGCTAAGGCACAGCTAGTCAGTGCACCTAAAGCCCATAAGACAGATAAAGTCATCTAAGGGCCAGAAATCCAATTCCCTCCCCCCCAACTCCCCCTTGACCCCCCCCCACCCCCATCAATGCCCCCTCTCCCTCTTCCTTCCTCCCCTTGGCTATACAGAAGTCAAAGGTGTGGCCGAGAATCTAAGGTTCCTAAAGAAGTAACCAACTAGATGCAAGCTCCCTGAGGGCAGCTAGAGATATTTTTTTTTTTATCTTTCCCAGCAACTGACATAATACACTACACACAAGAGACACTTTAAAAAACGTGTGCTGAAAAACGTGAAGCCCAGCCACCATGCTGCTTACAGTAAAAACAAGATGGGCATTCCTAGTCTTTAAAAGTCTACAAAGTGCTTTTCTCACCACAGTGCAGGGAGGGAGGTATTATTAGGGTCATTTCACAGACAAGGAAACTGAGGCTCAGAAAGTTAAAGTCTCCTGCCAGGAGACAGACATGCTGCTGCTTAGGGCCAGGGCTAGGTCTTGGGGCATGGCCCCCACATTTTATACTCTTTACCCCACACCTCACTGCCACTCTTCTGGACAAATGACCTCCACCCAGCTGTCCCCTTCTCCTTACTTGTAGCTACATCCAAAGGTCAAGCTTCAGGGAAGCTCCAGTTTTCTGTGGGGCTGCTTAAATGACACAAGCCAGACAGACAACTATTACCTGACTTCTGGCATCCCAGGAAAAAGACGAAGCCCAAGTGCTCAGAAGAATGACATTCTGAAACCACAACAAGATCAGAACTTGTACCAGGTAAAAGCTCTCCAGGTACTCTTCAACAGGCTCCGGCCAATGGAAATAAAAGCTGTAAATAAGCGTGTGCTTTGTTTCCCTGTTGGACTGATGCCTCTGCTCGGGCTGCGGTAAAGCTACGCATGACTCTGCCGCAGCTGAGCCCACTCTCTTGTTGAGCTGGTGTCCCTGGCAGGAAGCACAGATCAATCCTACCTCCTCCACACTGAAAGAAGAACTCCAGGTGGAAGGCAGGGGAGCAAGCGAGCTGGCACAGGCCTGTCGCTTCATAGAGGAGCACACTGGTGCCCAAGAGGTTTTTATGATTCACCAAAGTCCCCCAGCTACGGTGGCAGAGAGGGTAAAATCCATGCTCTGTTTCCACACAACAGCAGGCTACCGAGGGCCTCCAAGTCTAGTATTGAGGATGAAAGGGATGGAAAAAGTCTAAGATACACAAGCCCTGCCCCAAAGAGGGAGAGTTTAGCAAAGCAGAAAAAAACAACAGCAGAAAAGATCAGTAAAAAAGACAGCATTCTCCACCTAGGCTCATGTTGGGCATTTTTTAGAGGCAACCTGTGACTTCATCAAAGTGGAGAACATCCAGGGAGGACCTCCTTTTACTGCTGGACACCAGCCCCCTCTCTACAACTTCCAGTTTTAAGAGAACTGCTCTGGGACCCAGAAGGATGAAAGGGTTTGCCTGAAGATGAATACACCCAGATGCACCAAAGGCAGAGCTTGAACTCAGGCCTTCCTGACTCCAGGGGTCAGCTCTTTATCTCCTATGCCAAAACTAAACTGTGAAAGGTGAACAATCAGACAAGAGGACAGCACCAAGGTGCTGATGGAGGAGCAGACAATAAAGAACTGTTGTTGTTCAGTCATTTCAATCATGTCTGACTTTTCATGTCCCTACTTGGGTTTTCTTGGCAAAGATACTGGAGTGGTTTGCCATTTTCTTCCCAGCTCATTTTACAGATGAGGAAAACTGAGGCAAACAGGGTTCCATGACTTGCCCAGGGTCACAGAGCTAGTAAGTGTCTGAGGCCAGATTTGAGCTCAGGAAGATGAGTCTTCCTGACTCTAGTACAGTGCTCTATCCATTGTACCACCCAGGTGCCCCACTAAAGAAGATGGAAGCAGAGAGAGGAGACAGAGGTCTCCCAAGGGATGTACATGGCTTCTGGGGGTCAGAATGCTCTTGAGGCCCCCTCAGCCACGTTGAGGCTGTGCCCACCAGGCCTCTGTGGCCTACCTCCCAGGGTCTTCTGGGACCCCTAGGTGCTCAAAAGGGCTCTTCCGTCCCTAGAGTGAAAGCGCAGGCAAGGTCAGGAAATGGTCAAAACGCATCTTCATTCCACTGGATTTTTTTTTTAAAACAAATCCTGTGTTCACCTTCCCACATCCTGTCTCAACTGTCCTAAGGTGAGCACTCTGCAAACCTCAGAGTGCTGCCGTAGCATAACTACCCAAGGGGCTGAGCTGCAAATTTCCCATGGCCTTGGAAGCTGGGGGTAGGGAGGAAGGAATATTCTGAAATGGCACACAACGAACAAGGTGTTGGAATAACAAGGCGGGAGAATCACTGCACCGGCTGCAACAAGCCCAGAGGCCACAAACCTGGGCCCTCCCCACTAGTAACCAAACGAAAAGCCTGCCTCCATTCTAGCTAGAGCTCTGTGTCGAAAAGGGTGAATGTCCACACTGCATGCTGACTAATCTGCATGCTGTGCCAAAGAGGTGCGAACACACACAAAGGCCACAGAAACCTGCTGCCCAGACAGAGGCCCAGCAGGTATTTTATGGCATGGACAACTTTTTTTTTCCTGTCGCCAAAAAAGTAAGCCTGCTTCTCCTTTTCAAAACAGATCTCATAATTAGCTGACTCAAGCTTTCAAGTTTCCCCTTCCATCCATTCATAGCATAGACTGTTACTGAGTCTTCATGACCCCATTTGGGGTTTTCTTGGCAGAGATACCAGAGTGGTTCGCCATCTCCTTCTCCAGCTCATTTGACAGATGAAGAAATTGAGGCAGACAGGGTGAAGTGACTTGCCCAGGGTCTCACAGCTAGTAAGTGTCTGAGGCCAAATCTGAACTTGGGTCCTCCTGACTCCAGGCCCAAGAGCTCTATATACTATGGCACCCCCTAGCTGCCCAGCACAACCTGTAGAGTCAAATAACTAGATGGGATTTTCAGACACCAGCCAGGGCACGCCTTTCAACACTGTCACAGTCTCTCCCCTTAGTGCTCCCACACAACCTTTTCTAACCAACTAAACTCCTAAAAGTCAATGCAAATTAATGTGCAGACAGAGGAGACTTGAGAGAGGCACGGGGTGAGGGAAGGAAAAGACAAGGGGTACAGGACTTAAGTAAAACTTCTGCCATTTCAACTAATAAACTAAATCTTAAAAAACAACAACAACAACAAAAACATTCCCTCCTGCCACTATCCACTATCCCCAAACAAGGCTGAGTGGGCCTATAATTAGGCAAACCAGCACTTCCAGGACTGGAGATGATGTCACTGTGGGCGCTATCTCTCCAGATGTAAATGGTGGCCCTTCTACAACCCAGACAAATCTCTGTGACCTGCTGTGGCTGGGGGGTGGGGGTAAAAGCTATCTTCTTGTTACTAACCTTCTGACAAAGTGCCTCACAGACACTTTAGCTAGGTGGCTACCAGAAAATACTATAAAATACTATGTGCCTCTCAGCCCCTCACCCCCATCTTGCTCCCTTACATACTGTAGCAGAAGGACAGAGGGATTGGAGAGATTTTTTTCCGGGGGGGGGGGAATGGGGGGATGAAGACAGTGTGCTGAGCTGCCTAGACTCCCCTGCCCCGCCCCAACAAACATGTATGCCATAGCTGGGCAAAGGTTAGGGATGCAGATCGGAAACATGATAGAATTAACTGTCTCCCTCATCCCAATAAACATCAGAGAGAGGGCATGGTGGATCAGGAGAGTCCTGGGCCAAGGGTGCAGGAAGACCGAGTTCGAATACGTAGGGCCTCAAACGCTTCCTGGCTAGGTGACTCTGGGCCAGTCACTGAAACTTTCTGTGCCCTGTTCCTCCTCTGTAAAATGAGAAGGTTGGGTCTGATAATTCCAAGGCTGCTCTGGGAGAGGGGGCAACGATCACTAGTCAGAAGGTGTAGCACTGGAAGGGACCACCTAATGACTAGATTCTAGTCCAACCACCTCATATGACAGGGGAAGAAACTGAGGTCCAGATAAAAAGTTACTTGTCCAAGGGCCCAGAGGGTAGAAGGAGTTTCCATACCTGGGAGTTCCCTTTATCCCTAATGAAAAAACAAAGCAGGCAGGAAGAAAAGAGCAGAACCAGGACTCCAAGCCAGGGCCTTCCTCTGGCTCCGGCTCCAGCCCTGGTGCCATTACACCACGTCCTTAGGCCCTACAATGGGGCAGGTGAGAGACAGGAGGGTGCTGGCCTGGGATTCAGGAATCTCTGGCTTCATTCAAGACCCACCTGACACACACAGGCAGAGTGAGCCTGAGGCAGGCAGGACCCTAATAGTCTCAGCACCTCTTCATGGCTCTAAGTTGCAGAGAAGGCATCGACCTGAATTGGTCTCTCACCAGAGGTTGTCTATCATGTTCATGAGCAAAAATCCTCAGATTGGGGGCACAGGAGCATCCAACAAAGAGTACTCACAGCCCCTCCTCATTGAGAAAAGGAGCTGTGAGGCGAGCCATCATCTATTACATTTTTGGAGGCTGCCCTGGGACACTAATCACAACCTACAGCTGGTTGGGGGCATGTAGGTGGTACATCGGATACAGTATTTGGCCTGGAGTCAGGAAGACTGCTGCCTCAGACACCTATTAGCTGAGTGACCCTGAGCAAGTCACTTCACCTACGTGTACATCAGTTTCCTCACCTGTGAAACAGGGATAATAACAACATCTACCTCCCAGAGTCATAATAAGGACCAAATGAAATAATTGCAAAGCACAGTGCCTGACACACAGTAAGTGCTATGTAAACATTAGGTATCAGCTATTATTAAGAGCACACTTCCTATGGAACAAGTAGCCAAAGAGGGAAAGCAAAATGTGATGGCCACAAAAGCGCATCTCCTCTGTCCTCTCCTGGCTACAGGGTGACCACTTTTCCCTGGCCATGAAGCTGAGAACTCTGGGAGTCAGTCCCCCCCCCCCAAAATGCCGCTTCCGTCATTCACAAGCACAGAAGGAGCACTAGAAGGACCTCTCCTATAGAGGAATCCTAATGAGGAGGCCAGCAGTCACTGTAAATCCCGCCTCAGTTGGATAAAACTCCAGTCTCCACCAAGCTCTTCTCTATGAGTAATGTCCCTGCTTCCCTGCATAAGGCAGAGGAGAGCAAAACTCGGAGTTAAAAGCAAAAACCCCACTCTTTTAAATGTTAAATTAGATCTTAAAATTACTTAAAACATTTGATATTCACAGACTTTCTAATACAAAAAGTTTTAATTTAGGATATTAAGCCTCAAAAATCATAAATCATAACCTCCAATTATGTAGTGCTATAAGACAATAGTTGTTTAATCATTTTCTCTGAAAGAAAAAACCCTCGTAAATAGGTCATTTATGGTTCCCAAAAAAGCTCCTCTATAGATGAACGTACCCAATGGGAGTGAATGCTCAGTCTTAAATACTCCATTAAGTAAAGTAGGGCTTCATTTCCATTATTAAACTGTGAAGTTCATTCTCTAGTTAACAAGATGGTAAATAGCAATGATCTCACCAGGCCTGTTACTCCTACTATAACAGGGACTGCAGCTGGGCACAGTGAAAAGGAGACTGGAGGTGGCACCAGAGGACCCAGGTTCAAATCCTGTTGCTGCTGTTTTCTACTTGGATGACTTTGGGCAAGTCACTTAAACTACTCTGGGCCTCAATTCCTCATGTATGGAATGAGGATGCTGCCCTCGATGACGTGCTCTAAGCCTATGATTCTAATCAAGCATCTGATGTCTAGAAGGCTTTAAAGATGACAAGATTTTTCTTCCCAAAAACCTTCCAAGGGAGGGAGGTAATACAGATGTTTTTAATCCTCATTTTCCAGACGAGGAAAGGAGGCTCAGAAAGCTGAAGCACCTCACCCATGAGCAAACACACAGTAGTAACAAGGATCTGAGGCAGTTAGGAGGCACCACAGTGGAAAGAGCACTGGGCCTAGAGGCAGGAAGAGCTGCGTGCAAATCCAGCCTCAGACACTTACTAGCTATGTGACCCCAGGCAAGTCACTTAACCATTGTCTACCTCAGTTTCCTCAGCTGTAAAATGAAGAGAGTAACAGCACCTGCCTCCCAGGGTTGCTGTGAGGTTCAAAAGAGATAATCATTGTAAACTGCCAGCTCCTGACCATACTAAGAGCTTCTAAGTGCTTATTTTCCTTCCTTCCCCACTTTCCCTTAGCACTGCACACTAGTTTGGCATTTCATTGATGTGACTGTGAATGCATGATTAAGTCCTTACCTCTCCCTAAAAGTGCATTTGAAGACAGTAAGTGATCAGTAGATCGTCAGGATTTAAGTCAGACTCAAAGTTGACCATCCTGCAAAGACAACTAAAAACTATTCAAAAATTAGGATCTCTGAGCCTCAGCAAGATTCATTTACATAAAAATAACCAAAAAAGGATGAGTCTCTTCTCACTGCTCAGAGTCTGAGAAACGAAACTGTGGTTTTGAAATAGGATGCAATTTCTAAGTCTTGTGCCCTCAAACCTGGTATTTCTGTCTTCCTGTCACAGCAGAGTCCCCTGCATGTCTTATCACAAATGCTCCCTCCAAACAGTGAAATATATGGGCCTTAATATTGAAATAAACACCCAAGAACCAACATTTTTTCATGTTTGATTATGAAAATAATTATAGTTAAAACTGAGATGTAGGGGGCATCTAGATGGCACAGTGGACAGAGCACTGGCCCTGGAGTCAGGAGGACCTGAGTTCAAATCCGGCCTCAGATACTTACTAGCTAGCTGTGTGACCCTGGGCAAGTCACTTAACCCCCCTTGCCTCCAAAATTAAAATAATAACAATAATAATAATAAAACTGAGATGTATTGCATTGACATTTCTAACTATTAGACATTTTAAACCATTAGAAACCATTCAATCTGACACCCAGGACAACTAGGAGAGGCAAAGAGGAAATACCTTCCCAACATGGGGAACCACATGTACAAAAACATGGATGCTGGGAATGGAGTGTCATGGTCAACTCTGAAACTTTATATCCTTTAAGGTCACATGATTATACAGTGAAAAAGCACGGGTTTTGAATTCAGAGCACTTAAAATCAAATCTTAGATCTGTCACTCAACCTCTCTTTCCAGGCCTCAATTTCCTCATCTGTAAAATAAAGAGGGTTTGAACTAGATCAGAGATGTCAGACACAGAGAATGTGGCCTGTAACACTCCTGAATGCAGCCTGAACCAGATTAAAAGATAATTGGGAAATACTAAACAAAATAAATCAGAATACACGATAAAACATGGATAATGTTAATATGTGGTTTTCTAAGTCAATATGTGTTCTCAGGGACCCTTATTTAGGGTTTAACAGGCCCCACTATCCAAGTTTGACACCACTGAATTAGATGACCTCTAAGGTTCCTTTGGGCTCTAACCTATGATAGGTTAGAGCTTCTAGCTCTGACACTCTTTTCTTTTTCTTTTTAATGTTTTTATTCTGAATTTAAAAAACAAAAAATTCAGTGTTTCCACTTGCAAAACAGAACAGAAAGGATTGTACATGAAACTGGAAACCCCTTACATACGGCAAGCTTTTCCATTTAAGTATATAAGAAAGAGCGGGCTGTAACTTTCAAAGCTGTCCTACTTATCTGTGTTTCCTTCTGGTCGTCTTTCTGTACTTTTTGCCTGACACTGTTTTCTAAGGGTGTCTCCCAGTTTTGACATTTTATGTTCAGAAGGTTCTCCCAGTTTAATACTGTATTTTCTCTGTTCAAAAGTCACTCCTGACTCTGAAGGTCTGTGTTCTGTGACCCCTCCCAACTCTGAAGGTGTTCTATAGCTCCTCCCAACTGCTGGTCTAACCCTCTATGATTTTATTAGCAGAGTACCACCAACAACTGGCCCAGGACAGCACTGAGCAACCATCAAAGTTACAGTCTATGTCCAAAAGAGCAGGCTTACGTATTGTGGAAGAGCTACTACAAAGATAATTAAATCACAGTCCCTCACATCGCAGAGTCCTAGCACACCACGACTTCTTCTGAGAAAGGGTCTTGCTTGGTATTGCCAAAGCGTCAGCACAGCTTTCCAACAAACAGTCCGTGGCACTATACAATAAAGCTACTAGTCTTGAGAACCAAATCAGAGATAAGCAGTTCCACCCTAAAAGCATTCTGATCTAAAGGTCTCAAACAAATGCTTATCAGTCTGGAAGGAGCTGTGCAGTAGGAAAGTAAGACTTTTCTTCTGGGGGAACAACCATTTCTGAGTCCCAGCTCACACTAAACTACAGTCAAGTGTTCTTCCCATTTATCCTTTGCTTTGCTTTCAGGCCTGAGTGGCCAAGTCCCAGAGCCCCAGCAAAGCCTCCTAGCTCACAGAACCAAAGTTAATGTAACTATCTGGGTTTAAACCCTAATCTGGATTGATTAAGCACTTCATGAAGCTTCCTAACATCTGTTTCTATAGTAGCGTGTCTGAAGTGAACATAACTTACAGATTTGAGAAAATGCACCTTCCCCGCTGGTTTACAGGGCTCTGAAAGACCTAAATGCTTACTCCTAACTTCTCCACAGTCCTAAGACCGGAATCCCTAAAGAAAAGCACCAAGAACCTAGGAATCCTTATTGCTACTCAACATTGTGTACCTTATTCAAGAGTGGGTAAATGGTGCTGCTTTCGGATAACGAGAAAAGCACTTCACAGCTGATTGCAGAAACTCTGGGAAAGCTGTTCATTCCAAGCGTTTATTAAGCACATACTGGACACACCTTGTGAATGGCCATTTTTCTGATCCTTTCCCAAAATTCCACCAAATATTGTCAAAGTATTCGTACCAACCCCAGGACACATTTTACGGTATTATAAAGCCATTGTCATCTTCTTCCCTCTCCCCCTCCTGCCAATATTTCGCAGAGGTGGGAGGTCCACGACTAGGAACACTTCGTATATTTTCCAATTATTATGATGCATTGATATTGGTTTTACTGATTGTTTTATCTCTTCCTTTTTCTTTAAAAAAAATTCTTTTTTACATGGGATGAATCTCTGGGAGAAGGAGGAAAATTTGGAGCTGTTAAAAAAATATTAAAAAATTTAATAAAGTCATCGTCATCAAGAAAATACAAGTAGAAATGGATGGAGGCTGATCAAGATCACGAGTGTTAGGACTAAAAGACAGAGTGCCAGGTGGCCTAGTGGTATCTATGAAACACCAAAAGAACCAAAGAGAGGTGGTTTCTATCAAACTGTGTAGCTCCTCAGAAGACTGATGGAAAACCATGGACAGTATTTCCACAGAATGAGACAAATGGGGAGAAACTAGGAAAGTGAGAAACCTATCTGTAAGCTCCCGGATCCACAGAAGTATAAGTATGAAGCCATAATGCATGGACCCATCATAGTATGAAGGTGAATGTGGGCTCCTGAAGATCATGCCAGTGAAGCAGAGGTCTGGCTGAAAAGTATTCATGTGGAAGCCCAGCAGATGATGAACTGGAGCCTTGGTGAGGGCAGAGAAACTCTCCACAGGAAAGGAGACCTTTTGCCAGCTAAAGACCTACCAACCAAGGCATGAAGGGGCTGCTTTCTTTATTGGTGGAGAGGGCAAGCATGAAGCCAACATGGGAGATCCCAGAAGTACTGACGTAGAAGCCTAAAGTCTTCTCTCTTGCCTTGGGTCAGAGAAAGGCATATAACATTCTCCTGCATTCATCTGACCACACAGTCCCTGCCGGTCCCCAAGAGGCTCATGGTCTGGTAGGGGAGTCAAGACATGAGCACATCACTACACATACTCATGTGCTATGTGCCACAAGGAGGTACAAGAACAAGGCTAAAGGCAAGCAGAGGGAAGAAAGGATCCTTTCAGGTGGTACTGATCAGAAAAGCTGCCATGGAAGAGAAACCTTCTGAGATTGGCCTTTAAGGAAAAGCGGTATTTGCAATAAGGATTAGATGGTCACAGTAATTAGCAAGTCAAAAAAATGATCCAAAGGAGTTTAGATTGGCTGGTACAAGATGTTTCTGTGAGATAAAAAGAGATGAGACTAAAAAGCTAGATGGGGTCAGACTTTGGAGGGCCTTGAATGTCAGGTTTATGGGAGGACAAGTTTCATAAGATTTGGAGTTAGAAGGATCCTAGAGATCACCAAGTCCAACCCCATCCTTTCATAATTGAGGAAAATTAGGTTAAAAAAAAAAGGTAACTTGAACAGAGTGATGCTTTAAGAAACATTTATTGCATTGAACAAAGTGACTTGACCAAGGTCATATAGGTAATAAATAACAGTCAGGATTTTAACTCAGATTTCCTGGCTTCAGATTCCATGTTCTTTCCTCTATGGCACACTGTCTTTTTCCACAAGGCAACTGGGAGCCATGAAAGGTTTAGGGGTTGGCGGGTAGCCCCATAAGGCACACTCTTATAACCTGGAGTAAGAGCCTGCAGATCAGTCAGAAGAGCAAGCCTCTGAACTAGACAGGTGACAAAAGGAATAAACAGAGGAGACCAAAGGTGCCTCAGAGGTCTCTTTACAGACAGGAACAACAGCTCTGTGTTAATACTTCAATGACAGGCAGGAACAAGGTGAACCACTGAAGAAGCCAAGAGATGGTAAAGCCCACAAAATTCCAAACCTAAGCCCAGGATGCTTGGCTTCCTGGCAAAGCCTGGACTTAATCCACTCCCGGGCTCACTTCTCTGGCCAGCCAGCATTCCCCATTCTGAGAGAACAAAACTACTCAGGGAGTTTGGGGAATTAATGAAGATGTCCATTACCCCTACTTTTAAGGGGGAAGTCCAAGAGTAATTAAACAAGGATTTTGGCTTTCCATTGGCTGCCAAAGGCTTTAGTCAGACACAACTGGTGAAAAGAAGAGCTTTTCTTCAGCTAAATCAATCATCATTATAATAAAAATGGGAACAGCTAGCATTTCTATGGTGCCTTAAGATTCACAAAGTGTCTTATGTACATTACTTTATTGGATCCTCACAACATTCCAGAGAAGTAAGTGCTATTATTATTCCCATTTTATATATGAGGAAACTGAAGCAAACAGAAGTTAAGTGACTTGCCCAGGATCACAGAGCTAGTAGCTGTCTGAGGTAGAATCTGAACTGAGTTCTTCCAGAGTCTGGGCTAGCTCTCAATCCACTGCACCACCTAACTGCCTAGCTGTGCTTCTTAAATCAAGGCTTACAGAACTGAATTCAAGACTCCAAATGAGGTGGTTGTTGTCTGTCCTTCATATTTGAAGAGGACCAGTGATATCACAGGGTGATATCTTGACTTATGTGTGAATTGGATTAAAGTGAGGCAGAGCTGCACAAAGTCGTCAGCCTCACTCTCTTCCTGAGTCACTGAAGTCCAGTGACAAGACAAAAGTCAAGACAACTGGAGATGACGGGGGATGGCAGCGGATGACCTTGGCATCTTCAATGTCTGATCAAGGTCTAAGTGTTCCACAGTCCTGCTTCAGGTGCCTTCATTTGGAACAAAGCGTTCTTCTCATCTGCCTATTTTTCCAGGGGAAGTCTTCACTAATAGAGTGAATATCCCCTAATTCACTGACAGGTTTGAGGCCTGTTACCCTCAACCTGGCTTACCCCATCTGCTAAGACAGTTTACGGGGTGCGGCCACTGCTCAGGCTACAGCTTCTTGGAGCTACAGGTGAGAGCTGGATAAAGATGGACACCAGGTGGATAAACAGCCCTGAAAAGGACTTAGCAGCCCTCACACCAACTTTCTGAACACTCCATATACCCCTCCAAATGAAGTCGGACAAGGATGGAGTAGAAAGGAACTGTCCTCTGCCCAAGCCTGGATGCTATGCCTCTCTTGATGCATCCTAAAATAGGATTAGGTTTTTTGGCTGCCACATAATACTGTTGACTCATGTTGAGATCACAGTTCATCAAAAACCCCCATATCTTTTTCCAGAATTGATACCTGACCATGCATCCCCAATTTTGTACTTGTGAAGCTGATTTTTTTGTATCCAAGTATAAGACTTTACATTTATCTCAATTAAAATTCATCTTAGAGCATTTGACCCAATGCTCTAGCTGTTCCTTTGGGTCACCTGCCAATCTGAGGATACCTTTATCAAGTCATTGATAAAAATGTTAAACTGCACAAGGTAGAACTGACAGAGTCTGAAAGCAGATGGAATTATATATTTCTTACTTTATTTTTCTTGGGAGTTTTTTGTCTGTGCTTTCTTTCATAACATGACTAATAGGGCATGACTGTACATGTACAACCTATATCAAATTGCTTGCCTTTTCAATGAGGGTGGAGAAGAGGGAGAGAGAAATTTGGAAATCAGTATTTTAAAAACCAAATGTTAAAAATTGTTTTTACATGTTATTAAAAATAAATTATAAAAATAAAATGACCAGCACAAGGCCAGCAACAGATCCTAGAGGACTCCCCTGAAGGGAGAACCCTCCTGCCCCACAGGCATTGAACAATTAATAGCAACCACTCTTAGAGGCAACCACCCAGTCAGTTCTAAATCTGACTGCATCATTATCTAATCTATAGTTCTTCATCTTCTTCGCAAGAAGACTAAAAGCTACTTTATCACCAGCTTTGCTCAAATCTAAGCAAATTCTCTTCAGGGCCTGCCTTCCCCTCAACCGTTAGTTTAATTATTTTTTCCAAAACGGCAACAAGGATGGCCTGGCATGACCAAGGTCATGAAGCCAAGCTGGCCCTTGGTGATCACTACTTGCCTCTCTAGCCATTCTAGAATGCTTCAAGAAATTCAAGTCAGACTTCCTGACCTGAGTTTGGAGATTCTATTCTTATCTCTTCTTTGAAAATTGGGACGACTTCTCCAATCTTGTGGTCCTTCGCCTCTATTTTCCATGAGCTTCCCAAGATCACTGAGGAGGGCTCAGCATCGCTTCTGGCAGCTCTTTCAGGAAACTCCTTACTAGAAATGTTCCCTTTGTGGCTTCAGAAGTTCATTCTTGACTACCTCCCATCCCTCCTAGGCCAACTTCCCTTAAAGCATTTTACCCCAGGAGATTCTACCTCTAAACCCTTTGAAATCCACTTTCCTCAATCCTAGAGTGCACATTATCTCCTTTCTTCTCTCTCACAATCTTCAGGAGGAAGCAGTCACATCCCCCGCCTCCACTGGGGTTTCTCAAAATCTCTGCCCCAGCAGCCAGTCCCTCCCTGCTGATGAAAATCAGATCCATGATGGAACTTCCCCTTGATTCCTCCACCTTCTGAAGGACAAAATTATCACCAAGGTGAGTCAAGAAGTTGCAAGGATCAAATGAGCTATTTATAAAGTGCTTATTTAGCACACAGTGCCTGAGTCAAATAATGCATGTCCCCTTCCCTGCTGCAGAGCAGTGGATTAAGTAATGGCTGGGCCTGGGGGTTCAGAAGATCTGAGTTTCCAGCCTTACTTAGGCTGCAGTGACCCCGAGTAAGTCACCTAAACTGTCTGCCTCAGCTTCATCAAATGAAGATGGGGATAATACCACCTCACTTTGCAGGGCTGTTATTAAGGATCAAATGAGATAACACTCGCAAACACCATTTAGCCCAGTGTCAGGCACACAGTAAGCGCTATGTGAACACTTATTCCCTTCCCTCCCCTTCTCCCCCATTAGCTGCTCTACTCTCTACAATTATGCACTAGATATCTGGATACCTGAAATCCCCCCACCACTCGGTGCCAGGTTTATGATCCGTTTCCTCTTTCTGTCCAGGTGGTCTGCAGTACACTCCAGTAACAAAACCGTTAACTGTTTGTCCCTCCACTGACTTTGATCCAAAAGGCTTCAAGGCTTCATCTCGTCCATCCTCCACCCTACAGGGAAATCACATCTGCCTCTTTCCAACCAGAAGCCCTAAACTTTGGGCAAGAAATATCGGCAGGCACCTGAGGCCATGGGCTGGACTGTTGGCTTCTTTCTTGGATTTTGTCTCCTGTGCGCTCCTGGGTTTCTCCGCGGCTCTTCTCCTTTCTCTATAGCATTCTCTATGGTATCTAGCTTGGAGGATGGACATAGGAGGTCTTCTCCCTTCTCTATCCTTTTTAGTTTAGGCTTGGGTTCCGATCCTGGCTCAGCAGCTAACTGTGACTAGGGCAATCTCTTCACTCTTCTGAGATTCACTTTCCTTCCCTGGACAGCAGAGGTATTGAGCGGATATCAGCTTGAAGGCTCCTTCCAGCTCCATACAGGATTTTGCAGCTTGTACTAGCTCACAAGGGCATGAGCAGAAAATCTCTCCGGAAATCTTAAAAGTGCCACAGAATACGTGATCTATTATTATAATTACTTATGAAAAAAATGCCACCCTGAAAATGGAAGTGATGTGCTTGGGGGCCCAACAGCTAATGAGGAAGAGAGCTGAAAGTGAATACCCAGAGGGCTTGACTCCCAGGCACACAGGTTCCTTCACTAAGATTCAAGATTCCTGACTGAACCAAAAACAAAACTGGATTGGAACTTGCTACTAGTTACTATCAGATCAAGGTGATCAGTACTGATCAATCAATCACCAGATCATAATATTCCACAGAAAAACATGAATTAAGGCATAAAGCACAGAGGCTGGAATGAACGTGACATTTAACAATTATTCTTTTAGGGAGGATGAGAAATTAGGCTATAAAGGTCTAATGGGAATATGGCTTATAATAAGTATGGAGGCAGGTTTGAGAAGATCCAACTAGGAGTATATTAAGATATTTCTAAGTAATAATACCAAGATATTTCTAGAGCAATGAAAAGACTCAGTCTAATAGAAAAAGGACTAAGTCTGGAGTAAAAGGATCTAGGTTCAAATTCCACCTTTCACACTTAGTTGTATGACTTAACACAAATAAATCATTTAATCGACCTCCATGAGCCTCAAACTACCCCTTCAAGACTGAATGTCTCACACATACATATTATTATTTTTCAAATGTCTATAAATGGTGTTACAATTAATAGGATACAAAATAATTTTAAAAAGCATAAATGAATTCATATTAGCTTTTTTTCATTTTCTCAATCAACAGATGCTAATGAAGAAAACTATCATAAGGGGGTATACAATTTTTTACATTGGGAAAGGATACTCCCAATTAACAGTTGGGAACTACTGGATTAGGCCTTATTTTAAATTCCTTTGACCTCTAATGTTCCAATACACCATGTCCTAAAGTTCCTTCCTGTTCTAAGAGCTCATATTTACATGACACATAAGGCTTACAAAGTACTTTCTTCACAATAAGCCTTATGAGATAAATAGAACAAACATCATTACTGCCATGTTTCTGATGACGAAACAGATGGGTTGCTGAAATGTCTTGCTCAAGGTCAGATAATCTGTTAAGTGGCTGGCTGCTCAAACCCATGTTTTTTGTCTCCAAAATCCAGGGTTCTTGTAAGCATTGCTGCCATAACATTTTACATTCTAAAGTCCCTTTCCAGGGCTGATATTCTACATTCTAAGGTCTTTCCAAGGCAAGCCTTGACTTTCTATGTTTAAGCCCCCTTCCAACCCAACATTCTACAATCGAAATAATACTTCATGCTTACAACAAAAATCAACAGCCTCTCAGCTAAGCAGGATTAACTGGTGCCATTCTACAGATGAGGAAACAGACTCGGGTTATAAAGTAAAAAATTTATTCCTTGGAGTCTCCTATTTCTCCAACCCAAAAGGCCTAGCTCTCAGAATAGAGACCCCTACCATCTTTCGCACAGATCAGGGCTCCCTGGTCTTATTCACTAGTCACTCAATCTTTGAAAGAAAGCAATTTCCACTGCTAGCACATCATTGCCAACAGCCAGACACACAGCTCAGACTCTGGCAAGAGGACAGCTGCTGGGGTTTCCCAAGTACAGGCAGTACTGTTCTTTGCAGAGCAAAGAAGGCCAAATTCTTTCATTAGTGGAAAAAGAAGTGAATGGATGTGGTTGTAGAGAAGATCTTTCAAGATGCCATTTTTATTGGAAACTTCGGGAACACATGTTGAAAGATGGGTCATTAAGCAGGACAGAGATAGTGAAGCGGAAGGAGCAGAGATGGCACCTGGCATTTTCTAGGTATCTTCAATGCTGCTGGTCTTTCTACATTGTAGCTGTTCTCTAAGACATGGACCTGGGTGTTCTACGTACACATTTTTCTACTTCCCATTTAATCTTTGGGCAGCAATTACTGATTGTGATTTCAATAATAGTATAGATACCACTACAACAAATTCTATAGGGAATTTCCTCCAATTACCTAGGGCTCAGAAATCTTTTTATTGGAGAGATTTTGGTCTTAAGATATGACCTGGAGAAATCAGTATGGCACTGAGAGTCAGTCTCAGCTGTCACAAACCAGCTGTGACTTGAGCAAGAAATCCTCTGACAGTTTCCTCACTTGTAAAATGAGGGGGGTTGGAGGAGAAGCTCTAAAGTCCCTTCCAGTTCTAAATGAGGCAACTGGATGAGATAACCTCTAATGCCCCTCCCAGCTCTGACATCCTGTGTTCTAAGGCCCCTCCCAGCTCTGACATTCTGTGTCCTGAGGTCCCTCCCAGCTCTGATATTCTCTGTTCTAAGGCCCCACTCAGCTCTGACACTGTGTTCTAAAGGCCCTCTCAGCTCTGACATTCTGTGTCCAATGGCCTCTCTCTGCTTTCACATTCCCATGTTTCAAGGGCCCTCCCAGCTCTGACATTCTATGTTCTAAGGCTCCTTCCAGTTCTAAAATGCTAAGAATATAATTAGCCTTCTCTACTGCCTCACAAGATGTTCTGAACAAGATTCAAGTCTAACAAACTTTGAGCTCATCAGCAAAAGGCAACAGAATTCAATAGCCAACTCCTATATTTATAGGTCCTCACACTGCCAATCAGTCTTATGATGGGAGGGCCCTTCCTGAGGTGCCATGGCAACCATTTCTTGTTTGGAATTTCAGGAAATATTTTCAATTAATCAATATACACCAAACATAGCTTCACTGAGTCAAAATAAAAGCTTCTGAAGTCAAGGCTCTGGAAAAAAAATTACCATGAAGCTTCCTCTATTTTCTTCATCTAGGATTTCATCTGTCTCCGAAATATCAGTCCATTAACACGATGGAGGAAAAAAAACTTCAACAAATTCTCTTTTGTGGCAAGTAAAATAACAAGGCAGTCCCAGATGGGAAATACAAACATATAGCAAAATCAAGCAGTCAGTGCAAATCTTTGAAGGAAGTTGTTTAACTTCCTGTAATGCTAAAGTTAGTGTTGTTGAAGAACTGTGAACACTGGTTGAGAATTCTGGGAAAGGGACTTTAAACACATTGGTGATGTTTTCATTGGTCAGTACCCATGTTATCGGTCCCGAGCATTTATCCTTCTAGACCAAGATAGGTTGGAATCCAACCTAGTCTCGGACCCAGAGTAAGGCCATAGCAAAACCATCCCAGAGACATTTACCCCTCCCCTCACACCTACCTCTCATAGCAAATCAGTTGCTAAGTCCTGTCAACTTCCACCTCCACAGTGTCTGTCCCCTTCCCTCCATTCCTAGGAAGTTTCCAGTTCCTAGCTCCAATCATTATGTTTTTAAGTGACCAATGAAAAAATTCTCTATACCAAGCGTTCTTAACCTGGGGGGGAGGGCGGTGTCATGCTCATATGGATAGATTTCTTTGAGGGAACGCATGAATTTGGATGGAAAAAATGCTATCTTCATTTCCACTAACCTCTGGTTTCCTTTGAAACCTCTGCTGTTTTATGCATTTAGAAACATTCTTCTGAGAAGGGCTCCACAGACTTCAAATCAGATTGACTGTCAAAGGGTCTAGGACATAAAGGGTAAGGAGCCCACTTGAGACCTCTCTTTAGCTCTGGTCAATCAACAAGAATTTACAAAGTGCCTATTTGCCAAGCACTGTGCCCCAGAGGCACCAGGGATACAAAGAAAACATCCTTTAACTTATCTGTATATAACATAAGAATTCAATTGCACTGTCTTTTCAAATTCCAGGATTCTGAAACTCTTGTTTCTTCCTCACTTTTCACATCTAATCCTCATCAAGAATGATCAAATGACATCTGAATCATCTCTTGCTTCTATCCTTTCTAGGCAATTTGTATAGTCACTGTTTTAGTATGAGAACCTCATTACCATCCACCTGGACTAATTCAATAGCCTACTAGGTCCTCCACTGCCTCTACTGCCCTTCTTCCCCAATCCATTGCTGACTGACCATTACCAGACTAATCTATCTTAAGCACTGAGCTCACCAATGTCATTCCTCCACTCAAAAATCTTCAAAAAGTCCTTACTGTCTACTGAGGAAAGTTCAAAGTCCTCTGCCTATCACTCCACAATGGAACTGCCCCCCTACCCCCTGGCCATCATGCCTCCCTGTGCTTCAGCCTCCACTCCCAAGTCCCATCCCAATGACTCAATGACTCTGGGTTCTGACTAACCCAGAGTTGTGGGTTGGTCAGTGTCCAACCCACCACACCTCTTCCTGTATCACCCAACCCCTGCCCCCCCCCCAAATTCTAGCTCTGAGAAGAGTAATCAAATACATTGCTGGAAAATACATGTCAGTCATTTGCCCTATGACTCCAATCACTGTTTCCTCTCTGACCTCCCAATCCAAAACTTTCTTCCTTGGTCACCCCTCGCCTATACATTTTTGTCTTCTATTAGAATGTAAGCTCTTTGAGGATGGGGGCAGTCTGATTTGACTGAATTTGGATTCCCAGCAGTTAGTACAGTGTAAACGCTTAATAAATGCCTTTTCATTCATTCATTCATTTTTGTCCAACCTTATCTAATACTGTTCCTTTTCCGTACATTCTATGCTCTAGCAAACTATAAAATTCTCTATTTCCCCCATAGGCCCTGGGGTTTTCTTCCCACTGTACCTTTGCTTATGTCATGCCCTATCCCTGGTACTTCTTTCCTTCCATTATTTTCCTGCTGAATTCCTGCTCATCTCTTATAATCCAATTCAAACGGCACCCTCTCCCGAAAGCCATCTACACCATAAAGTCAGTAACCACTTCTTCTTAGGATATCTCAAAAGCACTTTGTTTTACAATTTTCTATAGAATATCCATTGTAATTGTGCATATTATAGTCATATGTATTGATATCTTCCTACTATTACTAGACAAGAAGAGCTCCAGGACTAGGTCTTATCTCTATTTCATATAAATAACTCTGTTCTTTACACAAGAGGTATATAATAAAAGCTTGCTGAATTTATAAATGAATAACAAATCTGCCTCCAAATCATTAGGAGTATCTCTTCACTTCCCCTGGTAACTCTTCCTCCTTTCTCATCTCCCCTGGCCCTCTCCCTCCAACACCCAGTGTTTTCTGGCTGCCACAACTGTCCAGGACCCACTAGCTCCTTTTCTTCTCTCCCCACTGGACAGAATTCCTCATATATTCTACTCTGCTACATATCAATGCTCTAGCCAAACTGGAGTCACTCCTCATTCCCAGAACACAGCATCTGGGCTTTCCTGCCTCTCTGCATTTAGCTCTACACTCTTCCTGCCATCTTTTTAAAACCCAATTCCAACTCCACCTCCTCCAAACACCTTCACTGTTTCTTTCTGCTCTCCAAAATATCTTCTCCTCTTTCTTCTGGCCACCCCAATGCTTCTCTCCACCCCCAAGACCTCACCTAAGACTTAGTTTTATACCTCAAAGACATTCTTATGGAATAGTGTGTTACTTATCTCTGAGTCTGATACCATTGCTAAATTCCAGAAAGACAAAGATATAAAATTTCATATTTACCTCAGTACCTAGCACTGCTCTCTGTACAGCTATTTGACAAATATTCAGTGAATTAAATAAGTCAAGAACCTAGGACGAATATTGCTTAAAATAAAAAACAAACAAAAACCTAAAATGTCCATACACTTTGGGTCAGAGATTCTCTTGCTAGAAATAGCAAAACCAGAAGATCAAATATCAAAAACAAAGATCAAAAACAGAAAGTTTCACCATATGGGCTGAAATATTCATAGCTGTATTTTTTGTGGCAGCAAAGAACTAGAAACAATGTATTTGCTCATTAATTGGGGAATGGTGAAACAAGCTATAGCACATGAATGTGGTGACAGATTACTGTACTATTAGAAACATGGATACAAAAAAATCAGAGAAACATGGAACACATGGAATACTGATGAACAGTAAAACTGGTAAAATGAGGAAAGCAATTCACAACAACAATGTAAGCGAACAGAATTTTTAAAAAAACCCACTGTAAAAATAATGAGCAAGTTTAGTCTTAGAGGGGAATTGAGAAAATGCACCTCCCTCCCTTCTTTGCAGAGTACAGTGGGGGCTCTGGGTGTGGAATACCGTATAGACTGTCAGACAAAGCTGACGTGTGGCTGGATTGGTTTTGCTGGATGTTTTTTTTTAATTCTTTGTTACCAAGGCATGGCTCACTTGGTTAGGGAGGGGAAAGGATATGTAGAAATGAAGGTAACATAAAACAAAAATTATCAAAATATACTTCTAAAAATTCCTTAAAGAACCTAGGCTGAGACCTAGTTCCAAAAGAACAAGAGAATCTATAGATCAAGGGTTCTTAAATATTTTTGTCTTCTTTGGCAATGTGGTGGACATCGGACCCTACGGACCCCTTTCTCAGAATGATGACTTTCAACACATATAATACAGAGGATTACAAAGGAAACTGAGTGTATATTGGAATAGTTATCAAAACACAGGGGACCCCTCCAAAAAAAATAAAAAGTTCACAGAGCCCAGGTTAACCAGATGATCTCTAAAGTCCCTTCTGGCTCTAAATCCAGGCAGGCTTGGAGAACACATCCAGGCCCCAGTCTGAAGGTCTCCTAATCAAACAGTTACTGAGGGCTCAGCACAAGTCACTGTGCACAAGTTGTGTACCAAGTATAAGACCCAACTTCCAACTTCAAGATGCTTACAGTCTATTTCACAACTCATTTCAGTCTCCCTAGGACTGAAATCCCCTCGACAAAGTCATCTGGGGACCCATTTGGATCCAGCAGATCCAAACCATTAGGGTAGGCAAGGTGAAGGTTTCACACACCTCTTGGCTCTTGCCAAGATCTGATCTTGATCTCTGATCTCAATAGAGTGAACTCAAAACAGAAATAATGTGCAAAATTATCATCTGAAAAGCCAGGCTACTTTTTATTTTTATTTTTTATTTTTTTTGGTGAGGCAATTGGGGTTAAGTGACTTGCCCAGGGTCACACAGCCAGTAAGTGTTAAGTGTCTGTGGCTGGATTTGAACTCAGGTCCTCCTGACTCCAAAGCCAGAGCTCTATTCACTGTGCCACCTAGTTGCCCTTAGGCCACTTTTTAAATAAAAAACTAGGCTCTTTCCTGAGTTTTAAGGAGGTTCAGGCTCACTGCCCAAGCAAAACCAGTCCAGGAAGTAGCCAACTTGCAAAGAAAACCAGCTTTCGGCTGCAGAAGTAGCTGCTTCTTTTTTCATCAAAAAGCTACATGACGGATAGAAAGGTCCAGTGGTCCTTAGGGTACAGTGGCAAGACACCTTCTTTGATGTCATTACCATTGGTGAAAACCATATCCGTTTACTACTGTTGAACCATTTGATGGTGGTAAGCCTGGGGTGGCAAGAATCTAAAATTCTATGATACTAAGTAGATAATGAAAGTACTTATCCTCAGAGTTATCGACCTCACTGAGAGAAGAGGAAACGAGACGCATATGGGTAGAGCAACATCCCCAAGAGCAGATCCACTCAGCTGCTCAGTGGCAAGGCAAGGGCCAAGTGTTTTTCCCACTACCTCACTGGGTCCTAACCCATCAGTAGTCCCCTGACGTGCTCACCTTGTGACTACCAGCCTAAAAAGAGTCTAAGAAATGAATGGTCAGGCCTGTGATACAACTTGGAACCACTCGAAAAACAAAGACTGGAATGGCTAAATAGAGAACTCTCTCTCAGAAGAGCCTGCTTGAGGCACTGAAGTGAAATGACCTGCCCAGAATCCCACAACCCTTATGTGCCAAAGGCAAGGCCAGAACCCATGTCTTCCTAACTCCAAATATATCGTTCTATCCAATGGGCTAGGAGGCTTCTCTGACAACACTGGAAAGCTAACAGAAAATAGTACCAGCATGATGGCTTTACCAATTCAACAACAACACAGGCCCAAACACTGTCTGGCCCCATCTAATTTCTTTCCATTGACTTGCAGTGATTTACATGGTTGACACAGAGGATCCATTCTTTTCCATCAAATTTCTCCCAACTCTCTTTTTCCCCCCCAATGTGACATTCCACTCTCTTGCATAAAACAAGCCCGAGACATCTGCAGGCCTCTCTGCCTCCCCTGTAACCAGATACAACCAGAGCTTTGTAGCTCTTCCTGTGGTTCCTTCACACCTGCAGCAGTGGAGGGAGAAACTGAAAACTCCAAAGAAACCTGCCTCCAGCATCACCCAGGGAAATGGAAACCACTGAAGAGGACATTCCATGGTACACAGTCAACAGCTGAGCACCAACTGTCACCAAGGTTTTCAGAGCTTAATCAAATAGCTGAAAAATGTTTGTAAATGTCCTATTAACAGCAAAGCCCTGCCCTCCATATATACCAAAGTGACCCTCTGGTGTCACCAGCTTAGGCAGTCTGGCCCTGGGGGTGGCCAACTATAGCATAGAAATACAGAGACCTGGAATGTTAGACAATAAAATGTCAGTCAGGGAGAGCTTTCAAAGACAAAATGTTCAAGATGGAAGAGTCTTTAAAAGTACACAGGGTTTCAGTACTAGAATGAATAAGGAACTGATAACCCAGCTCAGCCCATATCCAAAGAATCTGCTCGAATCTGGACATCACAGTCCAGGAAAGCCAAGGAGGAACTGAAAAGCCTTCACAGCAGAGCCTTGAACTCCACTTATAAGAGATGTGGACAGAACTGGGGTGTTTAGTTTGAAGAAAAGAAGATGTTGGAAGTATCATAGCTGTTGTTAAGGTGATTGTTTCAGTGAATAGGGATTTAGATTTATTCTGCTTGGCTGCAGAGGGCAGAAAATGCACACTGAGATTTGACTTCAAAAGTGAAACAGGTTGCCTCTAGAGCAAGGGGTTTTTTAACCTAGGGTCCACAGATCAGTAGATTTTAGGAAGTCAGGAGATTTCAGGTGAACTTGGATGGGAAATAAATTTCATCTTTATTTTCATTAACCTCCAACTGAAATTTGGGACTTCCTTCCATTATTTAAAGACATTCTTAACAACACATTTTCATTTATTTATCTAGGCAACTGGGGTTAAGTGACTTGCCCAGGGTCACACAGCTAAGTGTCAAGTGTTTGGTCTGAGGCCGGATTTGAACTCAGGTCCTCCTGACTTCAGGGCCGGTGCTCTTATCCACTGCACTGCCTAGCCTGCCCCTAAAGACATTCTTAAAAGGAGCCCACACCCTAGATTTCACTAGACTACCAAAGGGCTCCTGCTCTAGAGATAGAGATATTGCTCTCATTAGAGGTCTCTGAACAAAGGCTGCATTGGCCCCTTGTAGGATTGGGGAGAGGATTCTTTGGGGGCTAGATTAGATGTCCCTTCCACCTTTGAAATTCTGTAACCCAGAATGTTAGAACCAGGAGAGGCCTGAGAACTCAGAATGCTTGAACTAGAAGGGGAGCTGTTAGTCCTGGAAGGAATGCTAGTGGTCATTTAGCTTCCCCCTATCACCATGCAGAAAAAAAGGAGGAAACTGGGGAGGGAGGAAGGTCGATATTATTTGCCCAAATTCACATAACTATTTAATGATAATGACAATAGTGACAACTACAACAACATTTAAATCATGTTTTTAGATTTGCAAAGCACTTTCTAAATATTATGTCATTTGATCCTCACAACAACACTAGGAGGGAGGTGCTATTATTATTTTACAGATGAAGAAACTGAGGCAAAGTGAAAAGGAACCTTAGAGAGCTTATCTAGGCCAACCCCCTTCCTTTACAGATGCCAGCAATTGAGGTTCCCAGCGGTTAAGTGGAGAGCCCATCCCACAGTCCCACAGAGTTAGAAAGTCAGCTCGAGTCGGTCCTCCAGACCAAGCCTCCTTCCCACCTCTGGGCCAGGGTTCTTTTCCCTGTCCCACACCACTCCTTCCTCTATCAGGATAGTTCTCCCATTCCACAGGAATGCAAAAATATGGCTGCTTTCTGGAAGAGTGAATTTTATTGTAACATGTATCAAAAACACTCTTTTCCCCCAGATCCCTTGTTCACTTACAGACCAGTACATGTTTTACAACCTTTAAATCTAATGAGGCTTCCTGCTGAACTATGAAGAGAGCAAAACCTCAGGCGTTCCTGAGGAGGGGAGTTGGTGAAACAGCCTGGTCAAGGGAAAGAACCTCTCTCCCCTCAGTCTATAGTCTTGAAAAAAGAACAAGGAAAGCAGATAACTCCTAAAGATTCTAGAGTGTGGTATATCCTGGTCAAATACCCTAAGCAATTAACCTGCATAACACGCAAAGCACATGTGGTCTCATCTCATCTTCATGAGCAGCAGCATGCAGGGAATAGTGAGGAAAATGCTGAATTTGAAGCAAAAAGGCCTAAATTCAAATCTCAGCTCTTCTTGGACTGACTCCCACACAATCATGTCCCCTCTAGGATAAGCTCAACACCAGGAATCTCATCCGCTTTGGTCCTCACATCTCATCAGTAGACTCTGACCCTCTGATTGGGGGGTGAAGCAAAAAATTCCCAAAGCCACCACTTAAACAGGGTTCGGAAATCAGTCAACAAACTGTTCATTTTCCACTTGCTGCTCTACTTGGATTCAACTGTATCATCCTCCTGCCCTCAAGTGAGGCACTTGCTTCCCCATCTGCCCTTTGTACCTTCCTTTTGGGTGCTGTCTTCCTTTTTGGACTGTAAGCTCCTTGAGGGCAGGGCCTGTCTTTTTCTTATTTGTATAGCCCAGTGCCTGGCACACAGTAGGCATTGAACCCCAATCCTAGAAATACACTAGTGGGACACACACGGTGTAAAGGAAAGAATGGAATGGTTCTTAAATTCAATCACCAGATCGATCACAGATTTAGGGCTAGAAGGAATCTCAGAGGCCAAGGAGTCCTTGGCCTGCCTCTTTTCAGCTGTTACCCTGGGCAGGTCATGAAAGAAGAACCCTCCCTGGGCCTCAGTTTCTTTTTCTGTTATAACAACCCTTACCCTTCACAGGGCTGTCTGTGAAGATATAGTGAGACAGTTCCAAGGTCCATGTAGAAATTCCAAGTCTGATAGTTAACGTGGTTAGCAGCATCTTAAAAACAGTCAACTTCCCCCCTTCAAAGGAAGAGAGTTTGTTGTTCACTTTACAGAAGGCTAGGATAAAGGCTTTTTCTTATCCAGTTCAATCTGATTTCATTGGCTAGTCCACAAAGCAACTTAGAATGTATGCTGGAACAGGTGTTTCACATGTAGACCACTCCCTGAACACATTAAATGTGGTTCACCCAAGTTGCCTTTGGACTCATTTCAACTTCCAGAATCAAAAATATTTCCCAACCTCTGACCGGACATCATCATGATTCCAGCTGTCAACGTGCCTGAGCACCCAGGAATCAAGCTTCCCAGCAACACATACTAGATCAAGCAAGACAACTGCTGATCCAGTCCACTATGCTTTTCCTGTTCCCTAAGCTGCAGGTCTTCAAAACCAAGTTAAAGCTTACTAATCTCAGAGTCCCTGGCTCTGGCCTACAGAGCTGTAAAGATGAGGACCTTCTGGGGGAGGACAGATACATCACTGTACTTTGCTAAAAGCAATCTGGAGGCCAGAGCGCTATGGACAAACTTGGGCACTGCTCGGGGTACAGTACAGAGGAGCTGGGCTCAATCATACTTTTCCCACAAAGTAAGGGTCAGTTTGGCACTGATGACGAAAACAGACTAATCGCCACTGAAGTTTATATAGTAGACATTCAACAAAGGACACCAGAGGTGTTTCTGCAGTACTCAAGGCACCCTAAAATTAAACTTTTTTGTAAGTACAATGTTAACAGTGGCCCCATCCTGCTTTTAAGGACAAAATTGTATGAAAAAAGCCCACATCTACTAAACTATACCTAACCTGCTTGGGGGGAGTCTCCAAAATAACTAATGTGCCAACTCCAAAGGCCTATATCAAATGCAGGCAGGTTATGCCCCAAATCTTCCAGATGACTAGTTTTTTTGCGAATGATTCTACCATACAATGCTAAGAAAAGGGAAACTGATCTTAAGAAAATGCCCAAAGTATGGCATTACTATATTATCATTATTATTACTTTACCATATAATACTAAATGGTATGTTATTTACAGATATTATACAAAGAATCTGGGATTTTGGAGTCAGAAAGACATGAGTTCAAGTCCTGACTCTGACAATGATTTTGGCTAAGCCTTAGTTTCTCTATCTGTAAAATAGAAGTATCACCCTATTGGCCCAAAATTGACTTGAATAAAATATGAATGTGGACTCAAATTGCACTTATTCAGCAAGTTTGTATTTCCCTTTCAAAAGGAAATTTTGGGGTTGTGACATATGGGGGACAACCTTGCTTATACATCAATATAATACTACAGTTATCATTTCCACATGGACATGGTACCCCCACAATCTGGAAAATCCACATAAAAATTTTTGGCCTTCCCTTTGTACCAGAGAAGTCTGAATTATTATGGCATATACATATATTTTATGTATTTCTGAGTTTCTAAACTTTTTCTGTGTTGTCTGCTAGCCTTTGCATGTCATCTGCTGCTTTCACAAAACTCCCAAAAAATTCCCATTTAATTTCTTCGGCTAACCCATGGATATATATGGAAACTGTCATGGGAAAAGCCGCAATGTGGAAGGGATAACTCTACTATGACACTACTTATTCTCCTTACAGCGTACTGGGAGGATTAAATAAGAGAAAGTATATTGTAAACTGAAAAGTACTAAACAAGTAGGTTGGCATCATTAAGTTATTATTAATACTAATGGGCCACTATTTGCTACCCTCTCATCCTATCTCAGCTTTTAAAAGTATCATTTTCGAAGTGATGACTGATCATACACACTTTGGAAATTCAAATTTCCATCTCACCCAGTATTTTTTAATTAAAGATATTTTTCCTTTAACAAATGCAATTTAGCCAGCAAGGCTGAATGAAGCATCTTATAAAACATCATTAAAGGATTTAGTCAAGAATATTTTTAAGATAATAGCCTCACAGCTGATCCCAAATTGCAAAGGATAACACTAAGTTTACTCCAAGAGAAAAGGAACATGACAGAGTGTTTTGAGCAAAGGATAGCCAAGTTCCAGGTCCTATTTGTTACTGGTCATTTATGTTTTAACCTGCAAATATGTAGTGTTCTCCAGGCCTCTTGGGGAATAAGAAGATGATGAATTTATCTGTAAAACATTATGAGGCCTGGAAGAACAAATCTTCAGTTCATGTAGAGACATTTGGATGGGATCCATAAGACCTTTGAGGAAGATGTCACAAAGGACAGCTAGTATGTTCTCCCTACATGTCCTTCGGTGCCACCACTGGTGAGAGGACAGTGCAAGGAATAGGGCATTAGGCTGAGCTGGGCTGCCCCAAAAGGTCACAGATTTAAAGCAGGAAGGGCCCTCACCTATAGATAATCTTAGTCTATTCTAGCCCCCTCATCTTACAGAGGAAGAAACTTGGGACCAAAGAGGTTAAGTAAGAGCCTTGGCCCAAGGTCTCAGAGCCATCACTGGATACAACTCTGGTCCTGGATTCAGGCTATCCTAGACTTACATCCTGCCTCTCACACTCAGCATTTGTGGAACCCACCAAAAGTGACTGTCTGCACTCAACTTCCAATAGAAGACATTGAAGTGTTTCTCAGTGGGTGTTTGTGCAAACAAGTGAAATAATATACAAAGTGCTTGGTAAACACTAAAGTACTATATAAATGGGAGCTATTAGCAATTAAAGCCAGGGCTTCTGATCTCAAGCCCGGGGCTCTTTCTTTCCACTATTTGATATGTCTCAGTGTTCAAAAGAGCAAACATCTCCTTAGCACAGTGGATGACTGTACACAGAAAGCGTTTAATAAATACTCAGGATCTGAAACCCCCCCCAGGTCTACCTAACCCCAAGTCTGGCTATCTATCTGCTCCTCCAAAGAACTTCACAGTTAAGTACTTTATATACACGAATCCTCTCATTTCAGCCTCAAAATTAAATGAGATACAAGCATTTCATGGCACAGAGGAGAAAATAGAGACTCAGAAAGTTTAAGTGACTTTGTCCAGGAGTGCACCCTTGGCAGTCAAGGCTGAAAGTCAGTCAATCCCATATGATCTCCACCAGGCTTCAAGGATTGATTAGACACCTACCTGGCCCAGAGAGCAGGGATATCAAAAGAAAGCCTTACCACCCAAACAAGTTCACACTGAGAACAGGCCACAAGGGAACGGAGGCCTACCTGCATACAAATTGTGGGGCAGCTGAAGTATGCGCCATTATACAAACCAAAAGGCCAAGAGGGACACATTAGAACATACTTCTCAATGGTACACTTGTAACCATATTACAACTCAGCTCTTCCTGTCAAAACACTCCTATGAGGGTCAACTGTGGAGAGCAAAGTGGATTTGGAGTCCAAGGACCAGGCTGGGAAGAAATCCAGCCTCAACTCCTCACTCACGCATGACCTGTGACCCCAGCAAAGCCCCTTCTATTTTCCTCAACTATAAAATGAAGCAAGGTTGGACAAGATGGCCTCTAATGTCTCCTGCAGCTCCAAATCTATGAGCCAATTATCCACAGTGATTTCTCTGGCACCTAATTTGTCTACACTGATCCCAGGCTGCCTCCACCCACTGCCCTGAGGGTGTATGCACCCTTGGGAATGAAAACTAATTTCATTAACAGAGCATAATCCAACAAGGAAAATTTGCTACCACAAAATAAAAATTAAAAAGTCTTTCCAAAGTCTTATGATCCTGAGCTGAAAAGAACCATCCCGTGTAAGCCTTTCATTTTACAGATAAGGAAAGAGAGAAGTCCAAGGAGGTCAAACTCTTTTGTGTTCTCTCAGCCCACTCTTTTCTTTTGGCAATTGGGGTTAAGTGACTTGCCTAGGGTCACATAGCTAGTGTCAAGTGTTTGGTCTGAGGCTGGATTTGAACTCAGGTCCTTCTGACTTCGGGGCCCGGGGCTCTATCCACTGCGCCACCTAGCTGCCCCTCAGCCCACTCTTTTCCTTCAATGCCCCACCCAGGTGGTGGCTACAGGACCTGTAGGCACTGAGGCCTGACCTAGGGTATTTAGCACACCGAAAAGGCTTGGAGCATTCTCTGTCTCTCATCAAAGTCCAATCTACTCATGATGGAGGAGAAACTCATCCCAAGAGGGCTGGCAACAAGGAGTTTCTGGCCAACTGAGGTGTGGAGAGGTGGTATATCTAGATCAGGAGAGGGAGGGCCTTTACAAACAAAATCAGAATTTGCTGAAATATCAAGGTACTAGGAAAGCTTTCCTCCTTGAAGAATCGATGAATGACTGTTTGCTAAACACATTCACAGAATTCAGGTACTGAAAAGGGGTTCAGAGTTTATAATCTGACCCCTTCATCTTACAGATGAGGACAATGACACCCAGGAATGGATCTAGGTCCTGCTACTAGTGGCAGAGCTAGGAGATCTCAACTCAAGGCTCTAGCTACTTCATGTCCAGGAGAGAAAGACTCAATCATGTCAAATTCATTTTTTAAGTGACTTTAGATTAAGATCACCAAGTCTCCCTTTACCCAACTCTGAAAACTGGTTTAACAGGATCCAATGGTATTAGTCAAGCATTTGCCTGATTTTTGTTGTCTAGACCATGAATCCAAACAAGAAGTTTCAAGAACTCAACTGAATTATGGCCTACACTGTTCCTATAGGTCTCAAAGGGCAAGTATAAAACTCAAGGCTCCTAAACCTACACCCAAACAGGAAGTATCCAAAAGAACAGACCAATTTTAGATACGTGACCATCATCACTGCAAACACTCTCAATGAACAAGAAGTCTGGACACCTGGGCCTAACCGGGGGGGGGGGGGGGGGGCAATATCCCTTGACTTCTCTGTGCCTCAGGGTCTTCAACATGTTAAACTGAGTGGGTTGGACTGTCTTATACCCAACATATCATATCTCTCTTCATATCATATAGCTCTTCTAGATTGGGTTTCCTCATGAAATTACCTCCAGAACAGAAAAGTCATTAAGCTGCCACATGGGGTAGGGGAGAATACTACTAAATCATTCACTCGTTTGGGAAAAGGAAGACAACTAACAAACTCTCAAGATATAAACAGATGCTCATTGTCTTTCTATGGCTAAATGGCAAAGACTTCTAGGTGTTATATTTAAATGGAATTTCAAAGAACTCTACAAGCTTTCCTCAAAAGTCCAACTGTCAAGTTTTAATGTTTAAAGAGATACCCAGAAAATGAAGATGTTTCTATAGGGATGATGAAACTTGCTTTGCTTGGCTCTTAGATGCAAAACTAAAATGCAAGAGGGCAAATTCTGTTAACAATGATTACTGCTGACTGAAAAGGGGCTGCCTCAGGAGACAGCGAGGTCCCCAGCCCCCCACTGAAAATCAGTAAGTAGATATTAGATAGCCACTTCTCAGGAATGCCCTAAGACTTCCTTCAGTTTTGGAGATGGGTAGACTAGACCTCTAAGATCCCTTCCAACTCTGCAAGTTGAAGTATATGAATTTAATTCTACAAGCCAAGGAATAAAATTTCATCCAACATGAGAATTCACCAAACTTTCACTGGATTTAGAGATAGAAACTAAGTTTGAATCCCATCTTTCTGTTGTGTGACCTTAAGCAAGCCACAACCTTTGATTATAATTTCGTCCTGTAAAATGAGACAACCTGTAATGCCCTTCCAGCTCTAATTCTATGACCCCAATAATACTTTACAGTTTGCAACCCTTAATAAGTATACTACACAGGGGGAAAAAAATCATCCCTTAGTGGCTAACCTTCTGACCTTCATGGAACCTATACTAGCTAACCTAGTACTAGAAAAAAAAAATACACTGGAAAAAACCAGATCTGGAGTCAAGGAGAACTAGAATCAAATCTCAGCTTGCTCACCTGTGTGATTGGACAAGGTCACTTAAGTTCAATGGGCTGAAGTTTCAATGATGTGGAAAATGAAGGGGGTTTGCTGGAATCACAACCTCCAATATCCCTTCTTCCAGCTATAAACCTCCTGTGTCACCTAGGCCTAGTCCATGATCACAGTAGTACGACCTACCAGAGCTTGAGCCCCACTGGCTTCCAACATCTTACTGAATTCAACAAAAACAATCCTAACATCTTACCAAAACAGGTGATCTTCCCAGCTCTTTTGGTATGGAAGACTGTCCTAGGTGAGACAGTAAAGCCTGAGACCATGGGTTTGAATGGTTCTAGTGGAAGTTTCCATCTAAATCAGGCAATCCATCTAACATGCTTCACCTATAAGCAGTCCTAAGGTCCCATAACCTGCTCCCCCCTACCCCACCCCAGAAACACAGTATGGATTGTCAGTGAAGCCCAAAGGTTGGGCTTGGAGGGCTCCGGGGCTTCATTAGCAAAACCTCCAAGAACATAGCTCACCTTTTCCAAAGTCTTTCCAAAAGAGGCACTTCTAATTTTTGCCACCTGCTTGTTCAGGTTAGACAGAAAACAGCGCCTTTGCACGGGCTGCATGGTGCCTGGTACAGTTTGCTGACTGTACAGTGGGCGTTCAATAAATGCTCCTGAGTGACAGGGGCCCGATTGTGCGCTCATCCCCGCCGGCTGACAGCTCCCCCCTCCCACTATGACCGAGGGAGGCTCAGCCATCCATCCCTGGCGCTCGGCTCGAAGGAAGCCAGGTCGCTAGCCACTCCGGGGGGGCACCCAGCGCACCTCATGGGGCTGAGCCTGGGGAGGGGAAGGAAGAGCTGGCGCCTGGAGAAGCCCGGCTGCCTGCATGACCCTACCTCCCTCCAAAAACGTCCCCCCCAGATATCTGAAAGCCCTGACTCCTTGGACTGCCACCCCCAAATCTGGCCCCTCGCTTTGCCCACCACGGCCTGGGCCACCCGGTGTGCGCCCTCCTGGCTGAAGGCGCAGGGGCTACAGGTACGGGGGAGTTCCCCTGGCTGGTGATTAGGGGAACAGGAGAGGAGGAACAGGAAGGCCTGGGGGAAGGGGCCCAGAATGGCCCCCAGTCGGGGCCAGAGCCCAGGAAGTGGGTGGGGACGGGGTTGGGGCAGGGTCACTCCCCCCAGCCCTAGGCCGGCCCGGCCCCGACTTCTCCTGGGGCCCCAAAGTCCAAGTCTTTCTAACTCTCCCCACCCACTCGCCCCTCCCTGGGGCAGCAGCCCCCTTCCTCAGCCCCTCCCCCACCAGTCAGGGAGACCCTCCCCCTCCAGCTGGCTAGCTCCTCCTCGCGACGGTTTCCAGTCCCCCTCCCCCAGCAGCCAGTGCGCCCCCTCCCCACGATAGCAAGCCCCCTGCCGAAGGCAGCAGCCCCTCCCCCCAGCAGTGTCCCTTGCCCCCGGCGGGGCCCACCCTCAGGAGGGGCAGTGGCGGGCAGGGAGGAGAACTCCGGTGGTCAGGGGCAGGGCAGGCCTTTACCATGGCGGCGGCCCCACTTCCAGTCCCGGTCGGTCCCGCTGTGTCTGACTCTCCTCCGGCGGCGGCGGCGGCGGCGGCGGCAGCAGGGCCCGGCGCTTCCACTTCCCCGGGTGCCTAGGAGTGAACATCCGGGTCACCGGCTCCCCCGCCCCCTCCTCCGCCCCCTCTTCCCGGCCTCGCCTCGCCTTGTCCCCCCCCTTCCCAGCCCTCCTCCGCCCCGCCCCGCCCCCAGCTCGGCTAGGCCCCGCCCCGCGCCGCTCCGTTCCGCCAATGAGAACGCGGCTCCTCAGCCATCGCCAAGTATGGAGCGCGGCGCGGGGCGGCCCCGGCGGGCGGGGCCCGGAATGGGGAAGTGAGGCGAGGGGGGAGGAGCGAGGGCGGGGGAGGAGAGGGGAGAGCATGGGAGGGGAGGGGAAAGAAGGAGGAAACTGACTAGCTGAGTCCCGGGCTGTGGCGCTGCCCAGGGCTGCCCGGGTGGAGCTCGGGGTGGGGGAGGGACGGCGCTCGCCCGGAGCAGAGGTTTAGGAGCTGGCCTGGGAAGGAAAAACTGTCCCCAGGAGTCCGGACTGTGCTTGAAATCAGAAGACTCAGCGGGCTCCCAGCGTACGTGGCTCTTTGCTGGTGCTGCTGCAGCTGGCCATCTGGGCAAACTGAGGCTAGTCACCTGGCTTCCCCGGGCCTCGGTTTCCTCATCTGAAAAATTAAGGGGGTTGGACTAAATGACCTCTAAAGTCTCTTGTAGCTCTAACAAACCGGGTTCCTAGGTCCCTTCCAGCCCTGCCATTCCATGTTCTCAGGTGCCACCTCCCAGACCTGACATTCTGTATCCTAAGGACCCTCCCAGCTCTGACATTCTCTGTTTTAGGGCCCCTCCCAGCTCTGACTTTCTCTGCTCTAAGGGCCCTCCCAGCTCTGACATTCTGTTTTATTTTGCCTGGAAACAGTCTTCCAAGACTTTTTTCAGCCATCTCAACATAGTTGTTTGCTTCCACCACCATCCTCATTTCCTCCAACCCTCCCCACCACACACCCCAAAACATAGAACCCTAGTCCCCCAGCTCAGATAAGCTCCACTCTTATCCTCAACATTCGCTTTCTCTAATCCCTGTTATCTGACCTGTTGCCAAGATCTGCTCCTTCTCCTTTCACAATAGCTCCCCTATATGCCCCCTTCTCTCATCTGACACCGCTACCACCCTGGGGCAGGCAGGCCCTCATCACTATATGCCTGGATTATTGCAATAGCTTGCTGGTTGGTCTCCTTGTCCCAAGTTTCTCCCCACTCCACTCCATCCTACAGTTGGCTTTCAAGTTGATCTTCCTTACCTTAATCACATCACAACCCCTCTCCCCCCATTCAGCAAACTCCAGTGAATCCTTGTAACCTCCATGATCAAATATAAAACCCTTTGTTTGGATTTTAAAGCCCTTCATAACCCAACTCACTCTAACTTTTCTAGTCACAACCACCTTTCTCTTCAATCCAGTAAAACACTGGCCATTTTGTTGTTGCTGGTACAGGACATTCCATCTCCCCATTCTTTGCATTTTCTCTGGCTTCTCCCCCATACCTGAAACCCTTTTCCTCCTCATCTCCACTTCTTGGCTTTCCTGGCTTCCTTCAAGTCTCAGCAAAAGGCCTACTTTCTGCAAGAAGCCTCTCCCAATTCTCTTTAATGTTCTTGCCCTTTCTCTGATATCGTCTCCAATTTATCCTGTCTATAACTTGTTTGCTTTTTGTCTCCCTCATTACACTGAACTCTGGGAGTAAGGGCTGCTTTTGTCTTTCTTTGACTTTAGCACAGTGCCTGGCACATAGTAGGCACTTGATACATGTTTCTTGATTGACTTGCTTTTGTCCTATCTAGCTTCCGACGAGGTCTCCATGCCATATCACATCCTCACCATGCCATTGAGGTCATTATACCCCATGCCCTTCTAGGTCTTCCTGGGTTGAGTTCTCGCCTTAGAATGTAAACTCCTTGAGGGCAGGGACTGTCTTGCTTTTCCTAAATCGTAGATCTAACCACATCCCCCCCCCCCCAATTCAATAAACTCCAACCTTGTTAAGTCGAGTCAGACTCTTCGTAATTTTGGTTGGGGTTTTTTGTTTATTTTGTTTTTGGTGAAGATAACCAGAATGGTTTGCTATTTCCTTTTCCAGCTCATTTTACAGGTGAAGAAACTGAGGCAAACAGAGGCTTAATGACTTGCCCAGGGTCACACAGCTAGTAAATGTTTGGGTACAGCCCAAACCAGATTAAAATGTAATTGACACATATTCATTTTTCAGTTGTGGTGACTCTTCATGATCCCATTTGGGGTTTTCTTGGCAAAGATACTGGAATGATTTGCATTTCCTTCTCCAGCCCACTTTACAGATGAGGAAATTGAGGTAAACAGGGTTAAGTGACTTGCCCAGGGTCATGCAGCTAGTAAGTATCTGAGGCTGGATTTGAACTTAGGTCTTCCTGACTCCAGGTCTGGCACTCTGTGCACTATGGTGCCCCCTAGCTGCCCTCCAATACCTCCCTGTAACCTCTGAGTAGATATAAACTATTCCACCCAGTATTTTTTTTTATTAATTTTTTTTGATTTATCAATAATTACTTCCATATGCTTTTGAGTTTAAAATTTTTCTCCCCATTCCTCCCCACCACCCTCCCCAAGACGGCTCACAATTTGATATAGGCTATACATTTACATTCATATTAAACATATTTTCACATTAGTGATGTTGTAAGTAGAAATTAAAATCAATAGGAGGAACCATCAGAAAGAGGAAATAAAACTCAACAGAAGAGAAAGAAAAAAATAATAATTCGGCTTCCATAGTTCTTTCTTTGGGTGTGGATAGCATTTTCCATCACAAGGCCTCTGGAGATGTCTTAGATCCTTGTATTGCCAGGAAGGGTTAAGTTTATCAATATTAGTCATCACACAACATGGCTGTTATTGTGTACAACGTTCTCTTGGTTCTACTCACTTCACTCAGCATCAGACCATACAAGTCTTTCCAGGTTTTTCTGAAGTCAGCCTGTTCATCATTTTTTATAGCACAATAGTATTCCATCACACCACCTAGCATTTTTTAAAGCTTTGACCCCTTCCTGAGCCTTTCCAGTTTTCTTATATATTACTTCCCACTATGCTCATTGGAGTCCAGTCACACTGACCTACTTTCTGTTCCTCACACAATCTCCCATCTCCATGCTTTTGCACTGGCTGTTTTCGATGCCTGGAACATATTTTCCTCTCACCTTTGCTCTTACAACCTCTGGTTTCCTTTAAAACTCAGCTCAAATGCCACCTTCTACGGGAGGCGTTTCCTTACTCCCCCCCCCCCAGCACACACACACCCAGTTGCCAGTGTATTTCCCTCAAAGGATACTTTCTATCTCCTCTGTATGTATCTTGTACTGTATATAAGATCTCCTTTTATGTATCTTGTACTGTATATAATTCTCTATGTATATGTTGCCTCCAGTTGAATGTAAGCTCTTTTAGGGCAGAGACGAATTTTTATTTTTCTTTGTAACTCTTAACACTTAGCAGAGTACCAAACACATACATAGTAAGCAATTATATGAATACTAGTTATTTTCATTATACCACGCTGCCTCTCAAAAATAACAGTTATATAACAATGCTACTACTAATAATAGCTAACATTTACATAGCACACCTTAAGGTTTACAAAAGAGCTTGGATCAGGTCAGATAGGGAAATGTGAGTAAGAGCTCTTTGAAACCTACTTTCAGTAGGCATCTCAGTGATGAAGGTGATGATGATGATGACCATGAGAACAATGACCAATCAGATGTTTTAATCAGATTTTTCTCTTAGCCACCTGCCATGAGTTTTAGCATGATGCATTCTAGTGTTCTGACTGCAAATCAGGAAGAGAGAGCTCTATGCATCCAGAATCAGAACCCAACTCAATCAGAACAGCCTACTGTGTGTTGGGCGCCATGCTAGGCAATGGAGATACAAAGACAAAAGACAAAACCAAACAACAACATGAACAAAAGCAAAAACCCACATCAATTCCAGCTCCAGGGGCTCATATTCTGCTAGGGTAGGATGGACACAGATGAGTAAATGCATGTTAATTTGAGGAGGGAGACAGTGTTAACAACTAGGGTAATCGGGAAAGCCTTTTCTTAGGAAGTGGCACATGAGATGAGCTTTGAAAGAAGCCAGGCATGCTGAGAGACAGGGAGCATCTTCGGCTTGGGGGACAGACAGAGCAAAGGCAGAAGATGGAAGATGAGGAAACAGCAGGGCCAGTTTGCCTGGAACATCGAGTGGGTGGAGGGAACTCATATGTAATAAGCCTGCAAAGGTAGGCTGGAACCAGATTGAAAAGGGCTTTAAATGCCAAGTTGAAGAGTGTATTTTATTCTAGAAGCAATCCGAACCTCTTGGCACATTGACAACTGAGGAAAACAGCAACTATAGGAAAGGCATTGCATGTAACTATGCAAATGATCCCAGTAGGTTCCTGCTGGGCCTCAAAAAAGAAAGACAAGCAGAACTAAGCAACAACCAGGAAGATTTCCATTGGATGACAGAACACTGGTTGGTTAGTAGTCATCCAATGGAATCAGCTGTGGCTAGACCATTCTGATTACAGGATGCCAGAGCTGAGCAGAACATTAGAGAAGCTCTCCTCCAAATCCCTTATTTCAACAGATGAAGAATCCAAGGTCCAGAATGGAGCAGGGCCTAGCTTAAAGTCACACAAACAATAAGTGAAAATGTCAGCATCTGAATCTAATTCTAAATCCAAATCCATTGCCCTTCCACTATTCTGCACAGCCTCAACCTCATACTTCTGAATTGGCCTACTAGAAAATTAATGATCAGTTGCGCACAAGGCCAAAAATGACAATAACAGGTAGTTACATATGGCTTTATAGTTTATAAAGCTAGAAAGTTTCCCTGTATTTTAATGGTCTCAAGCCCTTCTCTTTTTGAATTCAGATTTAAATATTAAAATTCTCACTTTGAGGATAATGCTCAGAAAATTTGAAAGTCATATTTCACATCAGGTCAGTTAGCCCATATTTATATCATGACATCTTAGAATCTAGAGCTGGAAAGGACCTTAGAATGGTTATCTGTTGTTCAAGATGCCATAAGGATAAAGAATTACAAGGAAGGAAATACAAGTTTAAAAAAATCAGGTATATTTTACACTTATCCTTCAAAATAGTTTATTGTCTTTTGCTATAGAATCTATGAGTTCTTTTTTGCAGAGCAATGGAGGTGGCAGGTTCCTAGGAGGACAAGATTTAGAACTAGAAGGACTTTCCAAGATAATGGAGTCTAATGCCTTGCTCTGGACTCCTTCGTCATGACGGTCCCTAGGCCTCACCCCCTGCTGGGGATAAGCTCATCAGCAGGAAACTGATTATCACAGAGACTGCTTCAGCTTTGGTACTCATCCTTCATCAGCCCCAATTCCCTCAGGCCTTCTGATTGGAGGGCGGAGCATAAAACTCCTCCCACAATCTCCCTTAAAGAGAGCCAGGAGCTTGGCCAGTTCTTCCTTTCCCACCATCTACCCTTCGTGGTTTCAACTCCACCATCATCCTGCCCCGCCCCCAGCACCCCCTCTTTTCAGCTTCCTTTGTGTTTGTGTGTTGTCTTCCTTGAGGTGTTGGATTGTCCCTTCTTTTCTTATTTGTGTCCTCAGTGCTTAGCACACTGCCTGGCACTTAGTAGGCACTTAATAAATGCTTATTATTTTGTATTTTACAGATGAATAAACTGTCACTCCAAGAGGGAAGACTTGCTTGAAATCACTTAAATAGTATATAGTAGGAACAGAATTCAAGGCCAAGTCTCCCAAAATCAAAATGTAATCCTTTTTCCTCTACACCAGCAGTTCACTCTCTCTCTCTCTCTCTCTCTCTCTCTCTCTCTCTCTCTCTCTCAGCAGTGATGGTTAAGTGACTTGCCCAGGGTCACACAGCTAAAAACTGTCTGAAATTGGATTTGAACTCAGGTCCTCCTAACTCCAGGGCTAGTGCTCTATCTGCTGTGCCACCTAGCTACCCCAATACCAGCAGCTCTCAAAGTTTTTATTCTCAGGATACTTACCTACTCTTTTTTAAAAATTATTGAAGATCTCAAAGTGCTTTTGTTTATATGAATTGTATCTATCAATATATACCATATTAAAAATTTCAATGTCTTAATATTACTCTGAAAATGGTTTCTACCTCAGAGACCCGTAAGAATTGCTGCTCTACACCATGCACAACCCAAGTCTAGAAAGAAACCAGGTTGTGGACCCCTAAATAAGTCAATAAACTTTTTAGCAAGCAATAAACCTTTAAGCCCAGGATAGTGGAGTATAATACAAACAATGCTAAGCTCAGAGTTACGACCAACTTTGAGTTCTACCCCCAACACTGAGGAGCTAGCTGTGTGATCACAAGCAAGTATTAGACATCTCTAAGCTGCAATTTCCTCATCTGCAAAATATGGATAATAGTAACAGCTACTAGCATTTATATAACACTTTAAGGTTTGCCCACTTGATATCTGTTGAATATTCACAACAACCCTGGGAGCTAGGTGGTATGATTCTTCCCCTTTTACAGATGAGGAGAGCTCATAAGACTTTCCTAGGATCACACGCCTAGTAAGTATCTGAAGTAGGATTTGAATTTGGAACTTCTGCCTCCCAAGTCAGTGCTCTCTATTCACCATGCCACCTAGTTAGATAGTAATACTTATATAACCTAACCTAACATGGGTGTTTTAGGGAACCTGCTTTATAAACCTTTAACTACCATAGAAATGTGAGCAAATCTATTAGAACTGAAATTTTTTCTTGTTTCAGACTGTCCAAATTATGGCAGTTAAAGTCTGAGACATCAGTTAAAGTCTCAGACATCAGTTTGCCACTGACTACCATTTTTTCCTCCCAAAATAGACTCAATCGATTGCTTATGTGCAAAATCATTGGCACTCTCCTACCCACAGAGTAGAACTTTTTTCCACCCTACATCATCTTGAAAGAACATGTAACATGAGGGAGGAGACCACTGGACCATAGACAGCCTTGTTGTTTTTCAAGTGTTTCCAAGAGCCCAAGTGATTGTCAGGGCCAAGAGCATGCTCTAGTCTGTAGTTAAACACAAGCATCTTGGGGTTTAGAGTTGTTATTGTTCCTTCCCTAATAGGTACATGGAAGAACTAACAGCTGCTGTTTGTTTGGACCAGAAGTATTTGCATTATAAGCATCTGCAGAGTCTTGCTTTAAGTGATGGGCTAGTCTCCTCCAATGGAGGCCAGCTGTTGGAAGGTTTGTTTTGTTTTGTTTTGTTTTTGTTTTTTCAATAAGCGTGTTTAGGAGAACTCATGCTTTGTTTATTAAGATACCAATCTAGTTGCCCTCTGGAATAGACTTTACAATTGGAAGAGGGGTGGGACAGGAATGGGAATGGAAGCTTGTCCAAATAATTTTGTTCAAATTCAGAGCCCACCAGAATCCCAGGCTACAGTAAGAACTAGGCTCCTGATAACTAGACCATGACTCAGGGAGGCAGCATCTGCTAGAAGAACTGAGTAGCTTGTGATTAGACAGAGCATTAAAAGATAAAATTATGCAATAGACAATAATAATAACTAAGATCCAACAGTGGAATCAAGAAACCGCCTATGGGTAACATCTACATGATCTTATCCTATAATAGTCAACAAAGTTTAATTGAAGAAAGGTTGAATCATACAAATCTGTTTATGAAAATGGAGGAGTCTATGATAATAATTCAGGTCCAGGTCATCACGACCAGAAAATATAGATGGGTTATCCTTGAGGAGCCTGAATTTATTGATCAATGAGGTTTATTCAAGGGAATAGCAGGAACTACGTAACACATCATTGCAGGCTGCAAAAAAATTAGCACCTACCAAATACATAGAAAGATATGACTGCCATGTTGGTGGGGATCCTGCTTCAGAGGTTTGGAACTTCAGAAGTTTACTATTGTTGATACTTGAACGGGCAATAAATCACCTTACTATAAATACAGACCTGAAAATACCCTTGAGAATTCAAAAAACAAACTGTCCAGGAACTGGAGTATTATCACAGACAGAACAATGACCCACAATCATCCTCATATTACATTAATCCATAAAATTTAAGAATAATGTTTTAAGTAAGTATTACTATACTAAATACTCACAAACTCCAAGTCACAAGAAATGAAAAGCATTCAGAATATACAGACTTAATGGAAGAAATCAAAACTATGTAGGAACAGGATGAGTTACATATAATTCCTATTTTTTTATCTGATACTGGAGTTTCTGAAGATGCTTTTAGTGAGCTTATAGAAGATGACCTGGAAAGGCCCTGCTTCAACTCTTCCTCACATCATATGATGTACAGATCCTTCCCTATTCTAATCAACCTCTCCTGAACCCAGTTTAATTTTGTCAGTGTTCCTCTTAAAATCTGACAATTCTCCAGATACCATCTGACCAGCACAAACAACTGAAAATCATTACTTCCTGTAAACTGGGCACTAGATATTTAATTAATTAACTACCATCTCACTTTTTTTTAAAAGAGCGACATAACACTCCTGATATATTAAGATTGTGAACCACTAAAATTTCTTAGCTATTTGTTTAACTTGTATTCATTTATCTATGTGTCCTTACAGTCTTTGAATATGGCAATTCATGGGGCAGTAGAAAGAAAGAGCGGGATTTGAAGTCAAGGGAGCTGGGTTCAAATTCTGGCTCTTCCATTTACTACTTGTGTGGCCTTGGGCCTCTCTTGGCCACTGTTTCTTTACCTGTAAAAAGAAGGGATTAGACAAGATAATCTCAAAGCTGCCTTTCAGTTCTCTATGATCTATGAGTCTAAAACTCTATAATGGCTTTGTCCCTCAAGTCATGACTACAACAAAGCTACTTCCTCTCTGTACCTTACCTCCCACCCCCATGAAAAGACAGTGTTGGATTCAGGGGTGAGGAACCTGTGGCCTCAAGTCTACATGTGGCCTTCTAGGTCCTTGGATGTGACCTTTTGACTGAGTCCAAGTTTTACAGAACAAATCCTTTTATTAAGTAGATTTGTTCTGCGAAGTTTGAATTCAGTCAAAGGGTTGCACTTGAAGACCTAGAGGGCCACACGTGGCCTCAAGGCCACAGGTTCCCCACCCCTGGATGATCTTTAAGGTTATTATTGTGGTTTATCTTCCCAGTTCTGACTTCTGTGTTCTAATAGGATAATCCATCTTTGTTTTCTATATTTCATGGTCTCTTCCAGATGTAACATTCTATGTTTTAACATTTTATGTATTAAGATCTCTGCAATCCCTGACATTCAGTGTTCCAATGTCTTTTCCAGCTCTGATATTCTGTGTAATTCTTTGTGACATTCTAAAGGTCCCAAAATCTTCCCCTGCTCTGAAATTCTGTGGTCCAAGGACCTGTCTATTTGACATTCTAGGTTCTAACATTTTACCTTCTCTCTTTACCAATCTATCATTCTATGATTATGATTCTATTGTCTATGTGAGATTGTGTCTTTCAAGAAGTTTAAGGAACTTGCTTGGTCACACAGCTAGCGAACCTGGACTCATAGCCAGGGTAAGCAGAGAGGACCCAAAGACTGTAACTGTTTAACATACTCTTTATTAAGCCTGACCCTGCCACATATAAGGAGATGTTTAATAAATACTTTGAATGATGATAGCAGTGATGATAGACTTAGGATTATCTATAATTGGCTTTTTGGCATGCGCCTGTCAGGAATTCTTGTAAACCACCTCTGCTGCTTTCCAAGACACCATGAGGATAAAGCAAATGACATACTGTAATGCTTATTGTTCTATAGACATCATCTGACAATCTGCACACACAAATTCCTGCAGTGTTCAGTAGAGGTCAGTTGAAATTACAATCATTTTTGCCAGTCTGCAACCTGTGTTTACAAGTCTGGCCAAAGTTTTTCAAGACTGTAGGTATATATTTTATGTATAGAACACTTTCATCAAAAAAAAAATGGTCTAGAGTAAGGACAGGAATGTGACCTCAGAAGACCTGTATTATGAGTCCTTGCTCTATTGCTGACAACCTATGTGACTCAGAGCAAATTGCTTCACCCTTTCAAGCATCAGCTTCCTTATCTATAAAATGAGAAAAATAACATAAGTTTTACCTGTCTGCCAGAGATCTTGGGAGGATCAAATGAGATCGTTTATGCACTTTGAAAACTGTAGAGCACTATGGAAACATCAGCTATAATTGTTAATGGGGATGATGATGGTGATGACTGTATGCTGTATGTAGAACCATGTATCTCAGACCAAACAACCGAAGACCTTTCATCCCTTTCAAGGCCCTGAAACCTCAACTCAAGTTTGTCACTTTCAAGGCCTTAAAACTGGAGTCCAAAGTTGGTCTGAAGGAAAGGGACTTCAAATGTAAACATAACCCAGGTTAGAACCTTGACAAAAATGTGTCCTTCCCTAACCCCTTGGGATGTAGCTTTGAAAGCAATAGATTGTAAATCTGGAGACTGGAGTTCCAATTCTGGTTCTAACCTAGTAATACAGTAAGATTCTGGATAAATTACTCTCTATGGATCTCAGTTTCTGTTCTCTAAGATGAAGGGGTTGGTCTAGGTGAGCTCTCTAGATCAAAGTAATTAAACCTTTCAAAGTTTTTTTTCTTTATAGTGTCATTGTCCTTATATAAATTATTCTCCTGATTCGATTAATTTCACCCTGCATCAGTTTTTATTACCCAGAATTCTCTGAAATCATCTCTTTTATCATTTCTTGTGACTCAATAATATTCCATTACATCCATATAACATAATTTGTTCAATAGTCCCCCAAACAATGGGCCACCTTTTATATTCTAGTTCTTTTCTCCCTCCTCCCCACTTTATCACCTTTCCTGCAGGATTAGAAAGTTTGGCTTGCTTTCAACTGTTCCCTCTCTGGTATTATCCTCCCTCTTAACTCTCCCTCCCTGTCCCTATCCCACTAGTTTCCCTGTTGAGCTTGATGTATTTCTATGCCAAACTCTAGATAAGAGCAATATTCAACCAATGCCTGTTGTCACTACCCTTTCCTTCATGTTAATATATACTCTTCTTCTGACCCACTTCATTCATGAGAAATAGTAAATTCCACCCCTAACTTCTTCCATTCTATGCTAGTGTATTCCTTTTACCCTACCTTCTCTTTCCCCTCTTAAAGCCCTCAGAACAGTACCAATCTATCCCCAGGTTCTCTCTTTTTTTTTGTTTAATTCCTTCAATACCCTTTGAAGATATTAACGTTCTGAAAGGACACTTGTTTCTTCTTCCTTAATTGAATGTTAGCACGGAATCATCATACAGTCCTTTCTAATTGTTCAATTAAATTTACCCTTCCACGATTATCTTGGCTCTCATGTTTGTATTTTAAAGTTCTTGCTCATCTCAGGCATTTTTGTCAGAAATGCTCGAAAGTTCTTTGTTCCACTAAAAATCCACTTTTTTTCTCCTGTAGCATTATATTCAACTTTGCAGGATGTTATTCTTGATTGTAAGCCTATATCTTTTGCCATTTATAACGGTCAGTTCTCACTTAACATAAGTGGACAATTTAACAAACCTCTCCCTTCCTTTAGGGGGCTCTGAATGGCAATTTCCACTCCTTGATTCTGCAGACCCCACAGTCAGGGCAGCTTTAGTGCCTGGGGCCCCTGCTGCTGGGAGCTGCTTTACTATGCCTGGAGCACAGGACAGGTGACTTAGGGGCTGCATACACCTACCACTGCCTCCACCACCTGCTGGGAGCTGGAGCCCAGATGACATGGGTGCTATCACCTGCTGATTGGAGAGTCAAATTTGCACAAAGTGAGTCTATGTAAAGTGAAAATTGTCTTACTGTATTCCAAGATTTCCTCTTGTTTATAGTAGAAACTGTCAGGTCTTGTGTGAATCTGACTATGGTCCTTTGGTACTTGAATTGCTTCTTGCTGGATCCTTGAAGTATTTTTCTTTAATGTAGAAACTCTGAACTTTCATTATGACCTTCTTGAGACTATTCTTTTTGTGTTTTGTTTTGTTTTTCCAGGAGCTGATTAATAGATTCTTTCTATCTTCACTTTGTCTTTTGGTTCAAATAGGTCTGGGAAGTTTTTATTTATGATTTCTTGAAACGTAGTGCCCAGGATTTTTAATCATAGTTTTCAAGGAGTTCAGTGATTCTTAAATTATGTCTCCTTGATCTGTTTTCCAGGTTAGTTGTTTTTAATATCAGAGATCTTACATTTTCTTCTATTTTTCATGCTAAAGTATTACTTCTTTGTCTCATAGCATCATTGATTTCTCTTTGATCTAATCTAGTTTTCAGGGAATCCTTTACTTAGGTAAGGTTTATCACTTTCTCTTCCAAGCTATTTATTCTCCTTCCATTTCTTTCCTTCAGAGCTTTTATTTCATTTTTTATTTCTTGCTTCATTTCTTCTAGGTCAGGGGTGGGGAACCTGATATTCTATGCTTTAAGGTCCTTTCTATCCCTAACATTCTATGCTCTAGGGTACCTTCCATTTCTGAAATTCTATGTCTTAAAGTTTCTTCTAGTTCAGACATTCTCAAGCTCTAACATTCTATGTTGTGAAATCCTTTCAAACCAGGATATTCTATTTTCTAAGACTCCCTCCTATGTTCTAAAGTCCATTTCTGCTCTGAAATTCTATGTTCTGAGATCCTTCCCAGCTCTAACATTTCATGTTCTAGAGTCTCTTCCAGCTCTAATGATCTATGATGCTGATTCAGCATTAGTATTCACTACTGAGAATTACTATAGTAGAGACCCCAACTTTCCTGGAACTGGGAACTTCAGTGCTTACTGAAAATGGAAGAGCTGAGGTGACATAGGGTTAGGAGGTGAAAAAGTCATGTTTCCTAAGTATAAAGAAGAAATACACTCACCGCTAAGATCCCCTATCCCCTGTGGTATTTCACCCTGGCCCTTTCTGATGATTTTACTACGATGATAAACAGTTGCAAAATTCCAAAATGAAAGAGAGAAGTATTTTTCTTCCCCAACCAAGCTATTTGGCTTTATTTTAGGGATCAAGGCAGTGTCATCTGGGGTAAATTTGGAATGCCAAATCCTGTTCCTTTAATAATCTCCTCCTCCTCTGTAAGGATGAGCAAAGATCTTGTAAATCACCAGTTGATGGAGAAAGAAGAGGCCATCTGAATGTCTGCCTGTCTAAGGACACTCTCCAGCAAAACATGTTGCAATAATTGTTAGAAACAGATAAGGAAATTGGGCTTCTTACACACTTTGACTTTTTTTTACACCCTGCTGGGTAAAACAAAGGCAAAAAAGCGTATGGCCTTGGGGAGGGTTTTGCTAGTAAGAGAAATTGCCACTAGGACCCAAGGGAGTAGGGTTTGGTTGCCTGCCACTGACCCTGATTCCTGATCCAGAAGGGGTGGAGGGAAACATCTTTTCAGGCTGTGATAATTCGAATCTCCAGTGTATTGCCATCTGCTATAACTGACATCTGTCATATCCATCCTTTGTGTTGTTCTCTAAAGCTCAAAGTCCTCTTTGAACTGCTGACTCAGTATGCCCTGATCTCAGAAGCAGAACTAGCTATTTCTGTACCTCTGGCAAGTTTCAAGAACTGTGGTGCCCCTTGCCCCATCTCTAACCTGACTTGACATTAATGCTTCCTTCCCCTCCATGTCCTGGTCTGACCATTTGTTCATTCATTCAGCAAGCATTTTTTGAGCTCTTACTGTGTAGAGAGCATTGTGCTAGGCACTGGGGATCCAGCTCATCAGTCAGCATTAATTAAGCACTCTTTGAACTCCTCCTACTCAGGCTACCAGTTCCAGCAACTGCTCCCCTCCAGGCTCTAGGGCTAACAATGAGGGAATGGTGGTGTTCTGTAATGCTATTGTTCACAAGTCCCCCGTCTGGGGTGTTCCCTCTAATATTAATTACCAAGCCATATTTCCCTAATATTTAAAGTAATGAACATCAATTAACTTTTTTTGAGGCATTTGGGATTAAGTGGCTTGCCCAGGTTCATACAGCTAGTAAGTGTCAAGTATCTGAAACTGGATTTGAACTCAGGTCCTTCTGACTCCAGGGCCAGTGCTCCATCCATGACATCACCCAGCTGCCCCATCAAACTAACTTTTATAAAAGGATTATTTTATAAAAGGATTTTTACTATGAAGACATAGTAAGAATAGAAATATAAACATTTTCCCTCAACACTCACTATATGAATTAACATCAATTAGTTTTTTTAATATTCGTTGTGAAGAAACAGCAAGAACAGAAGTATACAATTTTCCCCTCAACATCTGAGGGTATACTCTCCTCTATACTGCCTTGGTCCATAAGGATAATGGGCTCAAACTCAAAGCAGTTTCTATATAGCGTTTGCCCCACAAAGTTCACTTTGAATTTAATGTAGCTGATGGATTTATTGTTCTTATCCCTTCTTGGCTGCCCTCAAACTGTGCTCAGTCAAACAAATGTTTGGGCTTTGTTTCTCGCTATTTTGGATGGCTATAAAAATCTGGCATAGACTCTGTCCTTAGACCTCTGAAGCCTTGCCATTCTGACCTTTTGAAGCTCACAAGGTCATAGCTGCCTCTCATATTCTTTCACCTAAAAAGCTAGAAAGAACAAATACAAAGGGACAAAGAACAGACGCCCATGTTCACATTATGAGTGTGTGTATCTATATCTTTATCTATCTATATCTATATATCTATATCTATATCTATATATATATATATATCTCAACTTTAAGTGGGGAGGACCTGAAACCTTTTCCCCTCCAGAAGCTTATAGTGTGTCTCTTTTATTCAAACCCAGACAAGAAGGGAGAAAGAGAAAGAGGCTCCCTTCGGTCAATTAGTGCATTTTGATTGCATCCCATTTCTAGCTCAGCAGCCAACCAAGAGACTATCTCTTCACCATGTGGGTTAGAATATCTACATATACTCCAAAATTCATATGGGGATTATATCAACCACACATGGACAAACACACACACACACACACACACACACACACGACATTCTCATAAGTGTTATCATGGATGAAATCACAAATGCATTGGAGTATCAAATATATGCATGAAGTATAAAATTGAATCTTGCCCCTTCTGGGCATGGGATGGGAGTGGAGTGCTTCTTTAAGAATTTATTGTCTTGGGGCAGCTAGGCGGCACAGTGGATAGAGCACTGGCCCTCAAGTCAGGAGGACCTGAGTTCAAATCCCACCTCAGACCAAACACTTGACACTTACTAGCTGTGTGACCCTGGGCAAGTCACTTAACCCCAATTGCCTTAAAAAAATTATTGTCTTGTCTTTAACCATCTTGGGGTGGTTGTAATGTGATCTTCATGGGCAACAGGGCTAGCTTTGGAGTCAGAAGACTTAGTTAAGGGCCCTCGCCCTGCTACCAACTGGGTAAATGTTTTCATTTGTTCATACCTTGAAACTTACAGACCCCCTATCATTGACAGTCTTCAAACAAAGGCTTGATGACCATATGAATGAATGAATGAAGCATTTATTAAACATCTACTATGTGTAAAATTCTGGGGACATAAAATGCTGGAGATACAAATAGAAAAGCAAGACAGTCTCTGATCTCGAGGAGCTCACATTGTAATGCGGGAGAAAGCATATAGAGAAGGTTCCAACTAAAAGACAGATGGAAAAGTTTGACATTTGCCAAGGATGCCACAGAGGGTATTCCTATTCAAGTATGGGCTGGACTCAGTGGCCTCTCTAGTTACTTCAATTTGTCCTTAAATGACATGGATTCTAGGCCCTTAATCATTCTTATTGCCTTCCTCTAGTTTATCAAAGACTCCCCAGTTTATCAATGACTTTCTTAAACTATGGCACTCAGAACTGAACCAAATACTCCAGATGTGGTCTGAGCAGGGCAACTATGATGGGACTCGATCTATTCACTCCTGGAAGTTATGCTTCTCTTTATGTAACCAAAATCCCATTTGCTTTTCTGATGGCCACATCCCACTGCTGACTCACCATCAAACTGGCAGCCTACTAAATCCCCCAGATCTTTTTCAGACAAACTGTGTGTCTAACCCCATCCTGCTCTTGCAAAGCTGATTTTTTTAACCCAAGTGTAAGTCTTTGCATTTATGTCTACTGAGTTTCATCTTATTCATTCATTCAAATCGATGCCACAGCATGGCAAGACCCTTTTGGATCTCGGCTCTATCGTCCATTTTGTTATCTATTCCTCCCTGATCTGTGTCATCTGCGAATCTGACGAGTCTCTCATCTGGGCTGTTATCCAAGAGAGAAGAGAGGAGGAGACGAGAGAGAAAGAGAATGGTAAGAAAGAAGGAATGGATAAAGCCCAGTGCAGAGTGAAATACATAAATAAGAGACACGTTTGTCTAAGGGACAGGCAAATGAAATTCAGGACAACCCTTTTTTATGTCAGGCACCTGGCCATTATAGGTTACTCTGATAATTATACTTTGTGCAGCCCTCTGCACTCAGATAATGAAGCTAAGTAAAGCAGAATTTTGATTGAGTGGGATTAAAAGAGTATTTGGGGAGGTGAGTACTTGAGCCAATTTGGAAGGAAGTTAAGGAGATTTATTGTCTGGGAATCAAGAATCATTTGGCATGAGCCCAACTTTCTCCAGCCATATTGGAGACAGCTGATTATCACAAGCCTTCAGAGGGGCAGCCTCTCTTTATTTAATTAGTTTTAAGGAATAAGGTTCAAATCCCAGTTATGATGCTTGCTGGCTGTGTGACTCTAAGTAAATCACTTAACCTCCTTGAGACTCAACTGTCTTCATCTATAAAATGGGAGGGAGTGGGAAGAAAGGGAACAAGCACTTGTTAGGCACCTACTATGCACCAGGGGCACTATGCTAAATGTTTTTACAATTATTATTTCATTTGATCTTCACAATAACACTGGGAGATAGGTGCTATTATCCCCATTTTATGGTTGAGGAAACTGAGGCAGGAACAATTTAAGTGACTTGCTCAGAGTCACGCAGCTAGTTAGTTTCTGAATTTGGAATTGAACTGAGGTTTTCTGGACTCCAAGTCCCACACTCTATCTGCTGTGCCATCTAACTGCCAAATGAGGGTAATAATATGTGCAACCCTTTTCTCACAAAGTTTTTGGTAATAATGGGCTTTGTAAACATTAAAGTGTTGTGGAAGTCCTCCCCTTGGTCTCTGGGGAAAATGGGTTCATTCTTAGCACAGTTTCTACATGATATTGGCCCAGCCAAGTTCATATCCAAGTGTGCCATTACTGTTAGATGAATCTTCATCCCAGCTACTGAAGGGCTGGGTCCCAAAGGTCATACCTGAAGATCATTCCTTTCTCCTCTGGCATTAATCTTGGGCTGGCTGCAACATCTAGATGCTGAGATGCTGGAATGTTAGTCTCCTCTCATCTAATACAAAAGACCAAATGCTAAGGTGTGCAAATAACTCAGGCTACTATTCAAAGGTCCCTGGTCTCAAAGGGGAGAAGGCTTTCCCAATACATACATTCAGCCACTAGCAGAGCAGCCAGAAGAATGACTGAGCCTCACTAAAAGACCTCACCCTTGCAGTGCAGCTGGTTGAAAAGGCTTCTCCTAACCACGGGGTTAGCAGACAAGAACCAGTAAGAGAATGTCTACATATGTTCCAACGTCTCTACGAGGTATTTCCATTAAGTGTCATCATGACTCTTCTAGAAGCTGATTCTGCAGCTTCTCTGTGTGGGGGATTTGCATGCTGCTGATGCACTCTGCACATGCACCCGTCCTCATTACCTTTCCCCCACTTCCTTTTTGAAAAACTTGCCACCCTTGGTAAATTAGCAGGTATGCATTTTCAATACGTTGGCCCTATCCTCACTCAGTCTTGGGGGAGGCATAAACATTATCCTTTCGCTTACTTCCCCAGTGCCCTTCAGTAAAGAGCCTCAAAATAGTTAATGTGGCACGACTACAATGCCACACATACAAGTGAAAATCACAATTGTCCTCAAATGCCAGGTTATAAAGATTCAACCAAAAAAGACAATGTCGTAAAGTTTAACAAAGATTACTGTTTGCTTATTACTCAACAAATGCCTGACTCGATGTTTTCAGAGGCCTTCCTCAACCCAGGGACAACAAAGAAAAGCAAAAGCAGAGGATTGGCTATGTGTCTCAGAAGGAGACCCTCTAGAGTTTCCCAGATGATACGGAGCTCTCCCAAGAGGGTTTCAGGACCTGGGTCCAACTGAAAGTCACCTCTTCAATCACAGGTGAAGAATCAAACTGACGTGGTGTTTGCTGGTCAGCTCTGGATGCAGGGGCCAGAGTGTTTCACCCCCTCCCTTTCCTTTTAGGGCTCTCCTCTTCTGCTCCAAGCCAACATTCACAGAGCTGGTTTACTCAGTGGGTCACCCACAGGGGAGACACTGACTCTTCTGGGTGAAAACTCTTCCATGATTCCTTATCACCCTCCTCGACCAAATCCAAACTCCTCTGTGGGGATTTTTAAGCCCCTTCACAAACTGGACCCATTTGACCTTTCCAGTCTTTTTATACTCTATCCTACTCTGTGTACTTTTCAATGTAGTTAACACTGGCCTCCTTGCTCTTCCTCTGCTCATCCCCAATGCCTGGGATGCTCTCTCCACTCAACCCCCTCCTCTCCCCTGCTTTCTTCAAAACTCAGTTCAAATCCTACTTTCTGCAAGAAAGCTTTCCCTTTCCCCATCCCATTCCCCCATTCCTTTAATAAATCACTTCTCATTTACACTCTCTATATACTGTACAGACATAGTATATGCGTGTTGTGTTCATTAGAATGAGAACTCCTTGGTTACAGGCACCGCTTTAACCTTTCTTTGAATCCCCAGCACTTAGTACAGTGCCTGACTAAATGCTTAATAAGTGCTTCCTGGTTGAAATGTGAGCTGTTACTCTTTTCAGAGGGTGGAGCAGAAAGATGTCCAGTACCTGCAAATGAAAGTTTGTCTAGTTTCTATCTCCTACTCCCTAACTAATCTCCCTAACTATTCATAAATCCAATCTCTTTGTGCCCAGTTTCTACTCAACTAACCACTTTCCAGTTTTTTTCATTGTACTGTGTTTCTTGTCTGGAAACCTGCTCTAGTTTTCTCTAGCACCCAAAGTCATTTGGTTGCTCTCCTGGAGTGAACATACAAGTATTTTCATTTCCATTTATTCATTTAGTTCCATTAGCATCCTCAGGGATAGCAGTGACTATGCTGTTTCTCTATTTCTACCCAAACAGCTAGACCAAAGTCAGAAATTAGGATCACTTGATCTGAGAAGTGGAAGGGAAGTCAGAAGTCACCTGCTTGGAAAAGTGAGTCCAAAGCCTCTTTAGGCATTAGATGGCTTTATCTGTATAAGAAAGGCCAGGAGAGAAGAGAAAATGACTTTGGGTTTGAGGCTTAGCTCTAGGTCTCTCTGCCTTTTCCTCTTCTATTCCTCTACGTAAGAGGATGGAAGAGGTTTAGAGTTGGGGAAACTGTGGAACCCCTAATCCTAGAGTTGTTTGGTGGTGGTTGAGCTAACAAACCTCACATAGATTATGAATAGGGTGTAGTCTAGCTTTCACGGATGAAAATCAGGAATCCTAGAGAATACTCATCAGCTGGAGTGAAATTTCTGACAAAGACCTAAGGCCCTGGCCCAAGAAATAAGATCTAAAGAAGAGATTTATCCTGAAGGCATTACTTAGTTGGGAAGGCCTGCACTTTGGACTTTGTTCTAAACTTCTTGGTGTGTTGGGCCTGAGAATCTGATAGGGAAATGAGAATTCTCATGGCTAAGACTCAGAAAGAAAGAAGACAGGATACTTAATAAGGAAAAAAAATGCCGAATAGCCTTTTTATGGGGCCATGTTTGGAGCAGCTTTTCAAAAATAACTATTAAAAATAAGCCTCTGGCTTTTGTACTGAAAGGTCACAGCAGAGTGCAATTGACGATAAGGAGATAACTGAGGATAGAGACTGTGTATCCAGAAGGCACCAGCACAGCAGTATCCATCTGGCCAACTACAAGTCCAGTGGAAAACAGAGGGAGTGGTATGATGATACTACCAGAAAATATCAGTGACCATGCAGCACCAGAGGTATGAGTTGTTCCTGTATACCTGTGCCCTGGTCAGAAGTGTTCCGTATGTCTGTGCTTCTCCAAGCATGTTTCCTATGTGTATCCATTCTTCTAGCTATGTATTTGTGGGAAAATGTGTCCCAGGTATGTGGGGGAAATGTTTTATTGCTATTTTTCCCACTACTTGAGCTAATTTTGTTCTCTGGTTGACTTTTAAAGGTAAGGACTTTGGTGGGGGCTCACAAGTTATGATTTTAAGTGAGTGTAGACCCACACAATGCCTTGAATTTTTGGGCATACCCTGTGAGTTTGGAGGTACCCATAGGTGCTACATAGACTAAGTATGTATCCCATCTAGGAATGGAATCATAGACTTACATCCTAAGCAAGAGTTCAACTAGCTTTTGCTTAAATACCTATAATGATTGGGAACTCACTACCTTCTAAGGCAATTCATTTGATATTTGGTCTATTTTTGGTTTTTTGTTTGTTGGTTTTTGTTTTGTTTTGCTAGGCAATGGGGTTAAGTGAATTGCCCAGGATCACACAGCTAGTAAGTGTCAAGTGTCTGAGGCTGGATTTGAACTCAGGTCTTCCTAACTCCAGGGTCGGTGCTCTATACACTGAGACACCTAGCTGCCCCACATGTGGCCTATTTTGAATGTTAAAAAAAAGATCTGTCTTGGAAAACTGGAAAGTAGTCTGTCAGAAACTAGGCATATCAAATCTCGTGATGTATACTATCTTGTGCTTAAATAGGTACATGATTTAAACATAAAGGGTGATATATTAAACAAATTAGTGGAACATGTAAGAAATTATCCATCAGATTTATGGATAAGGGAAGATTTCATGACCAAACAAGAGACAGAGAGGTTTACAGGAAATAAAATGGATAATTTTGATTACATGAAATTAAAAAGGTTTTGCACAAACAAAACCAATGCATCTGAAATTAGAATAAAGATGGGAAACTGGGGAAAATGTTTGCAGCAAGTTTCTCTAAAAAGGTCTCTTTTTTAAATTCATAGAGAACTGAGTTAAATTTACAAGAACAAGAGCCATTCTCCAATTGATAAATGGTCAAAGGATATGAATAGGCAATTTTCAGATGGAAAAATCAAAGTTATCAACAGTCATATGAAAAAATGCTCTAAATCACTAATAATTATTATTTTTGAACAAAAAAAGATGTTTACTTAGTCAAAGCAGAACAATCTTATGCCACCATGTTTCAAGCACCCATGATTGAGAAAAGATGACTCTTCTGTCATTTTCAACATTGAGATTTGCTTTCTGCTTTGTTCTTTCAGTATGTTTTGGGTATGTCAATTAAAAACTTTCAGAACTTCTAGGGAACTAATACAGATAGATGTACAAGAACTGGATTCCCCTTTTATGCCAATTACCCAATCAGACTGTCATTTTAGTTGTATTATAACAAATAGAATAGCAAATTTAAACTCAGAAGAAGCATGGGGTCATGACTTGCTGTTAGAAGAACTCCATGAGAGGCAGCTAGGTGGTGCAGTGGATAGAGCACCAGCCCTGAACTCAGGAGGACCTGAGTTCAAATCTCGCCTCAGACCAAACACTTGACACTTACTAGCTGTGTTACTCTGGGCAAGTCACTTAACCCCACTTGCCTTCAAAAAAAAAAAAAGAAGAACTCCAGGAGTCAGTTAATAAACTTTTTATGAAGCATATACTATGATCTAGGCATTATGCTAAGTGCTGAGGAAACAAAGAAAGGCAAAAACATGGTCCTTGCCCTGAGGGAGCTTATACTCTAGTGAGGAAACATAAACTGTACATTTATAGCCCTTTATAGACTCTGGAATTCCTTGTCCCAACTCCCATTTGCACAACTAAGTTGGTCTTCTAGAGCAAGGCTACATACTGCTCTCTTTCAGAATTTCAGAGGTACGTACTTCTGAAAAGCAGTGTGTTTTCTTTAATGCTATCAGCTTAAGCCCCATTCCTTGTGTATCCTTCCCAATGTTAATGGACAATTACAGTTAGTATTTCCCCTATATCACTGATACCTCCAGTAATTAATACCCTAGTATCATTTAACCAAATAACTACTATCAACTAGCTTTTATAAAGGGATATTTCCCCAGAAGATATAGCAAGAAAAGAAGAACCAACATCTTCCTTTAACATTTGAGAATTGGAACAAGAAGCAGAGAAGAGATACCCCTTAGGGTATCCCAGAACACTGAGGGGTATATAATAAGTTTGGCCCTGAGAGAGTGGGACCAGAGCAAACATGTTATAAATGAATGAATGAAAAAAGGATTTGTTAAGTACTTACTATGTGCCAAGCAAGCACTTCTGCTAAACCTGGGGGTACAAAAAAAAAGGTAGTCTCTGCCTTGATGAAACTTACACACTAATGGGGAATCATGGCTGGGAGGACTGTTTTGGTTTGGGAAGTCACTGAGAGAGTAAAAAACAAAAGATATTTAAAAAAAAATCATGAGTTACACTACTACAGATCCCAAACTTTTGAATTCCCACTTCATTTTTCCACGTCTTTCTCCATCTGTCAGTTCCCACAGCACTTCTGAGTAGAAAAGTTAGGCCCTGGGAAGGGTTTGCCATTAGGCTTTGATACCATTTGTTCAGGCTTACTGCCTCTAGGTCCAAGTTGCTAATACTGTTCATGAAAAGATCAAGCCTTTCTATTTCAGGAGGGAATGTCACAGGAGAAATATTTCATCACTGACACTTCCTGCAGCTGTCTAAAGTACTGTTCATCCTTCTCTATGGTCAGAAAGCAAACTAATGAGAATCTTTGCCACAATAGCTATGGCTGAGTGTTTAACACAGGATTTAGAACTGGAAGGAACTTAGATGAGGAATCATGAGTTATGCAAGAGGAATTGTGAAGCGTGTCATTAAACAGGCTCCTATTTGCCCTGATGAGTCTAGCTCCACCCCTAGATCATAGTTACTACATTCTCTCATGTCTGTAGTGGATCCCCCTGAGGACTTGGGGGTTTGTCTTTCTAGTGCTATGGTTATGACCCCCCACTGGTAGGTTCTGCCCCTAATATCATCAGTTAAGAATCAATTTAGTCAGTAACTTAAGTAACTTTTAGAAAGGGATATTTATTAAAGTAGTACAGTAAGAATTCTCTAGAAGGTCTGTAACACAATCTCTTACCAGGGGAATGGTGCCAAGCTTAGAGAGCACATGTGGCAAAAGGATATCTCATAGTTCCTGGATGCTGGAAGTTCTTTTTCTCCTCTTCATGGGGGTACTCATGACGTTCCCCTTCTCCGTGGCATAATTTCCTGCTGTGACTCTTTATCTGGTTTTGTTCTTTAGTCCTAATGCATTCACTGCCATTAGCTATTCTGGGGATGCTGCTAGAATGCTGATGGAAAGATGGAAAGTCTTCTGACCTCCAAAATTCATCAAGTTCTCCTCGAGTCTAAGAGTGAGGGTGGGAGGTAACCAATGCTGACTCTTAAATGCCTTCCTCCCCACTCCTTCAAGTGATTTCTTTTTGGGAGGTTTAACTGGAACAATATCTTCTAATTGATGGCTCAGATATCTCTCTCATTTTGCACTGGTTTACTCATTTCTAGAAGATCCATGGAGTAGGACCATATGTCCTCAGCCAATCCACGCACTCTTCCTGCAAGATCACTCTAGTTCATTCAGTGACTCACCAAAGACCTTTTCTAAATTAATTAAGGTCTTTTCACATTTAGTTGGAAGGTCTTTGATTTGCTTCAATCAGGACTCTTTACCAACTGGTTAAGGTACCCAGGTACCCTTGAAGTATTTAGTGTAGTTGGGGGAAGGTGATTTGATTGATTTTTTAAAACTGACCCCGCATTTACAAAAGACTGGGAAAAATGATGAGTAAGTTATACAGCAAGAACATTAGATTTACTGGATAATATGGACAAGAGTCTCCCAGAAAGGGCAACTATGGATGGGTTGCAATTGATATGACTGGAGGGAATACACTCATCGTGAAGACTGCAGATTAACTGATATGCTAGAAAAACATAACTGTCATCTAGTTCAGCTTCCACATTTATACATGAGAAAACTGAAGCCCAGAAACTGTGCACAGCCACTTTACTAGAACCTGGAAGAACCACGCGGCTGACAAGTGCATGACAATGGAGCCCAGTGAGACAGCTACTGGACTTGAACTCAGCGGATGTGGTTATGGAGAAGTCGCTTTAACGTGTCTTCATCCGGAAAATGAGTGTGAGAATTGTCCTTCTTCATAGGATTGTTGTGAAGAAAATGCTTTGCAAAATTTAAAGTGTATTCGATCAATACACCTTTATTAAATATCTACTCTGTGCCAGGCACTGTGCTAAAGGTTTTACAATGATTATCTCGTTTGATCCTCACAACAATCCTGGGAGGAAGGTGTTCTCATCTCCACTTTACAGATGAGGAAATGGAGGCAAACAGAGGTTAAGTGACTTGCCCAGGGTCACATAGCTAGGAAGTGTCTTAGGCTGGATTTGAACTTGGGTCTTGATGACTGTAAGCCCAGCGCTCTGTCCACTGTGCCACATCATCATCATCATCATCATTAGCATTTATAAACAGGACTTTTAAGGTTTGTAAAACTCTTGATGCATATTTGATCCTCACAACAATTCTGAGAGGTAGGCACTGTTATTATCCCAATTTTACCGAAGAGAAACCTGGGGCAAACAGAGGTTAAGAGACTTGGCCAGGATCATACAGCTAGTAAGTGTCTAGAGTAACATTTGAACTCAGATCTTCATGATTCCAAGTGCAGCACTCTATCTGCTGTGCCATGTACTGCCTTGGTATATACAAAATATATTGAAAGTAAATACAGTGTAATGGGATGGGGAGGCAGGAGCAGGGGTGCAAATGTGTGGGGGATCAAAAAATGCTGAGTTTTGAAAGAAGCTAAAAATTCTAAAGGAAACCGATGAGAAGAGGGAGGGATAGTACATTCCAGGTGTAGAGACCTGGGCTACTCTCTCTCTCATATAGGGCTCTCTGAATAGCTATCCCAGGTTCAAAGTACCTTATAAATTCACATCCAATTAGAATAATACTTCCATATTTACCTTTTCTCTAACCAGTCTGAGAATACTATCAATTCAAAGCAAAGCAATTAATGAAACAGAATAGTAAGAAGGTTGGCAATTAAACCTTTCCCCATATAAACCTAGAACACTGTCTCCCACAAATGCACACGACCATCAGTGGGGAACTTGAATAATCATGGAATCATACATCTGGAACAGGAAGAGACCTCAGAGGCCTTCTGGTCCAACCTCCTCATTTGACAGACAAAGAAACTGAGGAAGCCAAGTAACTTGGTCAAGGCCACAGAGGTAATAAGTGGCAAGCCCCAGAGGCAAGAATTAAACTGAGATTCTCCAACTCTAAGGTCGGTATTTTCTTCAAGGTGTGAAACTCTGGTCATTTCTGAGAGACCTTCTGCAATGTAGGCCCTTGTAGGAAATCAATACTGCATGTACCCCAGGGCTCTGCCTTGGGCCCTTTCCTTTTTTTTGCACATCCTCTCTGTGATTTCATCAGCTCTCCTAAATTCAGCTATCATCTCCCTCTAGATAATTTCCAGATCTACATGTCCAACCTTTATCTCTCTCTTAAACTCCAGTCCCACGTTTCCTGCTATCTGCAGTGTGATTTGGAAATGTCTGGGAAGTGACATTGATCCTGTTTCTGAGAAAGGTTAAAATGAAGGGTCACCTTTCAGAACCCAGGGACCCAGAGACAGAGTATAGGTGTTCAAGAAAACTCTTCTATCTCCTATAGGGACCTATAGATCTATATAATATTTTTGACTTACAGTTTTACTCCGTGTTGCTTGGGGTTACTTAGAGAGCTGACCATCTCTCCTTCCCTAGACACTCAATTCTTGTCATTTGCCATAGTTATATTCTATAAAATCACCGTGAATACTAATCCCCCATGGAAATACTGGGCTAGGTTCCTGCAATCCTCTGGTCGTAACATCTACTTTAGTACTTTCCGGAATGACCTCAGATTGGAAAATTTATCATGTTATTGATTCACTAACACTGAACTCATGGCCAACAGCACTATAACTCATGCCTGAACAAAACTTATCTAACACATGTATTTTATCCATAAGTCACATCACAGTCTTCTGGCACTTAAAAACACAAGACAGTACTTCAGCATTATGTTTGGAGGTCATGTTAAACAGCAAAATCAACAAAAGGCACAAAAATGTGATAAACAGCACTAAGTAGCCTGCAAAAAGGGCACTTGTTTACTGTATGGGAGCTGATTCAAGAAGGCAGAGCATCACCCTGTTCAGCCTCAGCTGGGGATATGGGTGTTCAGCGACTCAAATTTTTCACCACTCTGTGGATATCTGCGAAGTACTGTGAGTGTTGATTTTGAACTTATAAGTAAATTTTAGCAAGTAGGTGAATTCACAAATATGAAATTTGTGGTAGTTAGCATAATGATGCTAGCACAAGTCAAGACTCCTGTTCTATTTAGTTCCAATCTTTGACTCTGTGGTACCCTGCCATGCCAATTTTTCTTCTTTTTGTACTCTTTTGTTCCATTAGCCCTTCAGTTTCTCCATTGGCTTCTAGCTCCTTCCTACTAGGGTTGCACGGGTGTAAATGTTTTGAGGATAGACCTATATACAACTTGGCATCCCTGTCTGGTACAAGCTCATTCCCTCCAAAGGCAGGTCTGCATGGACTCACTATCTCTGTGTGGCACCAGTTCCTTTCTGTCAGGGGGTCACATGGATATAATGGCCTTCAGCACAGGCCTTTTTCCAGGTTTGTATGAAGTTTGATGTCTCTCTTATTATCTTATCACTGTTCCTGGGTCTGCTTGGTGATGTTCTCTGTCTTGTCTCCATGACTTCAGTGTTCTCATACACAACTAACTTCCTTTTTTTTTTTTTTAAGCTAGGCAATGGGATTAAGTGACTTGTCCAGGGTCATACAGCTAATAAGTGTCAAGTATCTGAGGCCGGATTTGAACTCAGGTCCTCCTGACTCCAGGGCTGGTGATCTATCTACTGTGCTACTTACCTGTCCCCTACTAACTTCCTTTTTACCTGGGTTTCTTCCATACATGAGGGTCAAGAGGCTTTCCTATTTTCTCTTGGTGGTTGTCCAAGATGCCTTCCAAGCTCACAAGGGTACCTTGGCTATTGACAGTGTGGTGCCATGGAAAGAACACTGAATATGGAGTCAGAAGACCTAGGTTGACTTTAAGCTCTGATGTAGATTTGTGTGACCCTGAAGAAGTCACCAAATCTTTCTAAGCCTTGGTTTCTTCATCAGGAAAAGAGAAGGTTAGAGTAGGTGGGTGTCCTAAGTTATCTTTTAGTACTCTAAGTTTGTATGAATGTATGTTATTATCATTGGTCACTGGCTTTTCAAAAATCATAAATCAACTGTGAGCTCCTTGAGGGCAGGGATTGTCTTTTGCCTTTCTCTGCATCCCCAGTGCTTAGCACAACGCCTGGCACGTGGCAGGTACTTAACAAATGCTTATTGACTGCCTGAAGCCAGATTCCCTCCCTTTGGATGATGCTTTGCCACTTCTGCTGATGGATTTGCTGGACCCTTCTATTACAGAGACCCCTTGCTTAACATAATAGATGGGTTTCTGAAAAACTGCGTGCAAATTATAGTGGCCATATTTGAGTGTGGAAATAGTGAGATGTGTTCTGACCAAGCAACAAAGAAGAAGAAACCATATGTGAAATCATCAGCACTGTCTGACCAGGCTCAAATATATGACCAATCATTAAGAATGCTGCAAGAAGGCAAGAATGTACCAATAAGACACACCTCTATGGCTAGACAATTAGTAGTCCTGTTTAGAAAACAAACTCGGGTAAATGAAATATGTTTTTTCCAGACTTCCAAGACCATGTCAGAGATAAATGAGGTAATAGCAGGAACACTGGTAGAGGAGTCAAATGACCTGGGCTCTAGTGTCTGCTCTCTCACTAATAAGCTGCGTGATGTTGGACAAGTCATTTAACCTCCCTGGGCCTCAGTTCCTTCATTTGTAAAATGACCAGGTTAGAGCAAATGATCAGTGAGGTTCCTTCTAACTCCTATATTCTTTGTTTCAAGGCTTCTCTTGGGCTCTAATATTCTCTGTCCTATGAACCCTATCAACTCAAATATTCAATGTTCTAAGATTCCCCCCCAGCTCTGACATTCTGTTCTAAGATCCTTCTCACTTCTGACATATTCTAGGGACCCTCTTGGATCTGATATTCTAGTAGACTATGATTCTATCTTTTCTCTTCATTTCTATGGGGAGCAGACAGTATTTTTTTGTTTTAAAACAGAGTTCCTTTCCTCCTCTTTCTTTCCCACCCCAATCTTTTATGCTGCATTGTATATGAAATTTGAGTATCTCGGGAAGCTTTTGTTTAAAGAAAATCTTTTTAAAAAAAATAAATGAAGCACCTTTTCATTAACTGTAGTAATCAGTCCTCTCATTTATATGCTTTGTAAGTTTGTCTTTTGGGTTCACTGATTTTTCTTAAAGGCACTGTGCTTATACACTATTTCCTGGCAGAGAAAAAAGGGTGCAGTTTTGAGTCATCCCAGACTGTAGCCAGCTAGTTCACAGGCGTTTATTGACTGAGGAACATGAGCTGGGCCCCTCGCTAGATGCTGTCATGAATCTCTAAACATCAAAACCATTGTTTCCGAAGACAAATAAGACTCTGGGGTCAAATGAGATCCGCTTTGCAGGGCAGAAGGAAGCAGCAGAGCATTAGGGGGGATTCTTCAACTAACATATTTCCCATCTCTTTGTAAACAGGAAACACTACACTCACAACCTCACAGTCAGGGGTGAATGATACAGTCCTGTTGCCTATTCACCGTGGCCCTGACTGAGGAAGCTTACCAAGTTCCAAGAAAGATGCGGAAAGTTAAACCCGTGCATTTTAATTTGGACGTAGAGAAATTTTTAAGAAAGAGGAAAAAAGAGACAGAGACAAAGTGAGAGACAGGGTGAGAGACAGAGAGGAAAAAAGGGAGGGAGGCAAAAGAAGGAAGAAAGAAAAGAGAATGAAAGAGACAGGAAGGAAGAAAAGAATGAAGGAAGGAAGGAAAGAATGAAGGAAGGAAGGAAAGAAGAGAGGGAGGGAGGGAAGGAGGTAGGAAGGAAGAGAGGGAGGAGGAGAAAATCTTAGAAGGGAGTGAGGTTTGAGCTGTTACTCTTGTGGTGGTAATGGGTTGCACTGAACCATTCTCATTCTCTTGGGTTATCCCTGAACCCATGACATATGAACAGGGCATATTGGGAAACAGCTGACTGCCATTAGGAGTACTGATGTCAAGACAACCGTTCTTTAAAGGCTCTGAACTTATGACATTGACTTTAATGGCGCTGGAGAGAAAATGTTTATCAAAGACAGAGGAGATCCATGAAATGCTGTGGTATGGGAAACGGCTTAACACAGTGTAATCTATCAGTGGACAAACAACAAATTAAGCACCTACTATGTGCCAGGCACTGTGATAAGTTCTGGGGATACAGAGAAAGACAAAAGATATTCCCTGCTTTCAAAGAGCTCGGTTTAATGTAGGAGACAACATGCAAACAACTATGTATGAACATATAAAGGATAAGTAAGAAATAATGGACAGAGAGAAGGCATTAGCATCAAAGGGGATCAAGAATGGCTTCTTGTAGAAGACAGGATTTTGGCTGAACTTGAAGGAAGCCAAGGAATCTGGGATGTAGAGATGAGGAGGGAGAGTATTCCAGGCATGGGGGACAGCCAGGGAAAATGTGGGGAGCCTCGAGTGTCTCTCTGAGATTCTGAGTAGTTTATTCCTCTGGCAGATCCACATTCCCTCTTCTCTGTTTCTCAGTTTTCCTGGCAGCTCTTATGAGTGTCAGAACAAAGAGGGACGATGCTATGAGTCTCTGGCCTCTGGCTGATAGGGATGTTGTTGCTTTTTGTGTTGGCTTTTTTCTCCCCAAAAAATCAAATTCCAGAAATCCTGATTTAAAAATAACTGAGAAAAGCAAGTTTCTCCCCTGAGCCTTTTGGCAAAAATTAAGCCCTTCACAAAGACCAATTGCACTGCCTGATTTTCAGAAACCAACCTGCTAGCCCATGGCATCTCTTTTTTGGGGGGGGGATTCCAGAACCAGGGGGGAGCAAGTATTTATTCAACTGGAAGAGAAAGGCAATGTTTACGGGGCAGAAAAATCTGGAGCCCGTGGGTCCCTGAAGGGATGGCCTTGCACCAGAGAACTTTCATCAAGCTTCTCCTGGGGCCTGCTTGCTGATATTCAGCACTGTACAGTAGTAGTCGAGGGATACAAGAGGTCCTGGAACACGGGATCCATTTCCAATCTTCTATTCAGTATCTATCTCACAGGTGAGATAAACACAGGATGGAACCTGTCCTCCCCATCACCAACTAAGGAATACCAATAATAAAGTGAAAAGCTAGTATTTATGTAGCCCTTTAAAGTTGGCAAAGTATTTTTAATATGCTTATTTATTTCATCTGAGTCTGAAAATAAGCCTGTGAGACAAGTACTAGAGGTATGATTGTCCCCATTTTACAGGTGAGAAAAACGAGGATCAGAGAAAGAGTTATACAGTTAACAAATATCAATGGATTCAAACCAACGTCTTCCTGTCTTGGAGTCTAGTGCTCTTTCCATTATAGGAATTATATTTTCTTTTCTTACTTCAGGGTAAAATTGCCTCATTTGAACCTCATAATATCCCTCCAAGGTAAGTAGTTCAAGGATTTATTTCTCCCCATTTTAGAGATGAGGAAACTGAGGCTGAGAGAAATGATTTCACCCAAGATCATACAAACAGCAAACTGCAGAAGCAAAATTAGAGTCAGGGCCCACATTATTAGTCATCTGTCAAATAAGGGAGCTGGACAAGATGATCTCTAAGTGTTCTTTCAGTACTAAACCCTGTGATCCTACAACTTTAATCTAGGGCTCTTTCCACTATACTATGTTGCTTCTATAGGGGTTCGGGGAACTATTTTTTTCTTTAAATTCAGACCCATAAATGTTTGTGAATTTCCAGCATGGAAAATCCTTCCACTGGCAGAGAGCAGTAACTCATCTGTAACTTACATTCTTCTCCCTCCCAAACCTGTTCCTGAATTTCTTTGAATTTCAAAATCATGTCTCTGTTCTGGTTCAATCTGGAACTTCCTTTCTGGACCTCCTTATTCTAGGACATCCCATCACACCTGTGGCCAAGTTCACCCTGGAATGTTTCTCCACCAGGCCTTTCTCCCATTGGTGAGTTCTCCTTGGAGCCTTCATTTTGTGGAGGGGCCCAGCGCAGTCAGACTCCATTTCCCTCCTAGCTCTGTTCCTGACTTTCTCTGGACTTCAAAATCCTGCACCCACCACACCAGGTAGCCAGGTACCTTTCCCCTTTCCCCCACCTTGTTTTTTTTTTTTAGCTCCCTTTTTTTGTGTTATCTTTACCCATTACAATAGGAGCTCCTTGAGTATAGGGACTGTCTGTTTTTGTTTTGTTTGTGTGTTTGCTAGTGTTTGTATTTCTAGTTAGCACAGGGCCACGAACATAGTAGACTCCTTTATCGAATGTGTGTGGGGGCAAGGGAAGGCAACTAGGGTTAAGTGACTTGCCCAGGGTCACACAGCTAGTACATGTGAAGTGTCTGGTCTGAGGCCAGGTTCGAACTCAGGTCCTCCTGACTCCAAGGCCAGTGCTCTATCTACTAGACCACCCAGCTGCCCCCCATAGTAAACTCTTAAGAAATATTTCCTTCATTCCTAGAGAGTTATCTGGGACTCTGAGAGGTCAAGTAACTTGCTGATCACAGAGCTAGTATGTGGCATGGTAGTTAAGGTTACAAAAGGAAGACTTGGGTTCTAATCCTAACTTTGAAACCTACTAGCCATATGACAGTGGACAAATCAATTAACCTCTCTAAGCCCAGGTTTGTCATCTATAAAATGCAGACCATGATATCTGTGGTACTTATCCACAGGGCTGTTGTGAAGGTCCAATAGAGGAATGCTTTGAAAACTTTAAAGTTCTTATGGGCTGTACTAGTTTTATTTTATTTATTTTTTCCATGGTTTGTTCCTTTTTCTCTCTTTCGTCTTTCAAAACATGACTAATACGGAAATGTATTTGATGTGATTACACATATATAACCTATATCAAATTGCCATTACCATTGTAGGGAAGGGGGAGGAGAGGGAAGGAGAAAGAAAATTTGGAACTCAAAAAATTTTTTAAAAATGAATGTTAAAAATTGTCTGTAACATGTAATTGAAAAAACACTCCATGTATATACATACATATACACACACATGCACACATACACATATATACACACGCATGTACATGCATGCATACATATATACAATACAGACACACATACACACATATACATATACACATACATGCATACATGCATACACATATACACACACATAGTTATTATGCACCAGAGGCAGGATTTGAACCCAACCAAGTCTTTTTGCTGCCTCCCTCCTCAGTTGTTAAGGGATTATTTTTTTAAGGAGCTAAAAATTTAAAATAGTCTACTTCAGTCTGTCTCTTTTTTTTCTGCCCATTTTGTGGTCATGAATTTTTTGTGATGGAGAAAACGCCTGGAAGACAGTCAAATTCCATGCTTCTTCCTCTCTTGAATTAGTGTTTATACCCCTCAATAGGGTTTTCCTCCATATGTTTTTATAACACCTTTTAAAAACAATTTGTGCTGGTTTTTCCCTTTCCTTGTTCCTGGATAAGTTCTTCCAACTGACCGCTTTCCACCTCAAAGAAAAGAAGTGGAAATTTTAAAATGTGGTGGTGTGGTGTGGTATGGTGTGGTGGGTACAACTCCAGGTGGGGTCAGGAGACTTTTCATCTCTACATGGCTCTTCTGTGTGCTTGCCATGGGACTGGAACCTGGGTGTTTCCTTTCTCCAGCTGGTGATTGCCAACCCACTGAAACTATTTATTCTGGATGGAGTCTCTTAGTGGCCAGTTAGTTGTCCGGGTCCCTGTTGCCTCCCTCTTCCACCTCACCCTCCTCCCAACATATGCCACGTTTAGATGAAAAAGTGAATTCTAGTTATGGAATGCATGACTGTCCACAAATTGTCACAATCCAGGCTCTCTCAGAAGGTGGTTTGTAGTCTTAGTCTCAAACTACAGCAGCTATCTCCGACTCCACACTTTTCCATGTCTTCTTTACATACATTAGGTACTATAGCACCACCTCTGGGCACAGTCTCCCAGCATCCACTGACACTGGCAGATTGAGTTTCCTAAGGGCAATGACTACTTTCCCCTCTATCTCTGGGCAACCCTGAGGGGCTGAAGTTTCTAAGACTGTCACTCATGAGCCCTCACTGGTATGCTTCCCTCAATATTGATTAACTAGTTGATATCAATTAGCTTTTCTTTGTATATGTGTGTGTGTGTGTGTGTGTGTGTGTATGTGTATTTATACACATGGAGTATTTTTCAATTACATGTTACAGATAATTTTCAACATTCATTTTTGTAAAATGCATATTTATGAATATATGTAGGTCCGTAGGTATTTTAATATGCTAAAGGATATTAAAATAATACAGCATATTCACAAAGTATATGTGCATTTTGAAACAGGAGAGTACTAGGACTTTGAGCAGTGTGGGAAACACTTTGAGAATTGCTTTCTATCTTTTTTTTTCTGCACATGTCACCATGTGGAGTACACCTATCAAACTCTTTGTGCTTTAGAACAGGCCTGAAGTCTCAAATTCAAACTACCATGTATCACTGAAAGGCAATAAAGTATAGCAGGTAGAAGATCAGCCTTGAAGTATGCCTCTGACACATAGTGACTATATGACCACAATCAAGTCACGTAAGTAGCGCCTTTTCACTATATGCCACAATCAATTAACTTGTCAAAGGGACCTTTCTTGAAATGCTTGAAAAGCAATTACAAAAACACCACCAATACCCCATCACCTCCAAGTGAGGGTGCCCTCTGTTCTGCACACATTCGGTTCCTGGGAAGACTGGGTTCAAACCTGAAGGACAATTGAAGTCATTGTTTAGGGAACCTATGATGCGAAGGGGTACCTCCTGGCCTGGGAGTCCTTTTCTCCCTTCTCAGAATCTTTAAGTTCACTCCTGGGGGCTGTCTAGCTGATAGATGGCTGCCTTGCTTTGCTGAGCTAGATCATTACGGGATTTAGGGTCTGAGTGGCTGGGTCTAACCATGCAACTACTGCTGCTACCAACTCTGCTGGTCTTTCATGGTTTGGGGGCTCTCTCAGTCTCACTGGTCACCACAGAAGCTCTCCTTTGAGAAAAGTCAGTCTCCTAAGGTCAAGAAAGAAGAAAATTAAAAGAAACCGAGGCACCATTCTCTCATGGCTACATGGCAGCCTGGTGAGAAATAAGACCTGCTTCCCCTCCTCCATATGTTGATGTTCAGCAACCAACCTTACTCAAAGCCATCTACTTTAACCTTTCATAAGCACCCTCAGTTCTGGCTCCGCCTCAACTGAGTCATTGGTCTTTCCTGTTCCTGAGCCAACTAGAAGATTTTCGTTATCACAAAGTTGCTCAGGGACAGAAACTGGATCCCCAAAGTTCCATGTACTGGGTTGGTAGCACAGAATATTTTACACATTTTGTGTTCCCTCCAAGAAAGGTCTATCTGCACATGCTCTAAGGACAGGGTCCTGCCCCTGTTACATGGAGAATACAGAGGGGCAAAGGATCTTTGAGTCCATAGTGGTTATCATGTTGGACTCAGGAATCAGGAAGTTCAAATCCTACCTCTAGCACTTAGCTATGTGCTCATGGGCAAGTCTCAACCTCTCTTGGTTTCCTAAAAATAAGAAGCAGAGGAAAATTGAGAAAACAAATGAGAGTGATGCAAGAAAATTATGAAAAAAGAGTGAACAGCTTGATAAAGGAGTCACAAAAATTCACTTGAAAAGAAAAATATCTTAAAAAACAGAACTGGTAAAATGGAAAAAGAGGTACAAAAATTCACTGAAGAAAAGAACTCTTTAAAAAAGTAGAACTGGTCAAATGGAAAAAGAGATACAAAAGTTCACTGAAGAAAATAATTCCTTAAAAATTAGAATTAGACAAGTGGAAGCTAATGACTCCATGGGACATCAATAAACAATAAAAAAAAATCAAAAGAATGAAAAATTAGAAGAAAATGTGAAATATTTCATTGGAAAAATAATTGACCTGGAAAATAGACAAAGGAAAAATAATGTAAAAATTACTGTACTACCTGAAATCAGTGATAAAAAAAAGTCTAGACATCATCTTTTAAGAAATTATCAAGGAAAACTGCCCTAATATCCTACAAACAGAAGATAAAATGGGAATTGAAAGACTCCACTGATTACCTCCTGAAAGAGATCCCAAAATAAAAACTCCCGTGAATATTATAACCAAATTCTAGAGCTCCCACGTCAAGGTGAAAATACTATAAGCAGACAGAAAGAAATCAAATATGGTAAGGCCACAGTCAGGATAACACAAGATTTAGCAGCTTCTACATTAAAGGAGCTGAGGGCTTAGAATATGATATTCTAGAGGGCAAAGAAGCTAGGATTACCACCAAGAATCACCTACCCAGAAAAACTGAATATAATCCTTCAGGGGGGAAAATGGATATTTAATAAAATAGAAGACTTCCAAGCATTCCTGATGAAAAGACCAGAGCTGAACAGAAAATTTGACTCTCAGATACAAGACTCAAGAGAAGCATAAAAAGGTAAACAGGAAAGAGAATTCATAAGGGATCAATAATGTTAAGCTATTTACATTCCTACATGGGAAGATACTTGTAACTTTAGAACTATGTCATTATAAGGGGAGTTAGAAGGAATATACATAGACAGAGGGCATGAGTGTGAGTTGACTTTGATGGGATGATATCCAAAAAACTAAAATTAAGTAGTGAGAAAGAAAATGTATTGGGAGAAGGGGGTAGGGAGAGTTAGATTTTTTCAAGGAGGCTCTGGCAGGTTCTGGGACTTCATACAATCAGGAAAATATCATCAGCAAATAGTAGCATCTGGATGACCTGCACATCTATAAGAACTCTCTCTTCACCCTGAACTCTGAACTAGAAATCCTCCATCACTGTGAGGAGAATACTTTTGGTGAACATAAATCTTCCTGTTTTATGTCTCACCTGATGCTTATCATCAGAAACCTACCGAACAGGGTTTTTTTTTTTTCTGTTGTTACATCTTCTAAGGGAATCTTAGATGAGTTTGAGGTCTGTTTAGGAGACACCTTGTTGGGAAAAAGCTTGTAACTCTTCTGTTCTACTGATTCAAATGCTATGAATAATAAGCACTAGAGCTTATATTCTCCACATTTTTCAGTTAATTGTGATGTGGAAAATATGTGGTCCATTCCTGAATATCTCTTGCAGAAGCCTGCTTTCCCCCTACAAATACCCTTCTTGCGTATATCCTTGATTTGTGAGAAGTATATTCTCACAAAGGTAATTGAGTAGGCGTAGAGGTAGGTAGTTATTGTCATTCTCTTGATCACCTTTTAAAAATGGTATTAATAAGGTCTAACATTTTCCCCCATATCTTTGGTATTTTCTCCTCTTTAAAATACATTGTATATCATTCCCTTTAAACCTTCATGATTGTATTACAGCCAGCATGGACTTTCTCTAAATATATTTGGTCTAACCTGATTGCTTTTCCAATCTTTGTTCTTGTTGGTGCCATTTCTACCTCCTCTAAAAGTATATCTGAGACAGATGTTAGGATCCTAGTGTAGTGGTTCTACTATCCTTGATGGAAAAAAACCCAACACTTTGTTAAAAGTTTTTTCCATTTTTCATCTCCCATTTTCATGGAACGGCTTTTCTTAACTGATTAACTTACCAAACTTTCCTCAAACTGGTTTTATCCTCCACTGTCTCTCTCTACTTTATGCAACAATATTGTTCATAATTATCCTTCATATCTCTTTGTAAAATTGTACAAATGAATTCATATTCTAGCCCAGTGTCACCTTTGGCAGCTGTCTTTAGTCGTTTGGCAAGTAAGTCAGAGGAAGAGTATTTTGCCCAAAATACCAACCTGGAGCAGGATGTGGTAGAGACCTACCTTTCTGAGCACATGACCACTAAATTCAATACTATCATAGAAGATAGAAAAAAGCCTGTTCCACATAAGGCAGAAGCTCAGAACGAGGCACAAATCTTGCCAAAGGGGTGAGGAACCGATGCTGAGAGATTTCATCCCCCAGATGAGCCAGAAGCGCCTGTGAGTCAGAGCTATGAAAGAACAGACAAATAATGAAGACAGGACTGGGAGGAATGAACAGATGGGGGAACCAAAGAGACAGAGGAGACCGACAACAGTGAGAATCCTTTCCTGGCCTGCTACTCCAGGATGGTCAAGGAGTTGGAAAATGGCATTGGTTAAGTCGAAGCATCTGAAGATAATTGGATTGTCATAAAAAAATGAAAAATCTCCTAGTACTTTCTCCAGACCTGGACTTCAGGAGCTTTGTTGGGAAAGGGTGAGGTATGTACCAGGCCTCAGAACTATCTGAACCTTCCAAGGAAGAGCCTCTCTGGATCCTCTTGCTCTGTGCCAGGCTATTTTCTATTCAGGTGAAAAATAGCATATGCAAATGCTATATAGAGTCTAAGGAAGTTTGAGTAGGAGGATGAGTACTAGGGAAAGAGTCCTGACCTTGATGTTTGCCCCCTTTGTCTGATTTTGGATGAGTTGCTTAACCTCTTCGTGCCTTACCTTCCTCATCTGTAAAATAATGATCTACTTTTTTCTCAGGATTGGAGTGACTGAGAACTACATTGCTCTGCTTAGCAGGGACAGGGGTGGAGTGAGAGAGGAATGGGTGTATGAAAGGGTGAGGAACTGAATGAAAACGATGAGAGAAGACAAGTTTCCCCTGTCACTCTTGCTCCCCAAGGTTTCTGTACTACTGCTCCAAGAGAAGCCTGCACCCATCCTGTTGGGCCATCTGGTCCGTGTTTGCCCCCACGGGACCTTTGCCAGGTAATGCTTCTTCCAGGAAGCTGGAAAACAAGATGAAATGACAGAAAGGATCTCGGAAGCCCCATCTGAATTCCCCAAGTGATCATCTAGCCACCAGGCACCCACTTCCTTATTAGGTAGCCACCTCCACGTTGAGACGCTTTTGACTGTTAGAAGTTTTTTTTTCATTTAAAGTAAAATCTGGGGGCAGCTAGGTGGTGCAGTGGATAGAGCACCAGCCTTGGAGTCAGGAGGACCTGAGTTCAAATCCGGCTCAAACACTTGACATTTACTAGCTGTGTGACCCTGGGCAAGTCACTTAATCCTACTGCCTAGCAAAAACAAACAAACAAAAAAACCCCAATAAAGTAAAATCTGCTTTTTGCTACTTCCACCCATCATCATTTTCACCCTCTTTAATATCTTCCATAGCTGATCTTCTTGCCCCCTTTATTGCCCCTCTTCTACCATACCATCACTGCAGAAATAAAAGGAGGCTGAAGGCCATTTAAACATTTTTATTGGTTTCATTGGTTGGTATGAAAAAAATACATAAAGCTATACAATATATACACAAAATAAATACATTAAGACAAAGTAACATTCAGTAACTTCCTATTGCATTTATGATAAAATTCAAACTCCTCTGGCATTCAAAGCCTTTCACAGTTTGGCTCTGACCTGTCTTTCCAAACTGATTTCATCTTTCTCCCCCTTGCATACTCTATGTTCTAGCTAAACTGGGTTCCTTGCTGTTTCCTGCACATTATATCACATCTCCTAACTCCATAGGTTTGCCCAAATAGTCTCCTATGTCTGGAATGCACTGTTTCTTTATCTCCTCATCTTGGAATCCTTATCTCCCTCCGAGGTGCAGTTCAAGTTCCACTTCCTGTATGAAATTTTTCTTGATCTCACTTCTCCCCACAGTTGTTAGTGTTCTTCCCCGTGTAACTACTCCTCTTGGTTATTTTCCCAACTTCCATTCATGTTGATGGTTTCGGTGCCTTGGAAGGTGACTTGGGTTCTAGGGGTAATCCTGTGGAACTGTACTACAAAATGATAGGTTTATGAGCCCCCATCAGTGTTCTTCCCACTTACAGTCATGTCAATAGACACAATTAGCTTTTAGCAAAGGGATTTACTAGAAAGGGATTTACTAGAAAGACATAGCAAACATAGCAGCTATTCAACATTCCCTGTCTCCACCCCCTCCCCTAAGCCTAGGCCTCACTCTCCCACAAATTTACACAGCATCTCTGAAAAGAGTGGGCATAAACTTAGGCCATAAAGGTAGTGAAACACTCATATGGCCAAGGCATCTCACAACTCTAGCAATACGGGGCTTTGATGTCCTTTATCTATCAGTGGAGCTGGAATGAGTGTTACGCTACATACCTTTTACATTTCCTGTATTTAAGGAGAAGAATGGTTGCATGTGCTCCCCCTACCTCCCACAACATGAAGATAAAGAAGAGCAGCGACTCTTTAGCTTTTGATTTCCAACTCCTTGTCCCATCATAATCATCATATTCCTCTTGAGATATTAAAAAGAAATGTTATAGGGGCAGCTAGGTGATGCAGTGGATAGAGCACCAGCCCTAGAGTCAGGAGGACCTGAGTGCAAATCTGGCCTCAGACCAGACACTTGACACGTATAACTGAATGACCCTCGGCAAGTCACTTAACCCCATTGCCTAGCAAAAACAAAAAACAAAAACAAAAAACAAAAAGAAATGTTATAGCCAACACAATGCAGCAGTGCCCTTACAGGCACAATCACAGTATGCAAGACAAAAGGGAAAGAGTCACAATAAATATGTCACAGATCTTCACAATATATCCATCTGTTAAATAAGAAATGATCATTATGATTATCCCTATTCCATATATAAAGGAATTAAAGAGGAGAGAAATTGAATGAACTTCCAAAGGTCATACTGTCACTGAAAAGACTAAGATTAGTACCTGTTATAACCAAAAGAAGGGTTACCCACACTTATCCATTTGACCCTTAGAGAGCCTGTTACTGAAAGCTCAACCCTTCCTCTCCCCAATGGAAAGGGAAAAGCAGGAAAGGTCTTAAGTTAGGAAGAGATGTTTTTAAAAAAATCTAAGCATACTAAACAAAAAGCCTTAGAAGTATGAAGTGTGTGGCTGCTGCAATACACAGAGTTCCCCAATGATGTGGGTGCACCTGCCTCTTGCTTCAGTATGCAGGCTTAAGACAAAGTTAGGAACACCACACCATGAAAGAATGCTAAGCCACCCAAACAATAGACACTGGGCCTGAAGGATGCTGGGCAGAACTGATGCAGGGAACCATAATCATTGCACTGTTTAGAACAGAAGTGGTTATCACTTTTCTAATTCTTTCCCTTCTGTCCCTTCTATTCTCTTAAGAGAGAGATGAATCTTTGTTTGCTTCCTGTAATTCATATGTGTTATCACAAGAAATTGGTTTCTCTAAGACATTGTTCAGTGTGTGTGTGTGTATTTTTTTAATTTCTAATTATTTTCTTTATTTTATCTTTGCTGTGTATTCTTTTTTTAATTAATTAATTTTTAGTTTTCAACAATCACTTCCATAAACTTTTGAGTTTTAAATTTTCTCTCCCTCCTCAAGATGGCATGCAATCTGATATAGGCTCTACATATACATTCCTATTAAATATATTTTCACATTAGTCATGTTGTAAAGAAGAATTAGAACCAATAGGAGGAACCACAAGAAAGAGGAAACAAAACGAAACAAAACAGAAGGAAAAAAAGAGCAAATAGTATGCTTCGATCTGCATTCAAACTCCATAGTTCTTTCTTTGGATGTGGATAGCATTTTCCATCATGAGTCTTTTGGAGATGTCTTAGATCTTGCATTGCCGAGAAGAGCTAAGTCTATCAAAGTTAGTCATCACAATGTGACTGTTACTGTGTACAATGTTCTGGTTCTGCTCACTTCACTCAGCATCAGACCATACAAGTCTTTCCAGGTTTTTCTGAAGTCTGCCTGCTCATCATTTCTTAAACACAATAGTATTCTATTACATTCATATACCACAGCTTGTTAAGTCATTCCCCAATTGATGAGCATCCCCTCAGTGTGCGTGTGTCTTTAGAGAAAAAAACAAAAGAAACTGAGCAGGGCTGTGGTCACCCTGGGACAGAGGGTTAAGAAAAAGAACCTTTTTTTTGTGAGTTGCCAAGCTTTGTCCAGCTGGTGGCTCGAAACAAGCCAAAGAGATTTTTATTAAAAGTTTATTATTTAAGGTCTTCCAAAATAAAGAAAACCAAGCCAATCTAAACCTAGTCATTGAATGAGTGAAGCTGTAATGTTCTGGTGGGTAGGAGGCTCCAAGCTGCTTTGAGACAGGTTTGAGTATTGGGACCTTTCATCAGTGTCTTAACTATGTCTTTGGGACAGCAGCAGATGGATATCGTGAGGAAAGGTGGATTCAAGGTTCTAGTGGAGAAGCCCAACAGAAAAGTTGCGCCATAACTTTTGGCCATCAGCAAAAGAATTTCCAGAAGCTGTAATTACCCCCTTGGAACATGTGCTCTCAGCTCAAGGCTACTTTTCCCTGAACTCAAGTACTGGCGGGAGAGGGTGCCACACTCTAAACCAGCAACTATGCCTACCCTGGGAGAGGCACTGCACTTTGGAATACAAAGACAAAATGAAAAATGGTCCTAGTCCTTAAGCTTATATTCAACTAAAGAACTATAACATATGAACACACACTTTATGTATCTTATATAATATATAACATGTATGTTCATATATGTTTATATGTCATGGCCCCCTAGAACACATAAATATATGTTACATAATATGTGTTTATATAGCATATGTTATAGCTCCCTGGAACACACACACAAATATGTGTATATGTTTTTATACATAGATTTATATATAGATATCTCTATATATTTATATATAGATAGCTACATGTATGTTTTTATATATAGCTATCTATATATTTCTACGTAGATAGCTATATGTATGTTTTTATATATAGATATCTATATGTATATGAATGTCTATATTTCCTATGGTGGAATTCTCCATAGATTCCCTCAGGAATTCATGCTGATACACACGTATAATATATAGATTATATATAATGTGTGTATATATATATATATAATCATATATACACACCTATGTGTATATATGATAAAGATAGAGCAAGATCAGAAATACAAATATATCCCCTAAGCCAGGGATACATTTTCCCCTACACCACTTCTGTGCCTGGGGAGAGTAGGCACAAACTTAAAATGGTTGCTGCGAAGCATTTGCTCCACCAAGTTCACTTCTGAATACAGCAGAGTCAATGAAGGAGGCTGCTTCCTGGCTTCCTGAAGCCAGATTCTTGTGCTGAGCCACTGTTGGGCTAGGTCAAGCAAGTCACTCGGGCCCTCATCCTTCACTAGGCTTGCAAACTCTGGCATGGTCTCATCTCTAAATACTTGTTGCTCTCTCCACCTTTGGTGGCTCACAAGTCTGCAGTCTAGTCCATTGCATCTCCAATACTCCTTCACCTAAAGCAGGAAGAACTAGACACTATAGAAATGTAAGCAACAGAAGAAACATGACTTTGTTTAGACCCCAGGTAAAGGGATATAGGCTACTGGCATTCTCCCCACCTGGAGGCTTGCAGCAGACCTTGACTCCTCACTCAAAGGCAGCCAGGCAGAAAAAAAGTGGAGTTGCTCCTATGGAAGCCTTTGGATGCATTTCTAGTTTCGACTCATCAACCAATCAAAAAGGAAAGCAGTAAGGGGAGGGAAAACCTCATAGAGGAAGAAGAGAAAACTAATAACTAAAAAGATCATTTCTTTAGAGGTAGAAGAGAAGATAGACGTCAACTCGTCCTTCACTTTCACTGTACTAATGTGGAAATGGAGTCCTAGAGAAGCGAAGTGACTTGCAAATCTTGACATAGACAGTGACAACGTCAGGATTTGAACCCATGATTTCTTACTCTAAATCTAATGCTCTATGGCATCATAGGAGGTGGCCCACGTGCTGATCCTGATGGGAAGTGAGGCATGCTAAGAGCTGGAGGGGAGAAGGAACGTGGGAGACGATCTTTGTAAAGACACGGGCGCAGGATTTGGATTGTCAAGAGTGGCAAACATCAAACAAGCCAAATCAGTAAAGGCATAGAGTGGGCAAGGAGATGATGAGCAATAATCCTGGAAAAATAAATTGAAGTCAGATTAGGAAAGGCTTTAAAGGCCATTCGGAGGGATTTGCATTTTATCTTAGAATCAGAAGGGATCTACTGAAGATTCTTCTGTAGGCAGGTGATGTAGCCAGATGCGCATTTTAGAAGGATTTTTTTTAAGTTTGTAGGGAATGGATCAGGGAGTGAAGGGACTGGAAGTTGGGAGCCCAACAAAGAGGCAATAGTCCAAGTGGGAGGTACAGTAGCAGTCATGTGAGTGGAGAGAGATGGATAAGGGAGATATTTTGGAGATAGAATTGATAAAATCCGACAACTGATTGGATGGGGATGGTGATGAGGAAGAGGGAAGGATCAAGGCAGCACCATAATCTAGAGACTAACACCATAAAAAGGTATGTCACAAAGATGAATACTATTGGGCTATCATGAATGTGATGGGAAAAGGGCCCTATCCAGCATTCCATCGTTGCCACAGGAAATCCTAGACAACTCTAGACATGGTGAGTATAGAATGACATGAGATTTCAAAACAAAAACATTTGGAAGAGGAAAAGGACTTCTCTTCATGCTAGTGCTTCTCATTTACTATACTCCACAGCCATGGTTCTCTGGGGAGCCAGAGGTTATAAGGTGCAGGTCAGTGTATGTGGGCATTACTGCCCTCTGCTGGAAGGATTGCTCAAGGCCCTTATTTGGCTCTCGGAATTTGTGTCTTTAGCAGAGAAGGACCAACAAATTCGCGCTTTAGGAATAGGGAGAACTAAGACTCTCCCTTTTCAGTCACCTCTTTGCTCAGGTAAAAACAGCAGAACATAGGATCCTAGTCGTAGACCTGGAAGGCACTTCAAAGGTTATTTAGTCAAGGAGTTCCTAACCTGGGGTCTGTGAACTTCCAAAAAATAGTTTTGATAAATGTATTTCAGTATAATTGGTTTTCTTTGTAATCTTATTCTATTTTATGCATTTAAAACATTATTCTGAGAAGGGGTCTAAAGGCTTCACTGAATTACTAAAGGTGTTCATGACACAAAAAAGGTTAAGCATTACTGATTTGGTCCAACTTCTTCATTTTGTGGATGAGAAACTGAAGACTAGAGATGTTAAATGACTTGCCCAGGATCACACTGTAGCTAGTGAATTTGTCAGGGAGAGGTTTGAACTGGGATATAGTACATCTTGTGTGAGGAACAGAAAGGAGACCAGTGTCTCTGGACTTATAATACTGAGCAGGGGCAGGTATAATATATAAAAAGACTGGAAAGGTAAGGGGTGGAAGTTCAGTTTATGAAGGGCTGTGAATGCAAAATGGAGTATTTTATATTTGATCTATGTAATAGGTGGTAGGAAGATTATTTTTTTTTGTACTTAATAGTATTTTATTTTTTTAATTACATGTAAAGAGTTTTTAACATTTATTTTTGTAAGATTTTGAACTCCAAATTTTTCTCCCTCTCTCCCCCCCCTCCCCAAGACAGCAAGCAATCTGATATGGGTTATACATGTACAATCATGTTAAACATATTTCCATATTAGTCATGTAGTGAAAGAAGAATCAGAACAAAAGGGAAAAACCATGAGAAAGAAAAAGCCAAAAAAAAAAAAAAAAAGCAAAAATAGTATACTTCAATCTGCTTTCAGAATCCATGGTTCTTTCTCTGGATGTGGAAAACATTTTCCATCACAAGTCTTTTGGAATTATCTTGGATCACTGTATTGCTGAGAAGACATCAGGTGACAGGGAATTTATTGGAGTAAAGGGGTGACATGGTCAGACCTGAGTTCTGGGAAGATCATTTTGGCTGAATGGAGAAAGGATTGGAATAGGGAGAGACCTAAGGCAGAGAGACCAACCAGCAGGCTATTGCAATGGTCTTGGTGTGAGATAATTAGGTCCTGCACCAAGCTTGTAGTAGTGTCAGAGAAGAGAAGGGGGTATATGTGAGAGATGTTGCAAAAGTGGAATTGACAGACTCTGGTAACAGTTTGGATAAGAAGGGATGAGAGTCAAGGATGGCACTAGGTTGTAAGCCTCGGTGACTAGGAAGATGGTGGTGCCCTCAAAGTAATAGGGAAGTTAGGAAGAGGGGAAGATTTGGAAGGAAAGATAATGAGCTCAGTTTTGAACATATTGAGTTTAAGATGTCCATGGGAATCCAGTTGGAGATTTCCAATAGGAATTTGGAGATGAGAGACTAGAGCTATTTGTAGAGGTTAGGTAGAGATAAATAGATTTGAGTCATCAGCATAGAGATGATAATTGAATCCATGAGAGTTAATAAGATCATGTGAAATATGAAGCACTCCAATAGGAGCTTGTGATCTATAGCATGAGAAACTCCCCTTTCCCAATTTTCGGAGGCTACCCCTATAGCCTTGAGAGCTTCTGTTGCATCAGTGCTTTGGGGACCTAACTTGTCAATGCAAGCAGGAGTGGGATAATAACTTCAGAGTACATATATGTTATACTAGTTAGGAAATTATTATGTCAGAGAGGAAGGCCTTAATTTTGTTGGCTGCACTGAAAGTGAATAGAAAGGGTCAGATACGAGATATTATGATAGAAACAGCAGGGCTTGGCAATTGATTGTATCTGTGGGATGAGGTGGGATAAATCCAAGGCCATGAACTTGGATCTCAGAAATGTAGAACCTTATAGAGTTATAATATATTGGAAGCCATCTAGTCAAACCCATACTGAAACAAGATAGGGATAGGGACTGGACCTGGGATTTTATTGGCATAGAGAACTCCCAGGTGAGGAAATTCCCTCTATCATTGTAGGGCAGTTCCTCTGCAATTTAGAGTCTTAGGGAGGTGCCTAGAGGTTAAGTGTTTTACTCCAGGCCACACAGCCAATATTGGAGTTAGGACTTTAACCCAAGTCTTCCTGCTTTTCTATTCATTACATCATGCAATCTCTATTGAGGCAATGTGATATAGTGGCTAGAGTGCCAGACTCTTAGTCAAGAAGACCTGGGTTTAAATTCTATCTCAGACACTGGAATAAGAATCCCTTCAGATATATTGACAAGTGGTCATCTAGTAGCCTCTGCTGAAAGACCTCCCATGGTGGGATGCCCACTGTTTCCCAAGGTAGCCCATTTTACTTTTAATAGCTCTAATAGCTTCTAAGAAAGTTTTTCCTTTCTTCAAGGCTAAATTTACTTCTGTAATTCCTGCCCATTCCTTCTAGTGCTGCCCTCTACTTGGTGGTCAAGTAAGAATATATCCAATTCTCTCTCCATGTGAGAGCCCTTCAAATACTTGAATAAAACCACTGTACCCCTCCTAAGTCTTCTCTCTTCTAGACTTAACATTCCCATTTTCTTCAAACAGTCTTTAATATAGCAAAGTCCATCACCATTCAAGTTACCCTACAGCTTTAGCCCATCCCAAAATGTGGTGGCCAGAACTCAACAGAGTACTCCCAATATGGTCTGACTAGGGCAGAGTGCAGTGGGCATGATCACCTTCTTTCTCCTAGACACAATGCCTCTTTTATTCTAGCCTTACATTGCATTAGCTTAACAGGTTGCCATATCACACCATCCATCATGTTATGCACTGAGATAGCAAGCATTTAATAAATAATTTCATTCATTCATCTTGTATTTGTGGAGTTGATTTTTAAGCCCAACTGAAAGATTTGACATTTATACCTATCAAATACCATCTTATTAAATCTGGCCCAATGTTTAAACCTTTTTGGATCTTTGCTTTAGCAACTAGTGTGTTACTTCACAGAACAAATCCCCCTAATAAAAGGATTTGTTCCGTAAAACTTGAACTCAGTCAAAAGGCCACACCCAAGGACATAGAAGGCCACATGTGGCCTGAGGCCCCCACCCCTGGACTAGACTTTTGCCAAGAATCAAAGTAAAGTAATTCCTGCCCATCCCTTCTAGTGCCCTCTACTTGGTGGTCAAGTAAAAATATACCCAATTCTCTCTCCATGTGAGAGCACATAGCTTAAAGCTTAAAGATTTTTATGAAACTTAGAACGTTTGCTCTTCTCTAATCCTGCAGTACTTATCCCATTTTCAATGATCTTTTGAAGATCACTAATAGTGACTTAGCAATCCCAACTGGCAATTCTTTCAGTATTCAAGAATGTATTTCATCAAGACTGGTGATTTAATATCGTCGTGGGGACTTAGGTGTGTTCTTAATATGTGCTTATTTTATTAAGCAACTCTCAATTAGTCCTTTTTTGTTTTGCCCTTTTTTCAATACAAAAATCATTCTCCTTGGTTGAGAAAATAGAAGCAAAATAAATGTTTAAAAGTTCTACCTTCTCTCCATGATTCATTATAATTTCATCTTCCTAAGTAGTGGTAGCATCCCTTTTTTGTTTCTACTCTTTTTCCTAACACAGTTTTAAAAATCTATAGTTTTTTTTTAGTTTTCTTAAGCTTTCTTCATCAGCCTCAACTCATTTGGAGCTTTAGCACTTCTGACAATATTCTTCCAGGATAATGCCACATTTTTTCTACTCATCTTCTGTTACCTGTCATTGCATCCAACTATTTCTGTATGGGTGATTTAAAATTTTGAGTTAATCACTAAGTTCCTTGTGAATCCACATTGATCTGTTTTTCTTATCATCAGAATTATTTACTTTTTGTGCCTTTAGAATTTCAAATTTTAAGCATCTCACCTCTTTTGGATTAAGTTGCCTTGTAGATTTTTAATGTAGTGTATTTTACCCATCTTATTTCCAAACCCTTTGAAATATGTCTCCCAAAATCTAGGGCACCAAACTATGCTTGAATTTTATCTCTTTCTCAATAAAAAAATTCTAATATTAACTATTTCCCCTCAAGGGTCCCATAATTTCCTCCCCTGTTGGTAAAATTCCACTCTTTTTCAGGTTGGCAAAATTTCTATCCCTGATGGTAAAAATTAGATCCAGAAAATTATTTCCCCTTATTCATTTGTTTGACTTTTGTAGGATGAATATAAACTTCCTGAGGGAAAAATTGTGATTAATCTTTCTTCTTTAAATTTAATTTTTTAATGAACAAAAATCTATCTTCTCTCTCTCCTGCCTTCCCCCCACACTGAAAAAGAAAAACAAAACCTTTGTAATAAATATGAAAAGCTAAACAAAAAAAATTCCACATTTGACACGTCCAAAAAACAGGTTTCAATATGTGCTCTGAGTCTATCACCTCTCTTTCAGGAGTTAGGTAGCAAGTTTCATTATGAATTATTTGAATTCCAAAGGATTTCAAAAGTTGGACATTGTGTTGATTAGAGTTCTTAAGTTTTTCACATTTGTTTCTCTTTATAATGTTGTTACTATTGTACAAAGTGTTCTTCTGGTTCTGCTCACATCACTTGACATTAGTTTATACAATTCTTTACAGATTTCTCTAAAACTATCCCCTTCATCATTTCTTACAGCACAATAATTGTCCACAATATTCATATGCTATATACCGTAATTTGTTTAGCCATTTCCCAATTGATGGTGGGCATTTCCTTAATTTCCCGTTCTTTGTCACTTCAAAAAGATGTGCTCTAAATATTTTTGTACATAAATCCTTTCCTTCTTTCTTTGATTTCTTGGGGTTATAAGCCTATTAGTGTTTTCTGAATGGCTGGATTGGAACAATGTATAGTTGTACCGATAGTGAATTAATGTACCTGTTTTCCTACAGCCTCTATAGCATTGGTCATTTTTCTTTTCTGACAATTTTGCTGACTTGATGGGTTTGAGGTGAAATCTCAGAATTGCCTTAATTTTCATATGACTGTTGATAACTTGGACTTCTTCTTATGAAAACTGCTTGATCATATTTTTTGAACATTTATCAACTGGTGAATAGCTCTTATTCTTATAAATTTGAATCAGTTCTTTATATATCTTAGAAATGAGAATTTTATCAGAGAAACTTTCTGCAAAGATTCCTCCCCTCCCCAGTTACCTGCTTCTCTTTTAATTTTATCTATATTGGTTTTGTTTGTGCAAAAACTTTCATGTTTTTTTTTCTCTGTCCTTTGTTTTGTCATTAGCTTTTCCCCTATCCATGGATCCAAAAGTAATTCTTCCCTGCTCTTCTAATTTGTTTTTGGTATCACTCTTTACCACTCAGTCATGTACCCATTTGGAGCTCTTTGTGATATATAGTATGAAATGTTGGTCTATACTTCTATACTTATTTTTTTTTCCAGATTGCTTTGCAATTTTCCCAACAATTTTTTGTCAAATAATGAGTTCATGTCCCAAAATCTGAGCTCTTAGGATTTATCAAAAATTGACTATTATGTTCATTTGGTTCTATATATTGTATACCTAATTTGTTCCACTGATTGACTTCTCTATTTCTTAACAAATACCAAATCATTTTTATAATTTAGTGCTTTGTAGTATAATTTGAGATCTGGTATTGCTAGGCCTTCTTCCTTCACATTTTTTTCATTAATTCCTGTGATAGTCTTGACCTTTTTTTCCTCCAGATGAATTTTGCTATTTTTTGCTAGCTCTAGCTCTATTCTTTGGTAGTTTGATTGACACTGAATAACTAAATTAATTTATGTAGTATCATCATTTTTATTATATTGGCTCAAGCTATGCATGAGCAACTTATATTTCTCCAATTATTTGGGTCTGTCTTTATTTGTGTAAAGAAGGTTTGTAGTTGTGTTAATATATTTCCTGTGTGTCATGATATGTAGACTAATATTTTATATAGTCTATAGTTACTTAAATAGAATTCCTCTATCTTTTCCTCCCAGGTTTTGTTGGTAATATACAGAAATGCTGATTATTTATAAGGGTTTATTTTAAATTTTACAACTTTGCTGAAGTTGATCTCTTGTTTGATTTTCAGGATTTCTATTCTGGTGTTAAATTGGCTTTTTTAAAAAGTTATTTTTCTAGATTTCATTGTTGTGTGCCCACTTTGTTGATGTGTTCTTTCTCTCTTTTGTTGATGAAAGTTTTTAGAGTTATAAAATTTCTTCTAAGGACTACTTTGGTAGCATCCCCCAAATTTGAAGTAAAGAAGGAATAGATAAAACTTTGTTAAGTACTTACTATGTGCAAGGCACTGTGTAAAGTTCTGGAGATAGAAAATTAAGAATATCTCTGCTCTCATTCAAATTGGGGGGGAGCCATACATGTGGAAGACTTCGGTTATTAGTCAGATGGAAAATTCCTGTGTTTTTAGGGCATAGTGTCAAAACAGATAATAATACCTCTTCTTTAATGTCATTTCCAGTAATAAGATAATATCAGGTTAGAAGGTCAAACCATTTGACTGTGCCAAGGACTTTTACATCAAGAACTTTCTTTTCTAGGTTTTCAGTAGCTGTGACTGTAGTACCTGCAGAAGCAGTTGCCTAGCTGTGTTTCCATAGGCATTGCTTCCCAGGATGACGGCTGAAGGCTGTAGGCGGGAAACATTGCTATTTCTAAGGCTCTTAGGTTCGGGATCCTGGGCTGTCTCTATCAGGATCTGCGGAGAGATGGTGGTCAAAGTGGTGCTGGTGACTTGGTTTGCCCAGAATGTGACACTTCCTTTTTCTCTCAGGGATTCCTTGCTGCTTCAGCCATTCTGTCTTACCTGCCCTGTGTATGGCAATTGGTTGGCATTTGATGGAGATAGCTAGCCCTTTGTCCACAACAGTTTCTTCCTGGATGATGGCTGTGAGGCCTGAGCTGGAAGTGGGACAAGTAGTTTGAAATTATCTATTATTTCTGTGATTTGTTCTTTGATCCACTCATTCTTTATAATTAAGTTTTTCAGTCTTCAATTAATTTTTAATAATTTCTTCAATGGACTTTTATTGAATATAATTTCTTATTGTGGTCAGTAAAAGATATATTTAATTTTTCTGCATTTGTTCATGAGGTTTTTATTCCGTTACACATAATCAATTTTTGTAGAAGTGCCATGTGCAGCTAAGGAAATAGGTATACTATTTCTTTCCATTCAATAATCACCAGACATCTGATGTTTCTAAAATTCTATCCAGGTCCTTAACTTCTTATTTATTTTTTGGTTAGATTTCTCTAGGTCTGAAAGGCATACATTAAGGTCCTCCACTATCATAGTTTTACTATCTATTTCTTCTTATGCTTTCCTATTCTTCCATTTCCCCTTTTCACTTTCCCTCCTGGTTCCCTGTTGAGTGAAATGTATTTTTATACTCAACTCTGTGTGTGTGTGTGTGTGTGTGTGTGTGTGTGTGTGTGTGTATTTTCCCCTCCTTTGACCAGTTCATATGAATGTGAGGTTTAAGTGCTGCTCACTCCTTGTACCCCTTCTTTCTTGTTTGCAGGGTCTTCTACTTACGGACTCCAATTGCGTGAGAAATTTCTGATCAAGATTTGGTCTGGTGCATTTTCTACATCTTTATGGAATAGTTGTGAGGGGGTAGCAGGGCTGAACAACTTCTTACTACTTCCCCATTTGGCTGGCCCTCTCAATCTTGTCTTTGTATCTCCAATGCCTAGCAAAATGATCTGCATACAGTAGGTGCATAATAAGTGCTTGTTGGATGAAACAAAATTATCATTAAGGAAATTTATTAGCAGCACCACTTTTGAAAAAGAGAAAATTCCAGCAGACATTTGAATACTAAATCTGTCATCATGCTTCCATCATGTACCGTGTTTCCATGGCTTGTGATCTATTTGCCAAATTGATCTATTTTTTCCCATCTAGGTCAATGATAGTCTGACTTTGCTGATCTTTGCCTAAAGGCTTTTTGTGGGAGGACGGCTGTACCATTAACAGATAATGTTTTTGGTTTTTTTTTTAAGGCAATTGGGGTTAAGTGACTTGCCCAGGGTCACACAGCTAGTAAGTGTCAAGTGTTTGGTCTGAGGCCAGATTTGAACTCAGGTCCTCCTGACTTCAGGGCCGATGCTCTATCCACTGTGCCACCTAGCTGCCCCCATTAACAGATAATTTATAAAAACAGCTAATTAGAACTGCAAAGGTTTTTAGGGATCATCTTGCTTAATTCCTACATTTTAGAGATGAGGAAAATAAGACCTAGAAAGATTAAGATTTGTCCAAGGTCATATCAGTGGTCTCATTAGAATCCAGATACCTTTTTTTTAAGGGGGGGGCAACTGGGGTTAAGTGACTTGCTCAGAGTCACACAGCTAGTGTCAAGTGTTTGGTCTGAGGCTGGATTTGAACTCACGTCCTCTTGACTTCAGGGCCGGTGCTCTAACAACTGCACCACATAGCTGCCCCTACAACCCAGATATCTTAACTCATAGTCCTGAGCTATTTCCTTCATACTACCCATATTTCTTGGTTTCTAAAACTGTCTTTAGAAATGGGGGGAAAAGGAAAAGAACCTATATGTTCTAAAATATTTGTAGCAGCTCTCTTTGGGGTGGCAAAGAACTGGAATTTTCAGGGAAGCCCATCAATTGTTAATGGCTAAACAAACTGTGGTATATGATTGTGACAGAATACTATAAAAAATGCTAAAAGTGCTATAAAAAATGGTGAGCTTGTTGATTTTAGAAAGACACGAATAGACTTGCATGAAATAATGAAGAGTGAAATGAGCAGAACCAAGAGAATGTTGTATACAGTAACAACAATATTGTTTTAAGAACAACTTTGGGGGCAGCTAGGTGGTGCAGTGGATAGAGCACCAGCCCTGAAAGGAACTGAGTTCAAATTGGGCCTCAGACTTGACACTTACTAGCTGTGTGACCCTGGGCAAGTCACTTAACCCCAATTGTCTAAAAAGAACAACTTTGATTGAATAGATCATTTTGACTATTATAAATACAAAATTAACTACAAAGGACAGGTGAAGAAAGATGCTATCTGCATCCAGAGAAAGAACTGATAAATAGAAGTATGTATAGAATGGTTTTATATATCTATACATATTTGTGCCTAATGGTAGCCTTTTCTAGGGGGTAGGGAGGGAAGAAAAAAAGGGGAAAAAAGAAAGTTATGTAATAACTTTATCATATATTTAAAAGGAATAGCAAATTGTATGTAATAGATTTGCAGTTTCATGTATAATCATCTTTTTTTTCTATTCTACTACATTACAGAAATGCTTGTTTTATTTCTTTTTTTCTTCACCTTCCTTTCCTCCCCCCTCTCCAAGACAGCATGCAAGCTGATATAGGCTCTACACATACATTCATATTAAACATATTTTCACATTAGTCATGTTATAAAGAATTAGAACCAATTTGTTTTATTTCTTAAGTTCAAAATAAAATTAATTAATTAAAAAAAGAAATGGGGGTAGAAACATAAAATACTCACTTGCATAATACTGCACAGTGAGTAGGTACCAGACAGTAAGAGAGTTTAAATTATTTAACCATATTATTTAGCCTTTCCAGTGAAGTGTATTTGAAAGACAAAAACCATTTTCCTCAGGATATTGCTTCACTATTTGCTTATAAATAATGTAATGATAACTCATATCTCCATGCTGTAATAACATTCTGGATAAGGAGAACCTTCTTGACTGCAAGGGACATCATGTCCCAGTCTCCTCACCTGGCCTCTTCATGACTGCAGGGGATAGGAAGAGACAGCCTGGCCTGGCCTGGCCTGCTTGCAGGAGAAAGGAAAGAACTTTCCATCAACTCCCCACATTGTTCCTCTCACCTAACACCCTGAGAAGACTCCTTCTTGAGGTCAGACTCCTGGGGATATTAATACCTGAACTCATTCATCAATAATGAACAAATTCCCACCCTATAATATCTTCCCCATTTCAGTGTTTTGGAAATTCCTGCTGTCATTATTCGAACCCTATTTTCCATTCCCCACTCCCTGCTCTTTCATTCCTACCCTCCTCAACCCAAATTTCAATATCTTACTCTGACACTACTCACTGTGTAGGTAACAGACCTGCTCTTATCTTAAATCTTTTCCTCTCCCACTCTTTCCATCTCTGATGGCTGTCACTGAATTCTGGCTCCCTCCTGGTAATGTGGCCTCCATGGCCAACCTTTCTAGCTCCGGTTGTACTCTCACTCATTTCCATGACTCACTGGTCAAAGTAGGGGAGTTAGAATACTCTTTGCTCCCGATGATCACTTCCAGTCTTTCACTCGTCCACCATCATTCAGTAACCTCTCCTCCTTTTAGGTTTACTTAATCTATATTTACTACCCAACCATAATTCTGGTAATTTGTGTATGGACCTCTATGACTTCCTTCCTACTCCAATGAATTCAGTGCCCATAGTTGAATCTCTCCTCACCAACTCCTGCCCTCATACAAGGAGATTTCAATGTACATATTGATACTCCTCAACACCCTAATCTTCTGGTTCCTTGGTTCACTCGTTTCCCATGACCTACTCCTCCATCTAGGTGGACTGAGTCTCCTATAAATTTATATTACACAATCTTAACTGGGCCCTCACTGCTGCAAGGCAATCTTTTTTATTTTTTACACCTTCCTAATTAACTCACTATCCCACTCACTGTGGTGGCTTTTCCCAACCTTTTCACCCCTTCTCAAATCTCTTATGGCTCTTCTTCTCTCCAGTCTTTCAGCTGAGAACCTTGCCTCATATTTCTTTTTTTATTATTTATTTAATATTTTATTTTTCCCCAATTATATGTAAAAACAATTTTTAACATTCATTTTAAAAATTTTGAGTTCCAAATTCTCTCCCTGCCTCCCTCCCCACCCCCCTCATTGAGAAGGCAATTTGATATAGGTTATTTATTTGTAGTTATGCAAAATATATTTCCATATTAGTCATATTGTAAAAGAAAACACAGACCAAAAAAAACCTCTCAAGACAAATAAAATTTAAAAACTATGCTTCAATCTGTATTCAGACACCATCAGTTCTTTCTCTGGGGGATGGATAGCATTTTTCATCTCAAATTTTTCAGAGTTGTCTTGGATCCTTGTATTTCTGAGAATAGCTAAGTCATTCACAGCTGATCATCTTACAATATTGCTGTTACTGTGTATAATGTTCTCCTGGTTCTACTCATTTCACTTTGCATCATTCATGTAAGTCTTTCCAGGATTTTCTGAGAGCATCTTGCTCATCATTTCTTATAGAACAATAGTACTCCATCATAACAATATACCACAATTTGTTCAGCCATTCCCCAATTGCTGTGATGATGTATCACATTGTAAAGGTGACACAAGTTTGGCCAGGTTCTACCAAACTGGAAACTGTCCAAGAATGGCATCCCCTCAATTTCCCATTCTTTGCCACCAGAAAAGAGCTACTATAAATATTTTTGTATATATAGATCCTTTTCCTTTTTGTTTTTTATCTTTTGGGATACAAACCTAGCAGTTTCCCTCATATTTCATTGAGAAAATTGAGGCCACTCACAATGAATTCCCTCTTCTCCCCTCCTCTTCATCTCATATTACTCATATACCTTCTGCAGCTATCTCCTTCACCCTCGTCTTGCATGAAGAGGTGGCCCTCTTCCTTTCCAAGGCTAGTCTGTCCACCTGTGTAATTGATCCCATTTTATCCCATTGTCTCTAATAGATTGCTCCCCCTATAGTCCCCATTCTCTCACTTATTTTTACCCTCTCTCTCTTGATTGACTGCTTCCTTACTGCCTACAAACATATCCATGTCTCCCTCATTCTCAAAATACCCTCACTGGATCCATCAATCCTCACTAGCTACTATCCTATATCTCTTCTTTTCTGGCTAAAGTCCTTGAGAAAGTCTTCCACAATAGGTGCTTCCACTTATTTTCTCTCATTCTCTTCTTAATTTTCTATAGCCAGGCTTCTGACTTCATCATTCAACTGAAACTGCTCTCTCCAAAGTTACCAATGATTTCTTAATTGCCATATCTAATGGCCTTTTTTCAGTCCTCATTCTTCTTGGCCTCTCTACAGCCTTTGACAGTGAATCTTCTCCTTGATAATTTTTTTCTCTCTAGGTTTCCATTACTCTTTTCTATCCTGATTCTTCTCCTACCAATCTGAGTGCCCCTATTCAGTTTCCATAGTTAGAAATTCATCCAGGTCTCCTCTTCCAATACTAAGTGTCCTCCAAGGCCAATCTATCCCTCTTCTCTTCTCCCTTTATACTATTTCCTTTGGTGACTTCAACTCCTAAGGATTCAATTATCATCTCTCTGCTAATGATTTTCAGACCTACTTATTCAGCCCTAATCTCTCTGCTAATCACCACTCACATCTCAAACTGCCTATTAGACATTTAAAACCGGATGTCCCATAGCTATCTTAAACTCAAAATGTTCAAAACAGAACTCATTATCTTTCTCCCCAAACTCTCCCAACTTCCTTATTATTGGTGAGGGTACCACCATTCTCCTGGTGCCCCAGATTGTAAATTTAAGTGTCATCTTTAATGCTTCACTCTCTCTTACCTCCTCTATCCAATCTGTCATCATCATCTACGGTTTCTATCTTCTAAAGAAAAGCTCTTCCATATGTTCCCTTCTTTCCTCTGATACTACCACCAGCTGGGTGCAGGTCCTTATCACTTCCCACCTGGACAATAGCAATAGCCACAAGTCTCAGCTGTCATATTTATCTTCCTAAAGTACAATCTATCTATGTCCCCCAGAATCAATAAAATCCCTATCACTCCCAAGATCAAATGTATAATTGTTTGGCTTTTAAAGACCTTAATAACTTGGCCCCCTTCTACATTTCTTTGTATCCCCAGAGCTTAACAAAGTGCCTGGCACATAGTAAGTGATTAATAAATGCTTGTTGACTAACTGGATTATAATCCACTTTAGGATGATGATAACTAACATTTTTAGCATCAGTCATTATCATTATCAAAACTCATTAACTCAAAGTCATTAACATTCTGGATTTGTAGTTTATTTTTTCTTTTCAAGTTCTGTGGGGTTAATAATACAGCAAGGTCTCTCTGTTCAGGGAATTTACAAAGCAAATGTAAGGAGAGAAAAATCTGAAAATGTTAGCTTGTTGGAACAGAAATACAGTATGGTGGAAAGATTCCTCAACTAGCATTTAGAAAACAGCTGGGCTTGGATTATGACTCTAACACTTACTAACCGGGTGATCGTGGGCAAGTAGCTCAACCTTTCTTGGCCTCAGTTTCCTCATTTTTAAAACAGAGAGGAAAATAAGAATTCCCATTTCAGTGTTCTGAGAACCAGCCTGACTTTTAAACCTGTACATGCTATAATTATCATTTACATGTGCCATTAATATGTAAGAACCAGTCTGCTGTGATGATGTATCACATTGTAAAGGTGACACAAGTTTGGCCAGGTTCTACCAAACTGGAAACTCTCTAAGAATGGACCTGATATGGACACTCCATGGGTGGTGCTTTAGCTTCCTTGCTAGCTCTGATATTCTATGTTCCAAGGCCCTTCCCAGTTCTGACATCCAGAGTTCTAAGGACCCTACGAGTTCTGAAATTCTGGGTTCTAAGGGGCCCTCCCAGCTCTGCCATTTTCTGTTCTAAGGGCCCTCTCAGTTCTAACATTCTCTCTTCTAAGGGCTCTTCCTAGCTCTGACACTCTGGGTTCTAAGGCCCTTCCCAGCTATGACATTCTCTGTTCTAAGAGCCCTCCCAGCTCTGACACTCTGGATTCTAAAAAACTTCCCAGCTATGACATGCTATGTTCTAAGAGCCCTCCCAACTCAGACATTCTGTGTTTCTAAGGGTCCTCCCAGCTCTGACATCCAGTGTTCTAAGAGCCCTCCCAGCTCTGACATCCAGTGTTCTAAGAGCCCTCCCAGCCCTGACATCCAGTGTTCTAAGGCCCTTCCAGCTCTGATACTAGTGACGTCAGTTGCTTCATCGCAGGTATAAATGGCTGATGGCTCAGTAACAGCTTTTTACAAGAATGAATGAATTGAATGAATGAACCTGTCTGCGCCAGAAGCCGCGGGCACGCACACCGAGGGCACTTCCCAGGCCACAAGGAGGCCTCCAGCCCTGACTTCTGTGAGACTCCCGCCGCCGCTGGGCTCCCTGCAGGCCGGGCTCCAAGGTCAGGCCAGGGAGGCTCACAGTCTGTCACCTTGACGACAAACCGAGAGGACATCCGGAAGAAGGCGGAGCCAAGCAGGTCAATCTCGCGATAGTTGGTCCGCCGGCTTCTCGTTCGGAGATTCGAGCCGAAGGTGGCGGACATCTCGCGAGACTTTGCCGGTGTCAGGGCGCCCAGGCCGGCTGTGAGGGAGCTGAGGCTGGACGTGAAACTGGCGCTGGAGGGGCCGCGGCTGCTGCGAGGGAACATGTCCGACACAGACCTCGGCAGGAAGTGGGACCGGTGCTTGGCCGACACTGTCGTGAAGCTGGGTAAGGGTCCGGGGCCCGGGGTCGAGGGCAGGCCTGGGCAGCGCGGCCCGTGGGCGGGACTGCAAAAAGGCCCCGGCTCGAGGCCTGCGTGGGGCAGGACCTGGCCTCCTGGGGCCCTGGAGCTGGAGCGGGAAGGGACCCAGGGGCAGTCATTGCCCTGAAAAAGATCTCCAAGCGCTCTCCCAGCTCTGACATCCTGTGTTCTGAGGATTATTCCAACTGTAACCTTCTCTGGGGACCCCCGAGAAAGGGACTCAGGCAGTAAATAATTATTCAGTGCTTGGTGGGAGCCAAGTTCTTTTCCAGGTGATGGGGACACAAACAGAAGTGCCCCAGGCAGTCTTTGAGGAAATTGGGTTTCGTGGTGGGGCCCACATAGACGTCCCTAAGCATGTACAGAAACGAATACAGTGTGATTTGGGGGGAGAGAAGGCACTGGTGCCTGGGAGGGACCAGGAAGGGCTTCGTGGGGGGAGGTGGTGCTTGGGCTGAGGGATTCAGAGGGATGCTGAGGAATGAGTGCAGTTATCTCATAATTATTGAATCTAATGACCTTTTCTTAGGCCTTTTTCTTGATCTCTGTGTAACCTTTGGTACTGCTGACCCCCTTTTCCTCCTGGATACTCTTTCTTCCCTGGATTTCTTGTGACACTATTCTTTCCTAGGTCTCTGTGTCCTTGCACTCATTTCTTTGCCTGGAATGCTCTCTTTCCTCAGCTCTGCCCCTAAGAAACTTTAGTTTTCTTTGAAACTTAATTTGGTGCCTCCTATATGAAGCCTTTTCAGATTTTCCTTACTGTCTATTCCCTTTCCTTACATCTGTGTATTTTCTATGCCTGTTTATGGACATATTTAGTAAAGTTCCTCAGTAGCTTGTGGGTTTCTCGAGAGCAGGGTTTTTTCATTTTTTATTTTTTATTTTTCATTTCTTTAATTTTCTTTGAATCTCCAGCACTTAGCACAGTACCTGGCATGTAGTAAGTGCTTAATAAATGCTTATTGAATGATTGGCTGATTCCGGATATGAAAGGGCATGAAGATGGGAGATGGAACATTTTGTGTGAGGAACAGCAAGTAACCCAGTGTGGCTTGACCATGGTATGTAGAGTTCAAGAATAAATGTTTAAGAAGAATGAAAAGATTGGATGGTATCGGGTTGTGAAGAGAGCTTTAAATGCTAAAATGTGATGCTTATGTTTTATCTTAGAGGTAATAAGGAGTTTATTATTTGGAAAAGGGGAAATGGTCAAACCTACATTTTAGGAAAATCATTGTGGCAGGTGCATGGAGGATAGATGGGAGTGGAGAAGAGATTTGAGACAGAACACAAATGGGAGGCTATTGCAAAAGTTTTTGAACTAGGGTGCTGGCTGTGTGCGTGGAGAGAAGGAGATATATTTTAGAGCTGTAGAGAGGAACAAGATTTGGCTCCTGATGTGTGGGGAGAGTGATGGTGAAGGCCGGAGCATGCCACTGAAGTTCTGCGCTTGGTCGACTGGAAGGAGGGTGGGCCCCTCTGTAGTAACTGGGAAGTGTGGAAGAAGAGTGTATTTATGGGAAAGATAATAAGTTCTGTTTGATATGCCTACCATACTTTTAGTTTGAAATGTCTACTAGGCAGTTGGTGATGTGGGATTATCGGTCAAGAGACACTAGGGCTGTATATATAGATCTGGGAATCATCTACATCGAGATCATAATGGACCCTGCAAAGCAGATGAGGTCACCAAATTGAGAGAATGTAGAGAGGACAGAGAAGAGAGTCCAGGACAGAAACTTAGTGTGCTTGTGAAGTGTTTAAAGGAGACTGAGGTGCAGCAGGGAGACAGGTTAAGAGGAGAACTGGCAGAGAGCAGGGTCATGAAAATTCTCAGATGAGAAAGTATCTGGGAGGAGGTGGTCAGCAGTGTCATGCTCCAGAGAGGTCAAGGATGATTGAAGTGATTGAGGCTATTAGGTTTGGCAATTTTAGAGAGAGCAATTTCAGTTGAGAAGCTACATATCAAAGAACATAGGGAAGCAGTATATTGTAGTGGAAAAGTCAGTGGATTTTAGGTAGCTGGGCTTGCGTATGAATTCTAGTAATGGCGCTACTTGACCTGTATCACTTTGGGCATATTTCCTGTCACAGGATAAAAAGAGAAGGTTAAATTGGCTGATCTTGTCTGGGTTCAATTTCATGATCAGCCAGTCAATAAACATTTATTAAGTAGCTACCATGTGCCAGACACTGGGTATACAAAGAAAGGCAAAAGACAGCCCTTGTCTTCAAGGAGCTCAGTCTAATGAGGGAGACAACATTCAAACAACTATGCATGAATGAGCTATGACAGGATAAATAGGAAATATTTATATATATTTATATGTAATAGGAAGAGGGAAGGCATATTAAGAAGGATTGGGAAGGGCTTCTTGTAGAAGACGGATTTTAGCTGAGACCTGAAGGAAGCCAGAGAAAGCCAGGAGGCAGAGATGAGGAGGAAGAGCTTTCTAGGCATGAGGGATGGCTGTGGTTGGAGTTGGAGTGTTTTGTTTGAGGAACAGCAGGGAAGCCAGTGTCCCTGAATTGAAGAGAAGGTGTGTGTGTGGGGGGGGTGAGGATGTAAGGTGTAAGGGAGAGAGGGCCAGGTTATAAATGGCTTTGAATGCCAGACAGGATTTTATATTGGTGGTGATATTTTATATCTGGTGGTAATAGGGAGCCCCTGGGAGTTTGTTGAGTAGAGAAGTGACATGATCAGATTTACTTTTTATGAAAATCACTTTGGTGACTGGTTAGAGGATTATCTGGAGTTGGGAGAGACTTGTAGCAGGAAGCTATTACAACAGTTCAGGCATGAAGTGATGGGTGTTTGCACCAGAGTAGTGCCAGTGTAAGGGAAGAGAAGGGGGCAGATTGGAGAGCTGGTGCAAAGGTGAAATCAACAGGCCTTTGTGGTGCAGGGTGACACCCAAGATGAGACAAAGTGAGTCCATGCCAGAAATGAGACTTGTACAGAAGGCTTCCAAATTCTAAAGGCCAAGCCTCTATTCATTATGCTGTACTTTCTCTGTGAATAGTTTAGAGGTTTAAAATGACAGCAGAGTGTAGAGGGAAAAGTACTAGAATTTTATCAACCCACCCAGCCTCTATTAAGTACCTGCTTTGTGCATAGCAACGGGAAATATAAATATAAACACAAAAGCAAAACAGTTGTACCTTTTCCTCAGGAAGAAGAGTAAGAAAAAAAACATGCTCATAGATGAGTAAATATGAAATAGATACAAGGTAGTAGTAAGAACCAAGGCAATCAGAAAAGGCCTCTTGAAGGAGGTGGCACCTGAGGTGTGCTGGGAAGGAAGCTTGGGGTTACCAGGGGCAAGGAAGAGAATGGACGTAAGCTAGGCACAGAGAAGAGCCTGTGCAAAGGCCTGGGGGCAGGAAATGGACTATACAGAGAACAGCAAGTAGGACAAGTTTGACTGGGGCGGGTAGAGTGAGTGAGGGGAGAAAAGGTAATTAACCTGTGAAGGTAGACTGAAGTCTGGTAGTGAAGGGCTTTAAATGTTGGAGAGAGGAGTTAGTATTTTATTCCTGAGTATTAGCTAGACAGATAGATAATGCTATGTGTCAGGCATTGCACGACATGATAGGGAGAACAGTATAAGGAAACAAGACTGCCTACACACAAGGAACTAATATTCTTGTGTTACTGTTCAGTCGTATCAGTCATGTCTGACTTTTAGTGACCCCATTTGGGGTTTTTTAAAGATACTAGAGAGATTTGCCATTTACTTCTCCAGCTCATTTTATAGATGAGGAAACTGAGGCAAAGAAGGTGAAGTGACTTGCCCAGGGTCACACAGCTAGTAAGTTTCTGAGGCTGCATTTGAACTCAGGTCTTCCTGACTCCAAGCCCAGAGCTCTAGCCACAGCACCACCTAGCTTCTCATGGGGGCAGACAGTATGGAGGGAAGGTGCAAAGCTGTGGGGGGAAGGGAGGAAGCTGCTGTGAAGAAAGGTGAGAAATATGCCACAGAGAGTGGAGGTGGGGGTCAGGGAGAAGGATGGGGTTTGATGTAGTGACATCTGTGCTTTAGGAAACCAGGAGTCCTGAGGACAGTCCCAGCTCTAACTTCAACATAAATGCTAATTATCCTAGGGAAGGAAGGGCAAAAATCTCTTCATTCTTGCGCCTCATTTTTTTAATCTGTAAAATGTGGATAACAGTACTTGCACAATCTCTTTTACAAGATTATTATGAGGTGGGGCAGCTAGGTGGCGCAGTGGATAGAGCACCGGCCCTGAAGTCAGGAGGACCTGAGTTCAAATCCAGCCTCAGACCAAACACTTGACATGTACTAGTTGTGTGACTTTGGGCAAGTCACTTAACCCCAATTGCCTTACCAAAAACAACAACAAAAAAAGAAAGATTATTATGAGGAAAGTGTTTTGTTTTTTGTTTGTTTTTGTTTTGTTAGGCAATCGGGGTTAAGTGACTTGCCTAAGGTCACACAGCTGGTATGTGTCAAGTGTTTGGTCTGAGGCTGGATTTGAACTCAGGCCCTCCTAACTTCAGGGCCGGTGCTGCATCCACTGAGCCACCTAGCTGCCCTGAGGAAAGTGCTTTATTAACAATTAAAGACATTCATCTTGCCTTTTAAAACGACCTGCGATATGACCTGGCTTATGACACTCCTTTGGGCCAGGATGTTTACTTGTGATTCCTTTGTGGGGTCTCATGGGCAACCTGCCCACCATTTGTGTGAGTGAGGATGTGGTCCAGAAGAAGGGGTGATGAGTATAGGGGAAAGAACACTGAATTTTGGGTAAGAAAGCTTGGGCTTGGTTCCCACTAGTTCCAGATAGCAGCTCAGTGATCATGGTCAAGTTACTTCACTTTTTCCTCACACATAAGGGGCAGAGGGTGTGTTGGGGTATGGGGTGATTGTTGTACTAACTCAGGGGCTCTTAATCTGGAGGCTGAAAACTTATTTTTTTAATATATTGATAACTGTATTTTAATACGTTGGTTTCCTTTGTGCAGACAGTTTTTGCTTTATGAAAATTTGCATTATACAAATTCAACTTTATGTAAAAGAATTTTGAAAGAAATCTGTATTCCAGAAAAGCACCCATGTTAACTTTAATGTACAGTACTGTGCTCTGTTCTTGCCCCTCAGCTTGGCACTTTGTGGCCTGCCCCCCCCCCCCCCAGAAAAAAACCTAAAAAAATGAACAAACCCTGGAAGTGAAAGCAGAAGAATGGATGCGCCACTGTCCCAGGATTGGGGGCTTGGTTTGAGACCTCTGGTGCAGAGAGAGGAGACCTTTGCCCCACTCTGCCAAACTACCTCATGTCCAACCCCTACTGTCTTCTGTCTTACTGCTCTCAAGTACCATGTGTCTGGTTCCCCGCCCCCCCAAGTTGCCTGTCGTCTCCTGTCTGTCCAATCCCATCGTATATGCCCACTGAGTGTTCTTTCTCTTGGTTCCAGCCAGGCCCCCATGTGTCTGGCCACAGCCCCCTCGTGTTCCTCTTCTTGCTCTCCCTCCTGTGTCTCTGGCCTCCTCATGTCCTTGAAATATGTGCTGGCCCCCTCTTCCACGGGTGTGTGGCCCTTTTCCTGTCTTCCTCCCTCCCTCTCCTGTGTCTGCAGGCAAATTTGCATTACATAAAAATTGCTTTACATAGTGGTCTGCAGAATTTACATAAATTGAGAACTTCCTGCAATCCTATATATTTTACTTTATGTATTTCGAAACAGTGTCCTGAGAAAAGGTTCATAGGCTTCACCAGATTGCCAAAGGAGGCCATGACACAAAAAAGGTTAGGAATCCCTGCACCAGAAGATCTCCAAGGTCATAGAAGATAAGCTACTCTCTCCTGCTTCTTCTCCTAGCGGTCTGACTAATCCCATCTCATTCTCCTTTGCTTGATCTTTATCCAGGTCACACCAACTAATGTTGGGTATCCCACAGAGCTCTGCCCTGGGCCGCCTTCTCTTCTATACTATATCACTTGGTGGCCTCATCATCTCCCATAGTTTCAACCATCGTCTTTATGCTGACGATTCTCTAATATATATATATATATCTAGCCCTAACCTCTCTTTTGACCTCCAGTCTTACGTGTCCAACTATCTATTAGACATCTTCAACTAGATGTTCTACCGATATCTTAAATTCAACAGTTTAGTCCAAAACTGAACTCATTATCTTTTCCCCAAAACTCTTCCCTCTTCCAGACTTGCTTATTTTCTAATCCCAATTCTTTATTACTATATAGGACTCCATCAGCCTCCTAGGCTACATAGGTAAGCCATTTAACTTCTTTGTGCCTCAGAAAGCTCAGTGTTGGAGGATTTAAGGTGCAGATGGTTTGCTGATTCCCTTGTCTATGGAATAAGTTTCAACATGAGAAGTGCTTCCACATGACAAACAGATCTGGGCTCCCCCCTCCGCTGCAAAAGAGTGTGTGTGTGTATGTGTGTGTGTGTGTGTGTGTGTGTGTGTGTATGCAAATGAGAAATTGCCTGATGTGTCTGAAACAGAATCATATTCAGGTGTGAGATGACTTTGAAGGAACTTGGTTTCAAAACCAGTGGTCCTTAATTCCCAGTACTCCAATGATTAATTAGGTTGGAAAGGCATTAATGAGTTAGAGTTCCTGTAGCTGTCTTCAAGTTTTGAAATGATCCAGTGCTTTCCATTTCCTCATTGATAAGAAAAGCCAAATACCACAATAGACAAAATGCCTAGAAATCTACACCATCTTAGCAACTTTCTCAAAATTGGTTCTCTTTTAAGTACTTGCTGAGGAGGAACCTAGCTGTGAGTCTGGGGGGAGTAAATTTACCTTTCTAGGTTTCTCTTGATTTTTGTGTTTGTATTTCAAAGTTCTTTCTCAGCTCTAGTTTGAAAAACTTCTATCCCTTTAAGTTCCATTTTTGCTTTGTAGGATAATGGTCAGATTTGCAGGGTAAGTTATTCTTAATTGTAAACCTATCTCTTTGGCCTTTTGGAATGTAGTATTCAAGATCTCCTTTTGTGTGTGTACTAGAAGTTGTTAAATCTTTGTGATCCTGACTGTAGTTCCTTGGTACTTGAACTTCTTTCCGGATCTTGCAGTATTTTTTTCCTTTGACTTGGAAGCTTTGGATTTTGATTATGACATTCCTGGGACTTTTCCGCCTACCCCACATCCCCCCCAACACCCTATCCCGAGGTAACTGGTAGGTTCTGTCTATCTTTACTTTGACCTTTGGATCTAATAGATCTGGGCAGAAAATTTGAAATTTTCATTTAATTTCTATTTCATTCTTGAAATGTAGTGTCCAGATTTAAAAAAAAAAAATAATGGTTTTCAAGGAGTCTCTTGATTCTTAAATTATTTCTTCTTGGCCTATTTTTCAAGTCAGTTGCTTCTTATTTTCTTCTAATATTTCTTGTTCCATGGGGTCATTGATTTCTCTTTGGTCTGTTTCCAATTTTCAAGGAATCTGTCTTCTAAGGTCTTCCTTTGCTTCAGAGTTTTTATTTCTTGCTTCATTTCTTATAGATATTCATGTAGTCCTTGCAGAAAGTCCATTTTTTTTCTTTGACTGTCTTTTGCAGCCAGTTATTCTCTTCTTTTTGGAGCTCTCCAGATAATTTTTGTACTGGTTTGTGTTTTCTTTGATTTATTCATCTCTCTAACTTTAATTCCTGAATCACGACTCTGTGCCAAGGCCAATCTCTACCCCATGATTCAGTTTTGGGTGGTGTAGCTGGTTCTGCATAGTCTCACTGAATTCCCTAGGTTCCTGTGTTAACCTCCTCCACCTTCCACAGTTAGACATCTCAATCTGGACCTGCAGGAGTATCTTTGGTGTCTTAAGACAGTGTTAGGGACTTCAGAGCCCTGGGGTGTCCCTTCTGAGTGCTGTGGCACCTTTGTGGTCACTGCCCACTTACACAGTCCCCACCCTGAGGCTATCTGGTCATCCTGGGCTTTCTCTGAGTAAGCCCTCTACTTTTGCTGCCTTTAGGCATAGAGCTTTGCAGGTTACACATGTCTCTCTGGGCAGTGTTGGCACTGATTTTGTAGGTGGGCCCCTTTACTGTGGCCTCAGGCTTCTGGCCAATCTACTGTATTTCTGAGATGGAAGAAATCATTTACTATAGTTTTTCATTGGATTTCTTAATCATTATTCCACCTGCTGCAACTTCAGAGTTTTACTGGAATAGGTAGGTGGGAGCTGAATGGAGCTTAAGAGGAGCTGCCACCCCTTAAGGCTGCCATCTTGCTTGGGAGACTACCATTCCTGGATGCTCTGCAACTTAGTCCTAAAGAGTTACCGAGAATGGGGTAGGAGTGGGGGTAGGGGGGTGGAGGGATGGGGGGAGGCAGCTAGGTGGGGAAGTGGATAGAGCACTAGCCCTGGAGTCAGGAGGTCCTGAGTTCAAATCCAGACTCAGACACATAACACTCACTAGCTGTGTGACTCTGGGCAAGTCACTTAACCCCAATTGCCGTCACCAAAAAAAAAAAAGAGTTACCTGGGGCACTGAAAGGGTAAGGGATTCGTCTAGGCTCACTGGGCAAATAGATGGCAGAGGGTGGACATAGACCTAGTTCTTTGCCCCTTGCAGTCGTATTAATATCTTGCTCTTTCCAAGTATCTCAGTGAGGTTCACATAGAAAAAGTCTTGGAACAATAAAAATACTTACTAAATATGTGATACAAGACAAATCACTTAATCTTTCTGGGCCTCAGTTTCATCTATAAAATCAAGGGTTAGGATGGTCTGACCTAAGGTACTTTCTAGCTCAGAATCAATAACCTTAATATAGTACAGGAATGGTTTGGTGTTTAACAGGGATGGGAATTGGACTTGTGATTTCAGTGATATAGGAAACTCCTGGGTGAGGAAAATCCCTCAGCCAGCTCAAGTCATCACTTTCTGGTAGTTTTAGAGTGTCACAGAGTGGCCCGGGGTTCTTAGAGGTCAAGTGACCTGCCCAGGCTCACACAACTAACATCTTCCTATTTCCAAAGCCAGTTCCTTATCCACCATATACAGCTTCCTCTAATCAATGAAGACCTATTGGGATAGCTGAGTTTTCTGTCAGAAGTATTAGAAGACGGGGCAGATGAGTGCTGTAAGTCAAAGCCAGGAGCAGTGTGGTGTTATCTGAGAAAGTTAGGAGGATTAGGGGAACCACATTATCCTTCAGGTGAAGCACTTCTTCACCCTTTCAGCTTTCCTTTCCCTTCTCTCCCCTTGCCCCTACCTCCCTTTACTTTGTTTTTCCAAATCCTGCCTATTTTTCAAAGCTCAGCTTAGGGGCTGTCTCCTCCATGAACCTTTCTGAGATTGTTTTGACCCACATTGATCTCTCACTTCTTTGAATTGCTATTCCATTCATATTCAAAACAGGAATTTTAGCTGGATTTTGAGGTCCCTTCCAGCTGTTAATCTTATGATCCATACACACCTTCTATCTTGCGTAACATCTGTTTGAGTTTTATTGTAAACTGTGCATTGCGTATCCACTAAACATTCTTGTTCATTTTTAATCTGGAGGGAATCAGTTTATCTCTCTGGTTACCTTTCTGATGTCTTGAATACTAAGCAACCCAGGTTGCCTACTGAGTCTTTTACAGACTTGTCATTCACCAAGTCTTGTACCTAATAAGTGAAAGGCTCTGTGCTAAGGGATTCAAAGAACAGCAATAATAACCCCTGCCCTCAAGAAGCTCCCATTCTAATTGGGGAGACAACATGTAAATAACTAGATATAGACAAAGTAGATATGCAGTAATCTCAGAGAGGAAAAGACTAGCAACTGGGGGAACTGAGAAAGACTTCCTATAGAAGGTTGCTTTTGAGCTGAATTTTGAAGGAAGTCAGGAAAACTAAGGGAGAGGTAAGGGAGAGCCTTTTGGGCATGTTAACAACCAGTACAAAGGTACAAAGATAAGTGGAGTGAGAGAGAATGAGGAGTCTAGGTTGTGAGCCAAAGTGTCTTGAGAGTAATAGGGAATTTGAGAAATGGGGAAGGTTTGGGGAGAAAGAGGAGTTCTATTTTGAACATGTTGAGTTTGAGGTGCCTATCAGACATCTGGTTTGAAATGTCCTAAAGAAAGTTGGTCGTGTGGGATTGAAGCTCAGGAGAGATATTAGAACTCCAAATGTAGTTCCAAAAGACTCGTAATGGAAAATGCTATCCACATCCAGAAAATGCAGGTTGAAGCACATATTTTCTCTCTTTTTTTTCTTTTTTCTCGGTGGTTTTTCCTTTTGGTTCTAATTTTTCTTTATACATGACTAATGTAGAAATATGTTTAATGTGATTGTACACATATAATCTATATCGATTGCACACCGTCTTGGAGATGGGGGAAAGAAGGGAGGGGGAGAAAATTTAGAACTCAAAATCTTATAGAAGTGAATATTGAAAACTAAAAAGAAATTTTATATATATATATATATGTATATATAGCCTCAATTGCAAAAAAACAAAACAAAACTGCAAATGTAGATCTGGGAATCATTTACACAGATTATAATTGAATCTGTCAAAGTTGATGAGATTACCAAGTGAAATGATAATAACAGCTAGCATTTATATAATATTTAAGATTTGCAAAGTACTTTGGAAATATTATTTCATTTGATTCTCACAACAGCCCTGGGAGGTGGATGCTCTTGTTAACTTATTTTATAGATGAGGAATCTGAGGCAGATAGGTTTTGCCTTGCCCAGGGTCTTGTAGCTAGAAAGTGTCAGAGGCTGGATTTGAACTCAGGTCTTCCTGACTCCAGACCCAATGCACTGCTTCACCTACCTGCCTCTAGTATACAGAAAAACCAGAGGAGAACCCAGGACAGGCCCCAAGGGTTCATCCTTAGTGAATGGGCTTGACAAGGATGAAGAACAAGCAGAAGAAGACTGAGAAGAACCAGGGAAGAATAGAGTCATAAAAACAATGAGAGAAGACAGTGTCCAGGAGATGAACAACTGTGAGGTTGGGAAAGATGAGCACTGAGAAAATACCATTTGATTTATCAACTAAGAGATCATTTCTAACTTTGGATCAAGCAATTTCAGTTGAATGGTGCCTGGGGCTGAAGTACTTACTTAGTAAACAAATTTTTATTAGCATTTTGTAATTTACATTTGAAGTTAAGCATTTTATGGGTTTCTACCAGTTTTCTTTTTTGATCTTGTATACTTCTGAACGTTTTAACAACCTTTTAATTCAGCTGTATTTGTAAATCCCTATTAGGAAATTTTAAGTGATTCTAAGGAGTGTTTGGGGTAGTCAGTCAAATAACATAAACCATAGAATTCTTTTGTATTTAAACAAGTTGAACATGATGTTAGTTTAGGTTGTGATAATAATCTCATTGCAGGAAATTAAAATAATGAGGAATATTATATTTTTGAATGCCATATCCATTTGTTTCATGTCAGCAACCATAATTTTATTTTTACTAAATTTGTGAATTCATTTAAAATTTTTATCAGACTTTAATTATTATGTTCTTTTAGCATTTAATTAAATGTTTACAATTTATTTTTGGTAAATATTTTCTTGTAAGTAGTTTTCATTTGAGTATGTATAAGTCTCAGGGTCTTGGTAATGAAAATAGAAAATAATTTATATATTATCAGAGCTACTTCTTGAGGTAAAACTGAGTCTGCTGAGCCTATAAGAAAGTCCAGTTTCAAACACATTATATTTGGATAACTGAGTGCCTACTCTCAGAACATATCTTAGATCTTATTTAGGCTCAAGCATACTGATAGGGAGTGACAAAATCCTAAAATGTCTGGAGAGGTGATATAATCATAGAATGTTTGAACTGGAAGGTACCTTGGAACCTAGTTTAGTGGCAGGGCCTGGATGGTGTTCTTCTGTACCAGTTTTAGGGTATCTAAACTCCTGGATGCTTGGTGTAAGGGATGAGAAAATGAGGGACCATAGTTTTTTGAAGCAATAGAAAGTATGTTCATTTGATTTACTTGTGATAACAAACTGAAGGTGCATAGCTAACCTATTGAATGACATTTGAGATGCATAGAAAGATCATATCAGCGTATTTAGATGATGAGCTGAATCTAATAAAATGAAATCTAATAGCAATATCTCAAAGAAATCAAAGAAAGAGGAAAAGGATCTATATGTACAAGTGTGTATGTGTGTGTATCAACTCTTTATGGTAGCCAAAAATTGGAAACTAAGGGGAGATCCTCTTGAAGAATGATTAGACAAATTGTGGTATATGAATGTAATGGAATGTTATCACACCATAATAAATGATGAAGTTGTCAAGTCACTAGACATTTATTAATAATAGCCTTTGTGCCAGACACTGTGCTAAGTATTGGGGATACAGATGAAATAGACAATTTTAGAGGAAAGTAAGAAGATTTCTATGAACATATACAGATTTAAGTGGGCAGAACTAGAACAGTTTATGAAATGATAATATTATAGAGAAAAATAACTTTGAAGGATTTTAGAATTCTAATCAAAGAAATGATTAATCATAAGTCTAGAAGAATAAAACTCACCATTCACTTCCTGATAGAGAAGTGATGAAGTCAAGATACAGAGACATGAATTTTTGGACATGGCCAATGTGTGAATTTATTTTATAGGACTATGTAGCTATGTATTAGGGCTTTCATTTTTCAGTGTGTGTGTATTTTTAAAAAAAATTTGCTTAGTTGGGAGTGTGTGGAGGGAGAGATTAACTTTTATTTTTAAAGAAATATAATGGCAGCCAATGTAGACTTTTTTCCTTTGGCTAAAGCCTCAACTTCATACGTACAGAATAGAGGAGGCATAGCTAGCTTACAGTTTCTATGAAAAAGATTTGGGAGTTTTAGTGAATTCCAAGCCCAGTATGAATCAGTAGTGTGATATGGCAGCCAAAAGCTAATATTCTAGACTGAAGTAAGATTGGCATGATGTACAGAATGAGGAAGTTAAAGATCTGTTGTCCTCTGCCTTGGTCAGATCATATCACATTTTAGGGAGGACAATGATCTGGAGAGCAAGGGAACTGGAAACCATGCCATAGTTAGGATCGTTTGAAGGAACTGCAACTGTTTAGCCTGAAGAAGAGATGGATGATATGAGCTGGGAAAGTGGAAAGAAAAGTTGGTAGAAATGAAAAAAGTTTTCAAATATTTGATCATCTGGCATATGGGGAAAAAAAAAAAGATTGGACTTGTTTTGCTTGCCCCTAGAGGGCAGAACTAGGAGCACTGGGTGGAAGAGGCAGAGAGGCAGATTTAGGCCAAAGGTTAAGGAAGACCTTCTCAACAACTAGAACTTTTCCAGAGTGTAATGGGCTGCCTCAATATGTGGTATATTCCCTTTCACAAAAAGGCTTCCTGGAGCTCGTTGGTACAGTGGGTAGAATTCTGGTCCTGAAATGAGGAAGACTTGGGCTCAAATACTACCTCAGATAGTTATTAGCTGTGTGACCCTGGGCAAGTCACATAACATCTATAAAATGTGGATAATAGTAGCTACCTCCCAAAGTTGTTGTGAGGATAAAATGAGATAATATACTACTTATAAATACTCGGAAGAAGGAGCAGGAGCAGGAGCAGGAGCAGCAGCAAGTGAACAGGTAGATGCTGGATGACCCTTTGGTGGTGTTATACATGAGACTCTTTCAGATATGATTCTGTTTTATTTCTGTCATGGCCCTGTTGTCACTCAGTTCTGAGTGCTATAGTTTCACATTGGTAAGCACTGTGCTCTCGTTACCAACTTGTTGCCTGTGTCACTGGGTCCTTATTTGGGGATTATGGGGTTACGGAGAGACCCTTGTTCCATTGACTTTGAGGTCTATAGGGAGGCCAAAGGAATATCATGTAGTTTATCATGACTATGTCTTAGTAGATTGGCTCCTGGATAGTTTTCTATATTTGTTTGTGAGGTATTTTTGCTTGATATATGGTCAATTTTTGTTGAGAAGTGCTATGCCCAGCTAAGATACATAAATTCCTTTCTATTCCCATTTAATAGTCACTAGAGATTTATCATTTTTAATTTTTCTGAAGTTCTATTCAAGACTATTTGTCTTTGTCTAGGTCTAAAAGGGTATATTGAGGTCCTTCACTATTGTGATTTTACTATCTACTTCTTACAATTTGATTAACTTATCCTTTAATTTGGTATGTTAAAGTATTGATACTGGTTCGTCATCTATGGTGCTTTTAAACATAATGTAGTTTCCCTACTTACCTTTTTTATGTTTGTTTTTATTGTCACATTGGCTGAAATCATGATTACTATCCTTGCTTTTTGAGTTTACTTAATTGCTTTTGCTATAGCTCCTTATTATAACTCTGAAAACTCTGTGTGTTTCTCATAAGCAACATATTGTTGGATTCTGATTTCTAATCCATTCTGATATTGTCTTTTGTTATATGGGTGAATTTATCCTATTCAAGTCAACAAACATTTATTCAGTGCCTGCTATGTGTGTTAGGCTTTGTGCTAAATCTTGGGGATGGATACAAAAGAAGGCAAGAAGAGATCCTGCTCTCAAGAAGCTCATAATTTAATAATTAACATCTGCGGTTATGACTGTTAATTGTATATTTTCCTCCCTCCTATCTTCTTGTACTTTTTTCTTTGCCCCCTGCTCAACTCTTTACAGAGAAGAAGGCAGTGAAAAGGAAACTAAAAGTTCATTTCAACACTAATAAACTATAATTGGAGAAACCTACTTCTACTCCGTTGCCCTTCTCTTCTCATCACAGGTTTTTATTCTTTTAATTTCTCCTTCACAATTCACCCTCTAACATTGTAGTTAGTTCTGCTTGTGACTGTTCCCTCACCTGTCCTGCCTGTATGGTTAAGTCTTTCTTCTTCTCTTCCTGTCCTTACCTATTTCCCTATTGAGTTTAATGTATTTCTACAGCAAACTCTTTGTATGTGTTCACCTTTATTTTGTCCAGTTCAAAAAGTGAGGTTCATGAGATAACCATGCCCTCTATGCCTTCTTCCAAACTTCATTTCATGCAACTGTTATTTGAGATAGTAGATTCTCCTTCCTCTTCCTTTCCTCCTCAATATGTTCCCCTTTCCCTTTTCTTTTTATTTTAAGCCCATCAACAAAACCATCCTCAGGTCCTCTGTCTCTTATTTAACTTTCTCTATGATCCCTTTGGGCCAGGTAGGTTATTCAGTGGACAGAGTGCCAGGCCTGAAGTCAGGAAGACTGATCTTCCTGAGTTCAAATCCAGCCTCAGATGTTGTTTGACCCTGGACAAATCACTTAACCTTGTTTACTTCAGTATCCTCATCTGTAAAATGAGCTGGAGAAGGAAATGGCAAATTACTCCAGTATCCTAAATGGGATTACAAAGAGTCCCACTACCGAACAAGAACAACAATAACATGACTCTTTGAGACAATAGAGTTCTGAGAGGACATTTGCTTCTTTTTCTTCCCCTATTAGAATTAGAATGTAAATTATATTGTCCGTTCCAATTGTTCAAATGTATTTAGCTTTCAGTTTTGCTCAACTACTCTTTCATTCTGACCTTTTAAAAAATTTTTTTTATTTATTTTTAGTTTTCAACATTCACTTCCACAAGCTTTTGAGTTTTAAATTTTCTCCTCCTCCCTCCCCACCTCCCTCCACAAGATGGCCCACAATCTGATATAGGCTCTACATTCCTATTAAACATATTTTCACACTAGTCATGTTGTAAAGAATAATTGGAACCAATAGGAACCCCAAGAAAGAAGAAACAAAACAAAACAAAACACAAGCAAAAAAAGAGCAAATAGTATGCTTTGATCTGCATTCAAATTCCATAGTTCTTTCTCTGGATATGGATAGCATTTTCTATCATGAGACTTTTGGAGATGTCTTAGATCCTTGCATTGCTAAGAAGAGTCTATCAAAGTTAGTCATCGAACAAGATGGCTGTTATTGTGTATAACGTTCTCCTGGTTCTTCTCATTTCACTCAGCATCAGTCCACACAAGTCTTTCCAGGGGTTTTCTGAAGTCTGCATGCTCATCATTTCTTACAGCACAATAGTATTCCATTACATTCATATACCACAACTTGTTCAGCCATTCCCCAATTGATGGGCACCCCTTCAATTTCCAATTCTTTGCCACCACAGAAAGAGCTGCTATAAATATTTTTGTACATGTGGGTCCTTTTCCAATTTTTATGATCTCTTCGGGATGCAGCCCTAGAAGTGCTATTGCTGGGTCAAAGGCTATGCACATTTTTATAGCCTTTTGGGCATAGTTCCAAATTGCTCTCCAAAATGGTTGGATCAGTTCACAACTCCATCAACAATGTATTAATGTTCCAGTTTTCCCACATCTTCTCCAACATTTATCATTTTCCTGTTTTGTCATGATAGCCAACCTGATAGGTGTGATGTGGTATCTCAAAGTTGTTTTGATTTGCATTTCTCTAATCAATAGTGATTGAGAGCATTTTTTCCTTATTGCTATAGATAGCTTTAATTTCTTCCTCTGAAAACTACTTGTTCATATCCTTTGACCATTTGTCAGTTGAGGAATGGCTTGTATTCTTATAAATTTGACTTAGTTCTCTATATATTTTAGAAATGAGGCCCTTATCAGAGACACTGGTTGTAAAAATTCTTTCCCAGTTTTCTGCTTCCCTCCTAATCTTGGTTGCATTGGCTTTGTTTGTGCAAAAACTTTTCAATGTAATGTAATCGAAATTAGCCATTTTGCATTTCATAATGTTCTCTATCTCTTGTTTAATCATAAATTCTTCTGTTGTCCATAAATCTGACAGGTAAACTATTCCTTGCTCTCCCAATTTGCTTATAGTATCAGCCTTTATATCTAAATTATGTATCCATTTTGACTTTATTTTGGTAGAGGGTGTAAGATTTTGGTCTATGCCTAGTTTCTACCATACTCTTTTCCAGTTTTCCCAGCAGTTTTTGTCACATATTGAGTTCTTATCACAGAAACTGGGATCTTTGGGTTTGTCAAAGAGATTGCTGCTGCTGCTGCTGCTACTACTACTACTACTACTACTACTACTACTACTACTACTACTACTACTACTACTACTACTATTACGGTGTCTTGTGTACCTAACCTATTCCCTATTGGTGTAAGTCTTTATCTTTTATCATTTCTTCCGCTTCTTTTTTGGCTTTTTTTTCCCCATACTTAATTTTCTTAGCAATATTAATTCATGAAGGGAACATTGCCAAGTGAGGAAACATTCTGTGTCTTGAGTCATCGAGATTTCACTTCCCCCATTGCATTCTCTTGTCCTGCATTGCTTATATCTGATTTTTGTACAGTACTCCACACTTTTTGGGTGACTAAAAAAATTGTTATCGCCTCCCTTCTTACCTTATATTGGGTATATTGGGATATATTTTCTACCTCCTTTATCATTCTTCTCTCCTCAATCACCCAACTTTCTATTGTATTGTTCCTCCCACAAAAGATATGATTCACTTGTAGGGAATTGGGATTTATTCCACATAGTATTAATTCATGTCTGCCTCTTTCTCTTTTCCTGATTATTTAAGTTCCCCTAAAATCTTAAGTTCTTTAGATTTTTTTTTTTTTTTGGTCCCTTGATGATCTTCCTTTGTTCTTTTATTCTTTAGTTTATTTTTTTCAACAATAGCCTTCTAGTGTTTCTCTGGCTTAGTGTGTTTACAAGTTAAATATCCTACTACCATTCTTTTTGGGGGGTGGGGGAAGGGAGTAGTTTGGCTCCCTCCATTGAAGGATTTTCATTGATGGTTAGCTTCAGCTTTGCAGGGTGTTTTAGGATGCAGCTTGAGCTCCTTAGCTTTTTGAAATATTCTATTCCATTCTTTCTTCGCTATCTCACAACTCAAGAGTAATCCTGGGTTATTCAAATTGCATTCTTCATATTTAAAGGTCTTTCTCCTGGCTGTTTCTGAAATTTGTTGTTGAAATTGTAAAATTTAATCATTAAATAACATTGGAATTTTAAGTATGGGTTTTTTCTCTTGCAGTGATCTGTGGTTTTGATCAATCAGTTGTTGTAGGTATTCAGAAGTTATGAGTAATTTTATTTTCTGTAATATAGTACTTAGGTTTTAAAAAATTATGCTAATGTGGAAATATGTTTAACATGATTGTACATGTATAACCTATATCAGATTGTTTGCTGTCTTGGGGAGGGGGAAGGGAAGGGAGAAAAATTTAGAACTCAAAATTTTTAAAAAATGAATGTTGAAAACTATCTTTACTTGTAATTAGAAAAAATAAAATACTATTAAGAAGAAAAAGAAATCATCTATTTTCTCATTTCTTATAGCATATTAGTGTTACATCATTTTCATATACCACAGTTTGTTCAACCATTCCCCAATTAATGGGCATCTCTTTGGCTTCCAGGTTTTTACCACAACAAGAGCTAATATAAATATTTTTGTGTACATAGAACCATTTCTTCTTTCTTTGATCACTTTTGAGTATAAGCCTTGCGGTGGCAAAGCTGGGTCAAAGGACACACATACCATGTTTAGTGACTTTCTGTGTATAATTCCAAATTGCTTTCCGGAATGGTTATTCACATTCATAGGTCTACCAAGATTATGTTAGTGTACCTGTTTTCCCACAGCCTTCCCATCATTTATTGTTTTCCTTTTTTGTCATCTTTGCCAATCTGATAGGTGTGTTGTGGAACCTTGGAATTATTTTAATTTGCAGTTGTCTAATTGTTAATCATTTGGAGCATTGTTTTTCTTTTGACTAACGATAGCTGTAGGATTTCTTCTCTTGAGAATTGCCTTTTCATATCCTTTGACCATTTGTCAGTTGGGAAATGGCTCTTATCCTTATAATTTTGAATCACTTTCTTCTAAGTTGGGCATTTTTATTTTTATCAATGACATTAGTAAAGGCATGCATGGCCCGCTTCTGAAATTTGCAGGTGACAGGCTGAGAGGGATAATTAGCCTTTAACAGATTCAGGATTCAGAACTATGACAGATAAGCACAAAGTATGGAATCAAGTTTGATGAAACGTAATAAAGATAAATGCAAAGTCTTACACTTGTTCATAAAGGGGCCTTTGAAGCTTTGGAAAAAGAATTTAAGGAAATGGTTTTTTTCTTCAAAAGATCTTTATGTTATACAGATGTGGGCTACCACAGTGTATTGGTGGCTCACCGAGTATTGTCTTTTGGTTGATTGTAATGCAAATTGATATCTTCATTGCTTCTCAAGATGATACTAATTTAGACTAGAATAGAATGCCTCAAAAATCTTCAAGTTGTTTTGGTTTCAAATTATTTAATGCTAATTGTTGAATTAGCAAACATTTTGTTACTTCTATTTTCAAACAATAGTTGGACAGAAATGTAGTTTCAGTTTGTCACTCCAGTTTGGATAATGAAAAGTTGTGATTTTACTTTAGAAACGTTTTCTGTTCCCAGCCCAGAATGATGTAGTTAGGTACTGTATGGAACATGAACATAGATATTTGAAAGTTTTCTTTTGCCCTGGTTTCATGCTCTCAGAAAATGTGGTTTGAAACAGTTTATTAGTAAATATGCTGAATTGTTTAATTTGGCATATGCATTCCAGTTTTGAAGCCAAGTAAAAATACAAAATAATATTTACTTATAAAAATAATTTGTTAGGGTAATATTTTTATTTGTGAGTTCTAAACCACTAGTGTAATTGAAGGTCAGTTCTAGATTAAACCCAGTTTATAGAAAAGTTAACTGAATTGTTCATATTTATTTAGAAATACGTTCAGGGTATAAATTGAGTTTGAGGCCCAGAATCTGCCCTTAATAGAATAAATAATGTAAGCACTGAGCATATGAAAAACTTGTAATTGGGGGGGGTCATGGTAGTAGTCAAGAGGATGTTAGAGCTAGAAGGGACAAAAATTCAGTATTTCAGCAGTTTGCAGAAGTTGTTGGTAGGAATGGTGAAAAATTTCTTTTTCAAAGTTTAAATAGGACCCTTGTCATATGGTGAATATCTGGTAGGGGATGTGTGACAAACAGAAATAACCATAAGTACATACGATGTGATGCAAGACCATTACTGGATAAGAGGTTGGTGGCAGCGAAGTATCAGTGGAGGAAGAGGACATTTTTTGTTAAGCTTTAAATCATGTGAGAAGCAGTAGAAAGAACATTGGATTCAGTACCAAACGGCTTGGTTTGCCACTTTTCCAAGCTTTGTGACTCTAGCTACTCCATTAACCTTTCTGGGCCTCAGTTTCTTCATCTGTATAATGAAGGTTAGACTAGTTAGTCATTGGGTGATTTCTTAAAGGCCTTTCTAGCTTTAAATCCTGTGAAATCTCATATATTTTTGGGTGGAATTTAAAGGTGGGGAGAAGGCACAGCATCCAGAGTTAGAAGTTAACTAGTCCAGCTTCCTCCCCCCCCTTTTTAAACAGGTCATTTGAGGGGTGACAACTAGTTAGCAGTAGAGCAGGGAGTGATGAGTTCAGTTTTGGACATGCTAAGTCTATTGGGCATCTAGTTTGAAACATCTCTAACTGCCTTTCAGACATCTTAAACTGGATGTCTAATAGACATCTTAAATCCAACATGTCCCCCCTTTTCCAATCTGTTGCCAGGGCCTGTAGATTTTACCCTTGTAACATCTCTTTATTATGCCCCATTTTGTTCTTAGAGAAGCAGCTAGATGGTGTAGTGAGTAAAGTGCTGGGCCTGGAATCAGAAAGACCTAATTTCTTTTTTTTTTCTCCATTTAATAGTATTTTATTTTTTCCAATTACATGTAAAGGTAGTTTTTAACATTCACTTTTATAAGATTTTGAGTTCCAGATTTTTTTCTTCCTCCCCCCTCCCCAAGATGGCAAGCCATCTGATGTAGGCTATACATGTACATTAAACGTATTTCCACATTAGTCTTGTTGTGAAAGAAGAGTCAGAAAAAAGGAAAAAACAAAGAGAAAATAGCATGCTTCAATCTGCATTCAGATTCCATGATTCTTTCTCTGTATGTGGATAGCATTTTCCGTCATGAGCCTTTTGGGACTGTCTTATATCATTACCTTGCTGAGAAGAGCTAAGTCTATCAAAGTTGGTCATCGCACAGTGTTCTTGTTACCTTGTACAATGTTCTCCTGGTTCTGCTTGCTTCACTTAGCGTCACTTCATGTAAGTCTTTCCGGGTTAGAAAGACCTAACTTCATATCTGGCTTTTGTAGTAGCTGTGTGGTCCTGCACAAATCCCTTAACTTCGGTTTGCCTCAGTTTCCTCAGGCAGAGTCTGTCTTCAAGTCTCTCCTCACTCTGATCCATTTTCCATTTAACCACCAAAGTGATTTTCCTAAAGTGCAGGAAGAACCGTGTTACCTCCCCACTCAATACACTCCAGTGGTTCTCTGTTGCCTCTAGCATCAATCAATAAATAAACATTTATTAAGTGCCTATCATGTGCCAGACACTATGCTAAGCAATGGAGATGCAAAAAGAGGCAAAAGACAGTCCCTGCCCTCAAGGAGCTCACAATCTACTGGGAGAAACAACCGGCAAACAAGTATGTACAAACAAATTTTATGCAGGATAAATAGAAAATAATGACGAGAGAGAAGGCACTAGAATTAAGAGGGGTTGGCAAAGACTTGCTGTAGAAGATGAGATTTTAGTTGGGACTTAAAGGAAGGCAAGGAAGGCAGTAAGTGAAGATAAGGAGAAAGAACATTCCAGGCATGGGGTATAGCCAGAGAAAATGTCTGGAGCAGAGATGGAGTGTCTCGTCTGTGGAACAGCCAGGAGATCAGTGTCACTGGGTTAAAGAATATGTAGGAGGGAGTAAGGTATAAGGAGACTGGAGAGGTCGGAGGGGACTAGGTTAGGAAGGGCTTTGAATGCCAAATAAGGGATTTTGCCTCTTTTTGTATTCCCAGTGCTTAATGCAGTGCCTGGCACTAGTAGACACTTAATAGATGATTATTGACTGATTGGCTAGAAACTAGTCAGTCCGTAATCATCTATTAAATACCTACTATGTGCCAGGAACCCTCCTAAGTGCCAGGAATACAGAGGATCTCACAATCTAATGGAGGAGATAGCACTCAAGCAACCTTGTACAAACAAACTCACTACAGGATAACTAGGAAATAATTGGCAGAGGGAAGGCACTAGAATAAAGAGATTGGCAAAGTTTTCCCAGGCCCTGGAACTGGGATATATATAGTTCTTTGAATATTTTATATAGAGATGACACATGAATCTATGGGAACTGATGAGATCATCAGTAAAGAGAGTCTAAAGAGAAGAAATGAGGACTGTGAAGAACACCCACAGCTTTGGGTTGATATGCTTAGCCATAGGGTCTGGCACATAGTAGATGCTTAATAGATGTTTATTGATTGATGTGGCTTGTGATATGTGAGGGAAATTGAGTAGGAGAAATGATCATAGCCTATGTTTATCTAGCATTGAAAGTTTCCAAAGCACTTTGTGTATTTTATGACATTTGATCCTACCCTGTGAGGTAAATAATGCAAGTAGTTCTTATTTTACAAATGAGAAGAATGAGGCCTAGAGAGGCGATGTGACTAACATAAAACCAGGCAGTTGGTAAGTGGAAGATTCAGAGCTCTAACAGACCAAGAGCTTCTCAGTCCAGTGCTCTATTCCTCACACCACCAGAACTACAACAGAACAATGGGAATTATTTAAGCATTTTTACTTTCGAAAATTGTTGAAGCTTAGTAATTTAGTTGGAAAAAGAAAACTCTTCAATCAAGTAGTTACATTGTTTTTTGGGGGGGGGAATGAAAATTAGTTAGCTTACTTTTGTTTTCTTCATTTTACTTAAACCTTTATCAAAATCCTTAGGATAATTTACAGTTTCTGTAAGGCAAGTAACATAATTGCTGAAAGGTTAGTGGATTTGATTTACTTTGACAAATGTTTACAAGTTAGAGCAAATGTACTTGATTGTCAGAACTTGTACCTGTAAATGAGTAATAGTTCCTTTTAGGAAGTATGTTTTTATGGTGTTTTAAATAATTAAGTGAGGCAAATGATTTAAGTGGTAAAATCCATTTTTTACTGGAAAGGTAACCACAGGAAAGCTGCCAGTTTCTTGGCATCCATTTCATATGACTAAATTGGAATCCATTAGTTTTACCATAGTCAGAGCCTTAAGGTCCTAAATATTCCACTCTGATTGGAGCCCTAATATACTTTTCATCTTTTAGTCCAGACTTAGGGAACTCATGGTCAAAATTCCCTCAACTGATAGAGATTAGCAGCAGTTGGCCTGAAATTGGCCATAGTGTTTTGCCTGGGCCACTTAGAGGTGAAATAAATTGCCCCTACAAACTTGGTCATTATAATTTCATGACATGCAGTTTTAATCATTTGACTGTTTTCATTTATGTTGTTGTAGACGTTGTACATATTGTTTTCCTGGTTCCCCTTAATTCTTTGCAGAATCAGTTCATATAAATCTTTCCACATTTCTCAGTTCATCACATCTGTTGTTTCTTATAGCATAGTAATAACAATAGCTAGCATTTATATAGCACTTCAAGGTTTGCAAAGCATCACATGGCTAGTGAGTGAGTGTCAAGGTTAAATTAGGGCCAGTTCTTCCTGACTCCAGGTCCAGTGCTCTAGCCACTGCTCAGTCTAGCTGTCTCTGTAATATTTGTTTACATTCCTATACCACAGCTTGCTTAGCCATTTCCCAATCATTGGACAGCTAGCTAGTTTCCAGTATTTTGCTACTACAAAAAAAGCGCTGCTATAAATATTTTGGTGTAGATATGGGTCTTTCTTTTTTGATATTGGCCTTTTTGGACCTAGCAGTGAAATAATGTAATCCCCCTTGCTTTCTAGAATGGTTAAACCAATTCATAGCTCTGCCAACATTCCATTGGTGTGCCCATCCTTCCACAGCCCCTTAAATATTGATTCTTTCTATCTTTTGTCATCTTTCCCAATTTAAGTGTTCTTCTTTTAAAAAGGAAGTGTTCAGTGTGGAGAAGGGCAGGATAGAGCAGGATATGACTGGTGCAAGAAGTCATCAGCACCATATAGATGAAAAAATAAAGCTTATTTGCACCTCAGTTACTTATTGCAGCCATTTCATAATACATGGCTACTAAAAAACCCTATGTGTCAGAGATTTTGTTTTGTGTGATCAGAGAATTTAGATCTGGAAGCAATTGATCATTCACAAGCCACATCTTGTTCTACCCTCATGATGTGATGACTGGGAATTTGAAGCTCGGAGGAGTGAGGTGAGTTCCCGAGTTTGAACAAGTCATAAGCAGCAGAGCTGAACACCTTCAGTCCTCTGATGTCAAATTCCCTGTTCTTTACATTATTCCATGTTTTTTCTTGATGGTTTAATTTGTAATTTTTTCCCCCCTTTATAAATCTCTAGGCTCCCTTCCCTAGCTTCCTATAACCTGAACACCCAAATAAATTGCCCAGTTCCATTTAAATTAAGTGCCTCTCTGGGTATGCCTCACTTCATTAATTAATTTATTTATTTATTGAGGTTGGGTCTCCTTAACTCTCTCAGACTGGTTGGAAGTACTGCTGATCCTACCACTGATCAGCATAGAAAGCTTTGACCCTGCTCATTTCCTAAATGGGTGAGTTCATTCCTCTGTAGGCTCTAGTAGCTCCCAGCGCCTTGGGGCTCACTATATTGGTGTTGGACTTAGCATAGATACTCAGTCAGTTTTACCAAAAAGTCGCCAAACTAAATCAGTCCACTAGCCTCAGTTTCCCGCTGTAATCGTTGTAACAGGGATTATCAATTCATGCCTCACTTTATGCAAAAGCTGAAATTTACTGAAAAGCTGAGTTAGAGTCAGAATTCAGAAAGTCAAAAATCTGCATTATGTGCTCTGAGAAGCTGTTTAAATGGATACTTTTTTCTCTCTGGAAAAAAATCTTTTTATGAAATTAAACTTCTTATTTATTTTATTTGTAAGTGTCAGTGTTCATGTATTGACTTTTTCTTAAGGCAACATATATCTTTATTTGTCTTCTGGGATACATAGAAGACAGTGGGTTAAACTTTACTAACACACCTGCCGAATGCTTTTCTTTTTTTCAACCTGAGACCCATAAATTAGTGTCTACCTGGGAACTTCCTGCTGTTCTTGTATCCTCTGGTTAACTGGAAGAGGCTATAAATAGGGTGAAGTTTCCCTGAAATATCCACTTTTAAGATCACATTCTTGAAGACCTTTTAATAATGTTGGCCTTTGAGAAGTTGATGTAGGCATATCAGAACTGCTCTTGGTACCTTTAGTACTGATATCTTTTTTTTAATTCACTTTGAGAATTTACATGACTTGGCATTTTAAGCATGGACACCTGAAAATCTAGTTGCCTCAAAGGATTAAGATAGATTGGAGCTGTCTTAAAGCTATTTCCCCCTCCCCCTTTTAATAGGGCCCTGAACATCTTTCATAAATAAGAAATGCTTCTTGGAAATACAGTTCTCACAGAATTCAATCCCAGGGGCATTTTTCTATGAAGGCATGTTCCTGTTTTGTTCTGTCATAATAAATGCCCTTGATGATGGTAATAGCTTTGATAGGGACGTGGCTGGACAGGAAAATATGACTATTGCAAATAAATCAAGTTGGAATTAATGAAAATTTGCTAAGACATAAATCTAGTTTTATTAAATATTTAAAAGAATCTTTTTATAATTGCAGTTTAGAACAAAACTATGGTTATATTCATGAGCAGGTAGCTAGAGGATTATCAGAAGAACAGCTCATCTATTAGGTATGTAGGAAGCCATTATTTTTAATACCAGTGACAGCTAGAGGCAGTGCCGTCTGTAAGAAAACCTGCCCAGAGTTCCACCTCTGGCTCCCTCCACAGTGGCACTGAGCAAATCAATGGGCCCTGGCTGCTTGGAGATGATTTATTACTGGGGCTTTCTTTATTTTATCTCCTTTCTAGCCTTCGAGTTTCATGAAGTCAGGGCACTGTTTCTTATCTCTCCTTTGTGTCTTCAGGAGAGCCTAGTGTCGTGCTTTATAAAATGTTTGATAAATTGAGTCACAACATGCTTTATAAGTTTAAGGCCTGGTTGTCAAGAAAGCCATTAAATATTTGTCTCACTTTGGGAAATTATTTCAATTTTTTTGTGTAAGAGCAATGAAAGAAGTTTACTAAATGGTGGCCCCCCTGGTCATAAGAAGTTACATTTCTGTAGTGCTTTTTAGTTTACAGACATATTCCATCCAACAACCTCATAAGATGGATGGCTCAGGTTTGTTATTCTTGCTTTACAGAGATATAGAAAGATAGAGACTTTGCTGTGGTCACATGACTTATAAGTGACAGAGCTGGGACTCCATCCAGGTCTTCCAGTCTTTTTTATACCGACTTCTTACAGCCTGGGAAATTATTGTTAAGTGTCCTCAAAGTGAAATTTACTTCTCCCAGACTTTTTTCATATCTACTCACTGCTGACTGAATAGTTATATTATTTGCCCACATCTTGATGTAGATTAGTATATAAGTAAAACAGACAATGTCACAGTATCCATTACTCATATCTTTGGGGGGGGGAAGCTGGGGTGGGAGTAGGGGTGGGTTTCCAAATTCCCCATTGACCACTTTGCGTCCTTGGGCAAATCACTTAACCTGTCTGGGCCTCAGTGTCCTCACATGTGATGATGATGATGATGATGATGATGATGATGATGATGATGATGATGATGATGATGATGATGATGATG